>NC_091629.1:43280208-43587640 GCF_027580195.1 Bos mutus | reverse complement strand
TCAATGTTCAAAGATGCTGTTTTTGTTCATTTGCTTGGTTGCTAAAGTCATGTTTGACTCTTTCCAGCTTCATAGACTGGAGCACACCAGGCTTCCCTGTCCTTCATTATCTCCTGGAGTTTGCTCAAACTCATGTCCAATGAGTTGATGATGCTATCTAACCATCTCATCCTCTGTTGCCCCCTTCTCCTTCTGCCCTCAGTCTTTCCCAGTCTCAGGGTCTTTTCCAGTGAATCAGCTCTTTGCATCAACGTGGCCAAAGTATTAGAGCTTTGGCTTCAGCATCAGTCCTTCCAGTGAATATTCAAAATTGATTTCCTTTAGGATTGACTGGTTTAATCTCCTTGTTGTCCAAGGGACTCGGTGCTAGAGAAAAAAATCCACTCACCCCTACACTCCCCAGAGGGAATCACCCTTAACAGATTCTAGTATCCTCTCAAAGATACTTTATGTATATTTTGTCACGCATGCATAGAGAATCTTTCTCCCTTCTTTTTACCCACATAGCAGCATCATTGTTCAGAATAGTCCTTTGGGGGAAGCCTCTTTGTCACGCTGGCACCTTGGATCACCACACTGGCTGACATTTCCCAGGGCTTTCTGAGCCCAGGACTGGGTGAAGCTTTCTACCTTCCTTTTCTCACTTTGTTCTCCCATAACTAATGAGGTTGTGTCTTATATTGCTTCCGCTTTGCAGGTAGCAAGTTCAGAGAGGTTTAGTGGCATATCTAAGTGCAATGGCTTCCTAGGTGGCGCTAGTGATAAAGAACCTGCCTGCCAGTGTAGGAGACGTAAGAGACCCAGGTCGATCCCTGGGTCAGAAAGATCCACTGGAGAAGAAGATGGCAACCCACTCCAGTATTCTTGCCTGGCAAATCCCAGGGACAGAGGAGCCTAGAGGGCTACAGTCCATAGGCCACACAGAGTTGGACACGACTGGTACAGCGTAGCATGCACGAACTAAGTACAATGACAGACAGTTGAGGAGTGGCAGAAGAGGGATTTGAACCTGGGTCTGTCTGACATCAGGGGGCTCAGTGATATGAGCTGGTTGTCCTCAGGTAAAGAGAGACTATTTTGTCAGTCTGCATAATGCCAAGCATGGAGGGATACAGGCACTAGACATTGAGCTGTGAGCCGGGTATAGAGCCGAAACCTCAGGGTTCAGAGAATGAGCTGTCCACCTGCATCCGGTGAAAACAAGAGAAGTCTCAGACCTGTGGATCATTTTCAAGTTCCCGCTTCTGGTCCAAAGCCAGACAAATTCCAGGCTACTCCTGGAAATCACTGTGAATTCAAAATGGACATGAACCTGAGAGCTGTTGCTGTTAGGATGTGGAAACAAAAGCTTTGGGAAAGACCCCGTTGAAACTAGAGTCATCTTGGGGCTTAAGACTTCCACTTTTGGGGGAGTAGTTTTGATCCCTGGCCAGGGAACTAAGATCTCACACGCTGTGTGGGATGGCCAAAGGGGGAAAAGATAGAAAAAGATTAGAGTCATCTTCCCAACAGCCTTCAGAAGGAAAAGAACTCAGGTGAGAGGCAAGGGATTTCGGGAAATAAGCAATGAGTCGACACAAAGCTTTTCCTGTACTCTCTCCTCACCCCAATAAAGCTGCCCTATGGTGTGGGATGCAGGAAGAAGGGCCCTGGGGGACATGCTAGGAGAAAATTGATAGGTGAGGTGATGAATCCAGGGGATGACCTTATTCCTCTTTCCCACCTCAACTTCCTTAACCTCTTCCTCCAGGAAGCCTTCCTTCCTGACCTCCAGGTGGAGTCGTTTCCCCTCCGCTGGGGCCCCTTGGAATGACATACTTTTCCTCATTTAGCAGTTGTCTCTTAAGATTGTAACTGCCCGATTTGCAGGAGTGTTTCCCCCTAAATCAGAAATCTGCCAACAATTTTTTGTAAAGAACCAGATGATAAATATTGCAGGCTTTGGGGGCCATATGGTTCCTGTCACAATGACTCCACTCTGCCATAGTAGTATGAAAGCAGTCACAGATAAAACATAAACAAGTTCAAGGGCAGCCGTGTTTCAATAACACTTTTTTATGGACATTGAACTTTGAATTTTGCATCATTTTCACATGTCACAAACTATTGTTCCTTTTTCGATTTTTTTTTTCTCTCGAGGCTATTTTTTTTTTTTTTTTTGGCTGTTCTGGGTCTTCGGTGCCGCCTGCAGGTTTTCTCCAGTTGCAGTGAGTGGGGGCAACTCTTCCTTGCAGTGCACAGGCTTCTCATTGTGGTGGTCCCTCCTGTGGAGCACAGGCTCTACACACATGGGCTTCAGTAGTTGCAGCAGGTGGGCTCAGTAGTTGTGGCTCATGGGCCCTGGAGCATAGACTCTAGTGGTCGTGCTGCATGGGCTTTAGTTCATCTGCGGCATGTGGGATCTTCCTGCACCAGGGATCGAACCCGTGTCCCCTGCACTGACAGGCAGATTCTTATCCACTGAACAGTGGAGTCCCTCTCCAGGCTATTTAAACTATGAACACCTTTCTTTGCTCTCAGGTTGTCCTAAAGCAGGCGATGGGTCAGATTTGGGCAGGTCCAGATGCCCCAATCGGAGAAGGCGATGGTACCCCACTCCAGTACTCTTGCCTGGAAAATCTCGTGGACAGAGGAGCCTGGTAGGCTGCAGTCCATGGGGTCGCGAGGAGTCGGACACGAATGAGCGACTTCACTTTCACTTTTCACTTTCATTGAAGAAAATGAATTTCTTCAATTGGAAGAAGAAAATGGCAGAAGAGAAGGAAATGGCAGAAGGAGAAGGAAATGGCAACCCACTCCAGTGTTCTTGCCTGGAGAATCCCAGGGACAGGGGAACCTGGTAGGCTGCCGTCTATGGGGTCGCACAGAGTCGGACATGACTGAAGTAACTTAGCAGACTTAGCAGCAGATGCCCCAGTAAGTCTTAACCGGTGAATTCCCAGCAAGTACAACTGGCAAAACAGTTGTTGAAGGAATAAATTACCCAAGGAATAAATTACCCCACCCAACGTGGGGGGAAGGGAGAGTGGTTAGAGACATTAACTCGTCAGAAAAATATTAAATTTGCAAATGGGTTTTATTTGCTCTGAAGTGTCATTGCTTTTTCTCCCCTGCTGAATGTTATGAAATGCTAATTAGCTCCCATCACAACCACGGTTCACAGGTCTGTTTGATCTCCTTTTTCATGGTGTCTACATGGCATCCTGCAGACAGAAATAACTCGGCACAGCCCTGGACAACCGCTCAGCCCCGTGTCTCAGCGGCTGTCAAACAAGGGAGGCAGGGCAGGGAGGCCCAAAGGAGGGTGTCAACTGACAAGAAGTAATAAAACCGGCCTCAGAAGACATCTGTTTAGTTTATGTTGCTGGGTTGTGAGTGAGCACACCTACATGATGGGAAAGTCCGGTGCTGCACAGGTGGTTACAGTGGTGGGGTGCTTGGCATGCGAGGGTCTCTTCTGCCCTTGCCAGGCATAAGACAGACCTTGTTCCTCTGACCACAGACTTCACATCCCTCCAGGGTACACATGGTGTGAGCAACCCACCTACTCCCGTTAGACCTCTGTATACCCAGGCTTCCCAAACAGCCACTTTGGACATCTGGGGTGGGATATGTCTGTCATCGGGGCCTGTACTGTGCATCAGAGGATGTTACAGCATCCCTGACCTCTGCCTTCTAAATGACAGTAGTACTCCCTACCCAGGTTGGGAAATTACAAAAAAAAAGTTTCCAAGCATTGTCAGATGTCCCTCCCCTTGGGGGCAAAATCCTCTCCCCTCAACCCTCCGTCTCCAAGGTGGGAAGCTCTAATGAAGACTTGGTGACCCTGATCCTGAATACATGTCTTCAAGCCAGAGTGAGCCCAGGGTGCAACACTGGCCAAATGAGAAAGAAAAACGAAGGGCCCAGAGGGAGATTTTTTATAGAGTGAAATGTGATTGATGTACCAAGACTTTCCTTCCTAGCTGTTCTTGCGAAGATGCCTTTTATGAAACGAAGATGCTAGCAGGTAGCAACTTTTCCCCCCCATAAATGCTTATACCTGGTCAAATCGAGAGTTGGCAGTCCTATGTCAACCCATTCATCTTCTTGTTGTTGAAGTTTTACAGAGTGAAATTCCAGAGTCTAGGAATGACTGCCTCAGAAAAATCAGATTTCCCACTTTCTCCTTAAAGAGCTCCTGGCTCCAGTGATTTCTGGTGATCCAACTATAAAATGAAAATATTGGGTTGGCCAAAAAGTTGGTTCGGGTTTCCCCTGTAAACTGTTATGAATGAACTTTTTGGCCAACCCAATAATAACTGTGCCTGTTTCATATGGTTTTTGTGAAGAATAAATGAGAAATAGAGCTTAAAGCACAGGCTTAGTCTCTAGCCTGAAGATCCGTCAGCTTAGGGCCTGTAATTCGCCTGGATTCATGTAAATCCAGGATAAATGTTGGGGATTATTATTATTATTATTGATATCTTTCAACTCTCTGGGAGCTCTGACATACACATCTGCTTTATTCAGAGGCTTCACTCCATGCCTGGCAAGCTCTCCGATTCCCATCACTCTGTGCAAAATAAAACAAAGAAGGTCCCCAAGAGTCCCCAAACTCCACACTCAAAGCAGATGATTAACACTGGTAATTTTTCTGACAGTCCTCTCTCCCTGCAAACCTGCCCACTCACAGGGCCACATCCTGAGACAGAAGGGGAGAGGATGCATAATTACCGATTTGAAACGTGGTTGCAGAGAGCCGACATGTCCGCGCTGGCAGCGCCCTTTAAAGGCGTGTGTCGTTCAAATGTCGACACCCGCTAATTATAGGGTAGGGAACATGAAAGTTGGAGGGGAGCGGCGGGGTGGTCAGCCGCCCCCCTGCCCCCTTCCTTTCAAGTGCTCATTATGAAATAGTTCTCTCTGGGCTGATCGACAATCCTAAGAGCCCCGCCTCCATGCCAGGTTTCATGTCATCTGGCTGGTGCCCCCAAAGGGCTTTCCCACCCTTCTCTGCTGTTTCTGCTCCCCTCCCCACTACTCAGCAGGAGAGAGGGGAGAGGGTGGGGTGGGCCAAGAAAGGGTCACCAGGGGAGGCCCTCAAGCACACAGCCCGGACCTCCTGGGACTCAGGTGCCCATGGCATCTAATGCTGGGGGGCTTACCCATATTCATGGTTAATCAAGGCAGGTGTCCTGATTTTCAGAAGAAGAAAACAAAAATTTCAGAAACTACCTTTTAATGGGCATTTCAGACATGACATGGCTTCCCGGGTGCCATGACTTGGGAGAACCTGTAGAAATGAGTCAGAAACATACAGATTAGATTTCCCTATGCAAAACCCCCAACAATCTAAAAAGCAAGGCACACACTGTAATGAGGCTGTTCTTGGGTTTCCCAGAGCGAGGGGCCTCCTCCTTCCAGATGGCTCCCTCCTTCCTTCATTCACTCCTTCATTCAACAAGTATTTCCGGAGGCCTCCCACATGCCAAACAAGCACTTGGCGGAGCCCGGGCTTGCGGAACCAGAGGAAGCGAGCTTGTGGTCAGGCTGGAGAGACAGGTAGGGTCCGGTAACCTCCGAGCCCTCCTTATGATCCGTTCCAGGGAGGAGTGGGAGCAAAGAGACTGATGGAGGGTTGAAGGGGGCGAGGGGGACGCCTTTTATCTGGGAGTTTGTCCAAGGCCTTCGGAGATGAATTCTGGCTCTTTATGACTTATGTTCACGTGGTACAAAATAAAAGCACTAGGCGGGCATGGAGGAGGTGGCATTTGAAATAAGGAAGGAAGGAGCCAGCTTGGTTAGTAGCCTTAGATAGTCTATGGCTTCTGGGTGTTTTGGTTAGTGTCTCTTCCCTCTTGTTATTAGAGTGTTACATGTATGTGTGTGTTAAGTTGCTTCAGTCCTGTCCGACTCTTTGTGACCCCATGGACTGTAGCTCACCAAGCTCCTCTTTCCGTGGGATTCTCCAGGCAAGAATACTGGAGTGGGTTGCCATTTCCTTCTCCAGGGAATCTTCCCAACCCAGAGAGTGAACCTGCGTCTCTTACATCTCCTGCATTGGCAGGTGGGTTCTTTACCACTAGTGCCCGCCACCTGTGAAGCTTGCTGCATGTACATTGTTTCCAAATTCAATTCTCTTCTGAAATCTTACCCATGGCTTCCATGGTGTTCCTTTCTTCATGGCTGGGATGGATCAGCTGGATGGAGGAGGACACAGGGAAGCAGAAATACAGGATGGGCAGAGAGTGATCCTGGTGCAGGGGATGCTCCCATCCCCCAATGCCCTGATGGGGGCTTCACTGGCCAGGCTGAGCACCCCCAGGCCTCTTCTCCAAGCATCTTCCAACTCTCGTAAGAATCACGTGGGAGACTGCACTCTCCAGTTTGCACACGCTCTCATTAGAGCCACGTGAGCAGAACGGAGCAGAAGACAATGAACCCTGCTTTCGTAATGGGTGAACTAGGGCTCAGAGAGGTGCAGGTAGTTGTCCAAGGTCACCCAGCAAGCGAAAGTCAGAGCCAGAACTCCAACCTAGGGTTCCTGCCTGCAAGTCCCACATTCTTTCCTGTCCCTACTGCACATCCTTCTCAGAAGTAGAGTCCACTGTGTGATGAGGTGTCTGAGCTCTATGGGTGAGGATACACCTAGCCTTTCCTGGATCTCAGCCCTGGAAACCAGTCAGGGTGAGCCAGCTCTTCCGGTGAAGTCAGGCCCAGAGCTGGTGACAGCAAAGAGGCCAAATGGGCGCACAGGGCATGGGGGCAGGGGATGGCATTTGAGATAAGCCTGGAAAGGAGGTGGAGGAGGGGCAGGAGCCACTGCTGCAGGTGGGGACATGGCTAGGAATCTTGCGGGAGTGGGGGTGATGGGTGCGGTGCCTCCATGGGGCTGGAGAATCTGGCGCTTGGACAGGGCATCTCCATCTTGGGACATCTCTTCTTGGCCACATGTTTGTGAAGCCACATGTTCTTGGGTGCTGTGTCTCCCCTAGTCTCACAGGGGTTCTGGGGAAGAATGATATGTCCTCTGCTCTCTGAGGGCTCCAGTCCTTGCCCATGGGTCCTGCCTGGGGACTGTCTCACTCACTATTCCACCACAGGCATTACTGTGTCATGGACCCCAGACCCTCTCCTGACTTCCAGTTAAGAAATCAAACACTCCCCAGAGACCTCTGTGAGCAGCACTTTTTCCTGAAGGTTTAGGAAAAATGCAAATAACTTAAAACGAGAGAGATATCCTTGGTAAAACCTTCGCTGAGGTATCCACTGGTCTAAGCCCCGGCATCTCACCTGTCTTCCTTTCCAGCTTTCTCTGTCACCTTTGATTACACTTCCTGATCACACGTGTCGTCTTTTCCTAACCCTACGAAAGGTGCTTCCTCACTTCCGTGACCCTGGACACTTATGAGGGTGTTTCCCTAATATTCAGTTCTCTACCCTCGAAAAATGCCAGCACCTGGAGGGTTGAGATCATTCTAGTCACTATTCTTTTTTTTAAAATGTACTTATTTGACTGCATCGAGTCTTAGTTGAGGCACATGGGGTCTTTGTCGAGTCTTGCAGGACCTTGTGCATATGGCTCTTGTGCTCTAGAGCAAGCAGGCTTCAGGAGTTGCGAGGCAACCGGCTGTCTGGTTGTGGTGCACGGGTTTGGTAACCCCGCAGCATGTGGGATCTTAGTGCCCCGACTAGGAATCGAACCCATGTTCCCTGCATTGCCAGGCATATTCTTAACTACTGGACCACCAGGACCCCCCGTCGCTCTTCTACATCAGGGGTTGGGAAGCTTTCTGTAAATGGTCCAATGGTAAGTATTTTAAGATTGCTGGCCACACGGTCTCAGTTTTGACCGTCAACTCGCATTACCTTTGTAGCATGAGAGCGTCTGTACACCATGTTTCACTGAGTGTGTGGGTCTCTGTTCTGATAAAACTTTGTTCATCAAAGGCAAGCCCCGGAGCTGTTGTTTGCAGACCCCTGTTTTAACAATCAGTTATTTAGTGGAGAGAGTCACCCTATATGTACACCCGACTTACTTCCTGAGCATTGAAACCACTGAATCATAATACGGGTCTTTTCTGGGCACCCACTGTATGCCTGGCCTCGTGCTAAGGGCTGTGAGAGGGTGGAGAACTGTTCTGAGAGAACTTCTCGTGGTTAGCCCGTCTTTGAAGATGAGATAAGGTAAAATTTGTATTAATGTGTGTAGTGGGTTGATGGTGTCCCCTCCAAAACTGATGTCCACCTGGAGTCTCAGGATGTGACCTATTTGGAAGTAGGATCTTTGCGGATGTAATTAAGGTAAAGAGCAAGAAATCATCCTGGATTAGGGTGGCCCCTGAATCAATAAGAGTTTTCTTGGAAGAGACAGAAAAGGACACATAAAGAGACACAGGGAAGAAGTCTGAGTGAAGACAGAGGCAAGGGCAGGAGTGAGGCAGCCACAAGCCAAGGAATACCAGAGCCACTAGAAGCCGGAAGAAGAAAGGGACAGACTCTCTTTAGAGCCTTCGGAGAGAGTGTGGCCTGTCAGCACCTTGATTTTGGACTTCCAGCTTTCAGAACTGTGAGAAAATAAACTTCCGTTGTTTTAAGCCACCCAATTTGTGACAATTTGGTATGGTAGCCTCAGGAAATCAATATACTGGAAATTTTCCCAAAGTCTTTTTCACTCCTGCCCCCTTGAGAAAGAGAAGCAAAGATCTCATTGTGTTTATGCATCAGATGTTGAGTGAG
The DNA here is from genome assembly GCF_027580195.1 of Bos mutus. Taxonomy (NCBI): domain Eukaryota; kingdom Metazoa; phylum Chordata; class Mammalia; order Artiodactyla; family Bovidae; genus Bos; species Bos mutus. Next base: position 43,578,919 of record NC_091629.1, on the reverse strand, counting down.
ATTTGGTTTCACATGAACCATGAGACGGAGACAACGCTGTATGGGTTTGGAATCCCTGACTATAGAACTATCTTGATTTCTACTCTCATGAAATGACCCTCTTGAAGTAAGTAGTGTTAAGCAATCCTGCCATTAGTGTCTCAAGTTGCATCCATCTTGGGGGTAATGAAGCCAAAGAGGAGAAGGCCCTGCTATGATGTCACAGCCCAGCAAGAAGGCACCAATCGGAGCCAGTATGCTCTGGTCGGACCTGTGGCAGGAAGGGAGGATGTAGGCTCACTCTGTTCAGATGATCACAATGCTGAGAGACCAGCTTGCCTCAGACTCTTCCTGGAGAAGAAATATCCAGGATGTTGCTGAAGACGGGACCTCAGCCAAGTCAAGTCTCACAAGTGACTGGGGGAGTGGTACAGATGCAGGTGAAGAATTCAGGACTTTGGGGTTTCCTTCCATGTGAGTTGACTCCACCTCAACCACATGGGATGGAGGAGGCGTGTCTTCCCAAAGGAAGGATCCTAGGTAAACAATGTCTGCTCACTACATGGGAACCATAGACACAACATTGAACAGCTTGGAGTTGCGTGCACACATGTGCACACATGCACACACATGCCTGTACACACACTCCTACACACAAGTCTCTCTCTACCCTGTGAGGCTTCCAACTTTGAGTGGATGGCAGGCCTTCTCTGGGGTGGCAGGCAGGACTAGTATTTGTAACTGGGCTCCTGAAACTTCACACTGGATAGAGAATCAGAGTTCTGAGGGTGCCAGCAACAGAAACTGGCTCTGACTAATGAAGGAGAAGAGGATTTATGGACAGGACATGGGGAAGTCACAGGGCAGTGTTGAATGAGTGGGTGGATGGGTGGATGGGTGGATGTATGTATGGATGGATGGATAAATGGATGAGTGAATGGATGGATGGGTAGATAGATGGATGGATGAACCAGATGTCTTCTTGCAGATTAAGGACCTGTTGGAGGAATCATGCAGGTGTCCAGGTGAGCAGCCACCTCTGTAAGGATCTCTTTGGAGCTCAATTTCCCTTTATATTCACAGTATGTGGTTGTGGCCTCCGTCATCCCTGTACAGAGAGTAAGGATCACAGTATTTACTGTTTGAAGATAATTTTTCCTCTAATGCCCTCCAGATGGTGGTGGTGGTGGTGGTGGTTTTAGTCGCTAAGTTGGTTCCGACTCTTTGTGACCCCATTGATTGTAGCCCACCAGGCTCCTCTGTCCATGGGATTCTCCAGGCAAGAATACTGGAGTGGGTTGCCATTTCCTTCTCCAGGGGATCTTCCCAACCCAGGGATCGAACCCAAGTCTCCTGCATTGCAGACAGATTCTTTACCATCTGAGCTATGAGGGAAGCCTAATGCCCCCCAGGGTCACTGCAAATGGCTATAAAATCTCTCCAGAAAAGACACAGGAAGAATTATTATTATATCACATTCCCCATCCGAAGCAGAAGAATAGCCCTCGGTTGAAACTGGCTCGTGTAGTTTTGGCTCCTGAGGCCCCAAACCTCAGGAGCCTTCCTGCTCCTGAGGTTTGGGGTGCCTTATCTGGGAGTAGTTGAATCCATGCCTTAGATACCATCAGGATCCCGGCAGGGGAGGAGAGGAGCTTTCTTACTTTCATCCCAATTTTATCAACCCTCTGGAGGAAATGAGGGTGGGGACTATGACCCCGAAAGATTCTGAAGCATTCTCAATGGAATTTTAGGGGGTCCTGCAGCATTTGCTCTAACTCACCAACACTTGTCCCATGACTACCTCAAGAATCTCAAGGACTTGCTTACTTTGTCCTGATGATTTTCAAAAGGTGCTTAAAAAAAAATTCTTCCCAGTGTGCTGGGCCATGTGGCGGAGCTTGGGTGCAGTTTCATAGCTTTCAGAAGGATGGTTTTCTTCATCTTTCCAGACTTCAAGGTCTCAAGGAACCACTTCCATAGGTCACAGACAGGAGTGTGGTGATCTTCGTTTTATAGATGCGGAGAAGTGAAACATTCAGAGGGGCTGTGATAAATCAGAAGTCTTGCAAGCCATTCTCTGTGTCTTCCAGTTAAAATCTCTAAACCTCCACTTTGCCCACAGAGGACCACCCTTCTCTCAACGGATAATAAATTTTGAGCCGAGTCGAAATCAGAACTCTGGCAGATCTGAGCTGGCCCTAGGAAGAAGTGGTTGGAAAACGGTTTCCATGGGTACGGATTTTGACATAATCAACTGCAAATGTTCACCACCCCAAGATGACAAAACTCCAGCAACTCCAAAGCTGTTAAGGATAGCTTTAGGGCAAATTTTAATTAAAACTAGATAGCATATATGAAAAGCATCTAATTTGTAGTCTATAAAAGAGTTTAGGAAGCACAACTCCAGAGCCTGGGGACCAGTGGCTGTAACAATTATGTTGCAACTTTTCACAGCACAATCACAACATGTTAATTTGTTAATGAATCAGTCAGAGCAGGAGAGCTCCTGACAGCAGGAGGAAAACACAGAGATTACATTTACAATTCTATTTTTAAATAAATTAAATGTTTCAAGTCAAACTCAAACTTCACATGAAAGTTTTGACTTTCTACTGATATTTTTAAAACTCAGATTGCCTGCTAAAATGAGGATTAAGTTTCTTGGGATTTCTCAGGGAGAACTAAGTGATTTCTTTATTTGAAGGTGGCTGCAATTACGTATGTGCTAAACGTGGCCATTTAGTGGAGATGAAAAGTGGCCTGTTTTTCCTCTTCTCCTTTGTGAAGTTCTGGTCCTTATACTAAATAATGGACTCAGGAAGGAGTCAGCAATGGAGAGAAAGAAACTGGAGATGATGAGAAGCTTCATTGTGGGTAATCCTACTTTTGAATACAATAGAAAGAAAATCTAAAGAGGAAGGAAGGTGAGGGGTGGTGGCCAGCAGGGTGGGATGAGGATGAAATGGGTGGTTTTAACCCCAAGGTGGTGCTAGCTCTCAGCCTGAAAGTGTGTCCTCAATTTTGTACCTTGTTCATCTCACCCTAGTCCTGCCCCTGAAACCACACAGCCTGAGTTCACCAAACTCCAGCTAAATGGATCCCATAAAACCCACCAGTCTCAGCATCCCCGGAGACAAGGCAGGGTGGGGGACTGGGAGTGGGAAGATTTAGGGGCCTTAATAGAATGCAGTGAAATCACTGAACTTTTGCAGATCTTACAAAAGCATATGCTCACGAGGAGACAATGCAAGGACCCTATTCAGGACCTTGGAAGGACCTGTATGAGTGAGGGGCCTTGAACTCACACTTGGAAGGACCTGTATGAGTGAGGGGCCTTGAACTCACACTTGGAAGGACCTGTATGAGTCAGGGGCCTTGAACTCACACCCCCACACACTTTAGTCAAACCACTGTCATGGTTTGACTAAACCATGACAAACATGTCATCTCACATGTTCTTCAGATTCTCATATGTTCTTCACCAAATCCAAAGAGACAGACATTACCACTAATCCACATCAGAGAGAGGAAAAAATGGGGACACAGAGGAGGTGCCTAATAGGAGTTGGGTCACACAGCTAATAACCCGCAGAGCTGAGATTTGAACTCACTTGTGTTGATGCCAGAGCCCTGACCCTCACCTGCACCGGCCACTGTTTCTCCAGGAAGGAAGGGACCTCCAGGCACTTATTGTTCTAACGGGGAAGAAACAGGGGAATGGAGGAGTAGACACACACGGCTGTAACAACTACAGGCGTAGCAAGCACAGGAGCCTGGAATGGTGTGACGAGGATAGGCATAACACCTATGGGTGTTATACGCACAGGTATAACACACAGGTGTAACTAGCACAGGGGGATGGAATAGTGTAACAAGCACAGGTGTAACACTCACAGGTGTAACAAATATAGCGGACTAGAACAAAAATTAAGGCAGTGAAAAATCACCCCTAAATCTGACGTAAAACCAGATTCCAGCAGAGAAGAACCATCTTTCCTACGGCTGGGTCTGACACCAGAGTGGCAGCAAGTGAGAAGCCGCTTCAAGGAGATGTTGGGGCAAAAAGAAGGATGGGCAGGGAGGAGGGAGGAGTTTTCCCACCATCTCCCAATCCTGGGGCTGATTCTTAAAGCAGCCCCCTTTTTATTTTTTTGAACTTTTATCCTCCTGGATAAACAGAGTATTACTTATTTCTGAATGTAATGGGAAGATTACAATAAGGAAACTTAGTCTGGTGGAAGCATTATTTTTCTTTCAATCACCCCGCATCTACTCTTCAGAATAGCTGCTCCCCTCTGCTCTATATGGTCCAGGTTGGCTCCATCAATTCTTTGCCCAAATGGTAGTGCTGAAGCTAACTGGCCAATGGGAGTGTCCCATTTCTTTGGGCATGATGATTGGTCTAAGGGTGGATCCAAGACCCAAACTGACCAATCAGAGTCCTTCCCTGGCAGATGAAGATGTTGGCCAAGAAAGTAGCTGTAAGGATGCCCTTGAGTTGGGCCACTGCTGCCTGTGATGGACGCTTGGTGGAGAATGAGGCACAAGAAACTGAGGGAAGCAGAGCTGAGAGCCTGCAAGAGACAGACAGAGATGGAGGACAGCCCTGACAGCAGAGCTGAGCAGGAAGCATGTCTCACTAGATCCCCAGAGAGCCCCAGGAAGGAAATGCCATTTATCATCAACCTGTATTACAAGCAAGGCAACAAGAAGTGAATTACCTGCTCAAGGTTCACATGACAAGCAGGTGGTAGAGCCCAGGTTGGCATGTTTGCCTGCAAGCCCCAGTTTAGTCATTCTGCTGATACCTAGCAGACTGCCATGTGCTGACCCAGGGCTAGATGCTAGCAATCCACCTGCAGTAGACACCGTGGCTGCCTCCAGAAAGCCCCTGGACCAGAGGGGAAACATGTGAAAGCAAAGTGGTAGGACTCAGAGGTGTTACAGGGTTGTGTGAGGGCGCATGGAAGAAATCAACTTGCCTTGAGGGTTGGAAGGAGGGTCAGGGCAGGGTGCTCCAAGGAGGAAATACGTTGGCTGAGTCTTGAAGCTGGAGTTGGAGAGAGAGCAGAGGACACAGAAGCTTGAAGGCTTGGAAGAATTGGGGACTCAGGTGTATTTAGCTGCTGATAAATCAGTAAGAGGGAGCGCAGGTTGCTGGGGGATGAGGCGTACCCATCAGGGTAGTTTTAGTTTCAAGAGATCAAAATTTATCCTGAAAGAACTGAAGGAGAAAGGAACTGGCTGATGTCATAGCGGATGGGGAGGTGTGTCCTGGCACATGTTCACAAGATAAAAGGAGAAGCTGGAGGAATGGGGGTCCCTTGGACTGGAACAGGGGACTCCCCATCCCATGCTTGTGGAGAGTCTCCATCTCTGCTGGTCTCAATCTGCTTTGCCTGTGCTTCATTCTTGCCTCTGGCAGATGGAGCTTCTTGTGGTCAGGAACAGCCGCCTACAGTTCTAGCTTGCCGCCTCCAATGGAAAGAGGTTTTCTTTTCCCAGGAAATGTCTATCCATCCCAGAGAAGGTCTCATTGGTTCAGTCTGGCTACAAGACCACCCCTTGGACCAATTGCTGATGCCAGGGACATAGGCTACTATGGTTGGCCAATCTGAATCTTGGAGCCTCCTTTATGACTAGGGGGCAATGACCAAAGAAGGAGAATATAAAAGTTGGCTAAACTGGCTAAATTAATAAGTAAAATTTTATATATTAATTTATTTATTTACCGATCTACCTACTTATCAACCTGTTTTGTTTTGTTTGTGCTCAGTCACATCTGACTCTTTGTGACCCCATGGAGTGTAGCCCACCAAGCTCCTCTGTCCATGGAATTTTCCAGACAAGAATACTGTAGTGGGTTGCCATTTCCTACTTGAGGGGATTTTCCCAACCCAGAGGTCGAACCCATGTCTCCTGTGGCTCCTGCATTGGTAGGCAGATTCTTTACTACTGAGCCACCTGGGAAGCCCACCTATATATATCTATTTACCTACCTACCTGCCTCCCAGCCAACTCAGCTTCCTGAGTAGACTAGGATAGTAAAGGACTCAGCGCCCTTATGCACAGGAAATTTATAACAGAAAAAAGCAATACTTAGTGATTTAAAATTAACTCCAACCTTGGAGTGAGCAGTGAATTCTTAGGTATGACACCAAAAACATAAGCAACAAAAGAAAATAGGCAAATTGGATTTGTCACAATTAAAAACTTGTGTGCATCAAAAGACATTATCAACAAAGTGAAACAACCACCTGCAGAATGGCAGAAAAGATTCGCAAATCTTGTATCTGATAAGGTTTTCGTATCCCGAATATATGAATAATTCCTACAACTCAACAACAAAAAGACAAACAACACAATTTAAAATGGGCAAAGAAAAAGAAAATAAGAAATGGGCAAAGGACTTGAATGGATATTTCTCCAAAGAAGATGTAGAAATGGCCAATAAACACCTGAAATATTCTCAGCATCATTAGTCATTAGGGAAATGCAAACCATAATGAGATACCACTTCATACCCACTAGGATGGCTATAAATAAAAACTTTTAACAAGTAAAATAACAGTGTTGATGAGGATGTAGATAAGTTGGAATCCTAGTATGTTGCTGGTGGGAATGTAAAATTGTGCAGTCACTGTGGAAAACAGGTGGCGGTCCTATATGACCTCGCTTAAGTGTGGAATCTAAAAAATAATACAGATGCGCATACATGCAAAATAGAAACAGATTCACTGATACGGAAAACGAACCAGGGGTTACCCAAGTGGGGAGGGGCAAATCAGGGGTGTGGGATTAAGAGATGCAAACTACTGTGAACACAATGAACAACAAGGATGCATTGTACAGCACAGGGAATGGTAGCCATTACCTTGCAATAGCTTTTAATGGACTATAATCTGTAAAACTCCTGAATCACTATGCTGTGCACCTGAAAGTAACATAAGATTGTAAATTGACTATAGTTCAACGAAAATTTAATATAAATAAAACAAATAGCCATGAATGACAAAAACAGCAGTGTGGCAGTCTCTCAAAAAGTGAAACATAGAATTACCATATGACCAGGCAAATTCACTTCTAGGTATATGCCAAAAAAATAAACACAGGGCTCAAACAGAGGCTTGTACATCTGTGTTCATTGCCACATTTTTCCCAACAGCCAAAGGATGGAAAAAACCCAAGTGTCCATCAACAGATGACAGATAAACAAAATGTGGCTTATATACAAAATGAGATATTATTCAACCATAAAAAAGAAAAAGTTCTGATATATACTACATCCTAGTTTGGCCGCCTCATGCGTAGAGTTGACTCATTGGAAAAGACTCTGATGCTGGGAGGGATTGAGGGCAGGAGGAGAAGGGGACGACAGAGGATGAGATGGCTGGATGGCATCACCGACTCGATCGACATGAGTTTGAGTGAACTCTGGGAGTTGGTGATAGACAGGGAGGCCAGGCATGCTGCAATTCATGGGGTTGCAAAGAGTCGGACACGACTGAGGGACTGAACTGAACTGAACTGATGGCTGAACCTTGAAATCATTACACAAAGTGAAATAAACCAGACACAAAAGGACAAATATTGTGTGAGTCTATTAGTATGAAATATCTGGAGTAGGCAAATTCATAAAGACAAAAAATAGATTAGAATGACCAGGGGCTGGGGTTGGTTGCTGGGGTGGGAGAGGGGCAGACATTGGGGATTTATTGCTTAATATGCAGAGTTTCTGTTTGGGGTGATGAAAACAATTTAGAAATACAGTGGTGATGGTTGCACAACATTGCAAATTTAGTTAATGCCACTGAATTAAACAGCAAATTTTATATTATATATATTTTACCACAATGGAAAAAAAATTTTTTTACATGATCTTTGAGAGGCACATTAAAGAATCTGGTTCTGTCACAGGTTCAAAACCCCCAGGGAATGTCTGGGAGGAAGTATCTCAGGTTACTTGCATTTCTTCTCTCTGGGGACTATACTGTATTGGTTCAAATACCTCTATCCCACAGTGAGTAAGAGAAAAAAATTCCAAACTTAAACACATGCAGGCTTGTGCTCTGCCGATGCAGTCTCTGACAGTTTGAGCTAAAGTTGACCTTGCTCAGTCCTCAGTCCTGTTGGACTCTTTGTGACCCCATGGACTGTAGCTGCCAGGCTCTTCTGTCCATGGGATTTTCCAGGCAAAAATACTGGAGTGGGTTGCTATTCCCTTCTCCAGGGGATCTACCCAACTCAAGGATCGAATCTAGGTCTCCCGTATTGCAGGCAGATTCTTTACCATCTGAGCCACCAAGGAAACTCTGAAGGGATGAAAAGAAGAAGACTTCTTGGCCAAATGCTGTTGAGGAGCTTATTTCAGGGGAAAACCTCAAAAAAAACTGGTCTGGCTGAGCTTGATGTCCTCTTGGCGAATCTCAGGCTGCTTCTTCCATGGCCCCTCTATCAGAAGGTGGACTCCCAGGCACTCCTTCATATTGTAGATTTTGGTATGCGGCTTCCATTGCAGCATTACGTAAATAAAAAACCAAAGCCCAGATGTCCTCTAATAAAGGGTTGGATAGGCAAGTCATGACACAATTGTGTAACAAGATACTCTGCAGCCACAAAAATGATGTTGCAGGACCAAAATTAATAACCACTGTGGGAATTCCCTGGTGGTCCAGTGGTTTAGAATCTGCCTCCCAATGCAGAGGATGTGAGTTAGATCCCCGGTCAGGGAACTAAGACCCCACATGCTGGGGTGAGCTGTGTGCACTTCTTAGTCACTCAGTCCTGCCCAACTCTTTGACCCCACGGACTGTAGCCTGCCAGGCTCCTTTGTCCATGGAGATTCTCTAAGCAAGAGTACTGGAGTGGGTTGCCATGCCCTCCTCCAGGGGATCTTCCCAATCCAGGGATCAAACTCAGGTGTCCTACTTTGCAGGCAGATTCTTTACCATCTGAGCCGCCAGGGAAGCTGGGGTGAGGGTGAGGGAGACGGGCAACTAAGCCTGCATACTGGTACTATTGAACCTGCACACCACAACTAGAGAGAAGCCTGCGTGCTGCAGCTAAGGCTCGACACAGCCAAATAAATAAAAAAATACTGAAAAAAAACCCCACTGTACAGTGATGCCCAGTTTACATAGTAAGCCCTGTATTGGCAGTATCATATGTAATCCACCCAATAAAGATACTGAGATTATCCCCTATTACAGATGGGTAGACTGAGGTGGACAGAGGTTACATAACTCATTCAGAGTCATAGAGCTAGTCTGGCAGACTAGGAGGTAACACACCCTGTCTGTTTTAGTTCCAAATCTGGCACTCCTACTCTCTGCTCTTGGTTCTTTAGAAATGTATCCACTGAGCTGGAAAGATGCTCAGTTTATTTCACGGACAAATAAAGCTTAAAGCATTATATATTTCTGAAAGAAATTCAGTAGTGAATTTACAGGCATAGAATAAAGCAAGTGTGTGTTCAGTTGCTAAGTCATGAACAACTCATTGAGACCCCATGGACTGCATCATGCCAGGCTACCCTGTCTTTTGCTATCTCCTGGAATTTGCTGAAATTTATGCCCATTGGGTTGCTGATGCTATCTAAACCACCTCATCCTCTGCCACTTTCTTCAAGGATATAAACTGAATTTAATAATAACTGTGCCTTGGAGGTGGAATGGGGAGAGGCTTTTATTTTTCCTGTGATGCTTATTCATATTATCTAGTTATTCTGTCTTTCTCTTGTCCCGTACAGTAGAGATGAGCCACATGTGGTTATTTAAATGTTAATTAATTAAAATTAAATATATTTAAGAAGGGCTTCCCAGGTGGTGCTAGTGGTGAAGAACCTGCCTGCCAGTGCAGGAGACTTAAGAGACTCAGGTTCGATCCCTGGATCAGGAAGAACCCCCGGAGGAGGGCCTGGCAACCCACTCCAGTATTCTTGCCCAGAGAATCGCATGGACAGAGGAGTCTGGCAGGCTGCAGTCCATGTGGTTGCAAAGAGTGGGACATGACTGAAGCGACTTAGCATGCACGCATATTTGACAATGTGCTGCCTTGTTTGCGCTAGTTGCATTTCAAGGGCTCAGGAGCCACATGTAACAGTGACTTTGGTATTGGAAGTTTTCACTACAGAACGTTTTCACTACAGAACGTTTTCACTCCTGGGGAATGGCATTGATTGGTAATGCATGGATTTCTTAGATAATTGAAACTGTCAGTACATTTCAGACAGCAGAAGAGAAGAAAAGTCTATTTAAAAAACAGGATATTTTCTAGTTTTAAATGACACCAGAAGCCATGGCACAGATACATACAGAGGAGGGAAAATGCACAGAGAGCTTTATTGAGAGAGGCATTTTAGAGTGATGCAAAGAGAACGAAGTAGAGACTAAAGAAAGACGTACACATGAGAGTTACCTGGGAATAAAAATATCTCCACTTTCTTCTTGAATACCTTCAGTAAGGGCTAAATTATGTACTATTGTCTTTCTAATAAAAAGTTCTATTTTAATTTTTCACCTCTGTATACTGTTTTATCAGGTATAAAACTACACGAATCCCATAAGAATGAACTTTGAAAATATTTGTAAGCAATCTATTTTGGGGCTGTAAAAATATTTTGATAACTATTTCTTCTGCCCTATAATAAAATAAAACCCCTACATTACTCTGTGGAGGGGGGAAATCTCATAGGTATAAAATAAGCTAGATTGAACCCAGGTCTCCCACATTGCAGGCAGATTCTTTACCAGCTGAGCCACAAGGGAAACCCAAGAATACTGGAGTGGGTAGCCTATCCCTTCTCCAGCGATCTTCCTGACCCAGGAATTGAGCCAAGGTCTCCTGAATTGCAGGCAGATTCTTTACCAACTGAGCTATCAGGGAAGCCCTATAACATAAGCTACAAGGACATATTGCACAACATGGAGAATATAGCCAATATTGTATAATAACTAGAAATGGAATATAAACTTTAAAAATTATGTATCATTATATTGTGCACCTATAACCCATATAGTATTGTGTACATCAACTATGCATGTGTGTGGACTTAGTTGCACAGTCGTGTCCAACTCTTTGTGATCCAATGGACAGTAGCCTGCCAGGCTCCTCTGCTCACTCCAGCAAAAATTAATTAATTACGTTATAAAAAACTAAATGTGCCCCAGGCAGGCCGAAAGGTGAGGATGAGAGAGAGAAGAGATGTCTTTTTCATGTGCAGAAGTCTGGAAGAAGTCTCAGAACTGTCAGTGGGCAGGTGCAGGCTCAGTTTCCTGTGCTGTCTTCCTTCACAGACCAGGATGGCTGTTGCCCTGGTTAGCATATCATCCCAAGACCAAAACCTCCAGAGGCCGAGTGAGGCTGGTACATCCTGCGTGTCTGTTTTAAGAGCAACAGAGTGTTTCCCAGGAGCCCTGGGGAGCCTCCCTTCACACTTCACTGGCCAGAATTACATCAAAATCCTGTGCCCGAAGCAAACACTGGTTTGATTTAAAAACAAAGTCTGGGGTCACCCATTGGGATCAGATGCAACTCAATTTCCAACCCAAACAACAGCACTAGGGTTGGACTCTTGGTTTATAGAATGGCTGCAGAAGTTCTGGGTGTCACGTCCTCACCTCTGCAGTGGAAGAGACAGCTGTTAGGCCTAGCAAAAAAGAAAGTGAAAGTGAAGTTGCTTAGTCGTGTCTGACTCTTTGGGACCCCATGGACTATAACCTATCAGGCTCCTCTGACCATGGGATTTCCCAGGCAAGAATGCTGGAGTGGGCTGCCATTTCCTTCTCCAGGGGATCTTTCCGACCCAGGGATTGAACCTGGATCTCCTGCATTGCAGGCAGATGCTTTACATCTCTGCAAGTTTCATTGACTCTAATCAAGTGACTCTATCATTGACTCATTGGGTGATCCTGAACCAATTAAGTCTCAAGGTACTCCCAAGGCAATGAGCTAAGAATGGGGGACAAGAGCCCCAAAGAAAATTATTACACTTTTCACTAGAAGCAGAAAAGAAAAGAAGTGGGGCAGTCAGTAGTAGATTGTCACTATAAGCTGGGAATGTAACAGCAAGATCAGACTAGGCAAAGTCTTGAAGGCCACCTTCCTCTCTGGATGTGGCATGATGTGGCTAGTCACTGGGAGCAGTGAGAGTAGGGAGGGCAAATAGAGGAAGAGCTGAAGACTGTTTCTTAAATCAAATCAAGGTAGACTCTCTTTAGAAGTCACCTGAGCAAGGAAAGAAGAAAAGAACATCTCTTTGAGCTGCACCTCAATGAAAGGGCTCATTTCTTTGCCTGTTTCTCTAACCTTTTCTTTAATCAGGAAATCACAACAGGATTAGCAATTTTCTGCAAAGAAACTCTTTGGATGACCTTCTCTGGGAACAAATTTGGGTGCCACCATATGCAAGCTGTATTATTATTTTTAATGAATTATGCATGCCTAAAAGAGTTCTCTCTTGGAGGAGAGCACAGCAACCCACTCCAGTGTTCTTGCCTGAGCACAGAGTCAGATACAACTGAAGAGACATAGCATGCACTGTGTATTTCTATATCTGCTTCCGTCTCATTGATTAGCCTCTGTTTCCCTGTTAAATAATTTATCTTCATTTCATATATTCAATCATTCAGTTATCCATCCTTCCATCCACCCATTCTTTTCACCCGAATGTTCCTTCTGTTCACTACACTTCTGTGGATTTTCATCTAATTTGAGTGTCTTGGGGGACAGTTGGCTCTCTTTTCACTCTGCTTTATTCTTGAACAGATGCTGATCCATACCTTGGCCTTTCACAGTAAGAGCTCAGACCATGCTATGAATCATTTATTCTTAGAAAAGTTTTGCTGCTTGATATGCTGAGCAATTCCCTCTTAATCCTTAAACAGATTCCAGTAGGGATAAACGTGGCTTGTCAAGGCTTTGGGGATTGGGTTTGTATTTCCTCTGAATGCAGCACGGTGGTGACGTTAGCTCCAAGGTGGAAGCTGGAACTCCCCAGTTTAGTTTGGAGCTGAAATAAGATGCACCTGAAATAAGATGCAATCAACATGTACAGTTACTGTGGAGTTGCCTCCCCCTGCCCCACCTCCAAGAAGTTCTTGTTAAACTGAAGTCTGCCTTATAATTAACAGCCTCTTAGGATCAAGGAAATGCAGCACATATGAATCTTTAAAAACATGTTCAATCACAATTTATGAGACATGTTTTATCTTAATCTAAAATATTCCCCTTTAGGGAAGCAGATACAGTAAAGCCAGCACCTCTGCAACAGCTTCCCTGCAAAATGGGAGAAGTGACAGGAGGAGGGCTGGTTGAGCTCTTGCTACCTGCCAGGCTCAGGATGACAAGCCTTAGAGTTCCTGCATGGCTTAACTTACAGATAAGGGGTCTGAGGCTCAGAGAAGGGTAGAGTGCAGGAAGGGCAGGGCCCCAGCCACGGTCCTCACCCCTGTGTCTTTCGTCTACAGCAGGGCTCTCAGCTGCAGCACCACTGGGGCTGGGAGCTCTCTGTGGCGGGCTGTCCTGTGCAGGGTGGCATGTTTGGCAGCATCCCTGTCCTCTGCCCACTAGACACAGTAGCACCTCCCCAACTTGTAACGACCAAAGTGTCCCCTGCAGGGGGCGAGGATCAAAATCTTCCTGGCTGAGAACCACAGGTCTACACAAACTGCAGCAGGCAATGGATGAGATGGCTCCACGGTCCAGAGCCTCTTACCTCAAAATGGCTTTCTTGCCCTGCCCTGGGTACCACTGATGTCCTGGATAAGGATGTGGGTTTTGAATGTGGGAGGTGCCCCCATGCCAGCTCACTCATCCATAGCCCTTTGCCCTACCCCAGCCTTCAGTTCAGTGCTTTAGAGAACAAGTACTCTAATAAACTTTTAAAAGATGAACTGAAAATCAACCTTCTCTAACTAGACACCTAAAAAATTAACAAGCAAAGGGAAGGATCCACGATACTATAGTTTGTGCCAGAATGGAAATGATCTATAAGTTTCTGGAGCTGTAACAAAGTACCACAGACTGAGTGGTTTAAACAACAGAAATTTATGGTCTCACAGTTCAGGAGGCTGCAGGTCTGAGATCCAGGTACTGGAAGAGCCATGCTGCCTCTGAAAAGAAGCGTCTGTTCCAGGCCTCTCACCCCTGCCTTCCCTGACAGCTTCTGATGCTCCTGGGCCCAGGCAGCACTGCTTAAGTCTTCACACGGGGCTCTGCCTGCGTCCAAAGCTCTCCTTTCTGTAAAAGGACATCAGGGCTTCCCTGGCGGCTCAGTGGATAAGAATGCCAGCGCAGGGGATATGGGTTCCATCCCTGGTCCAGGAAGACTCCACATCCCACGGAGCAACTGATCCTGAGCACCACAACTACTGAACCTGTGCTCTAGAGCCCATGAGCTGCGACTACTGGGCCCAAGTGCCAAAACTACTGAAGTCCGTGCCCAGAGCCCGTGCCCTAGACCCCGTGCTTCCAAGAGAAACCACAGCAACAAGAAGACCCAGCGGAGCCATAAATAAAAAAATGAAAAAACTTGGAATATTAAGAAAGAAAAAAAAGAACATCAGCCCTACTCAGCATGACCTCATCTTTATTTAACTAATTATGTCTGCAAACTCCTGTTCCCAAATACGGTCATGTTCTGCGAATCTAGGGGTTAGGACTTCAAATATGAATTTGGGGAGGGACATGATTCAACCCTAACAAATGCAATTGCTAAAGGGCCTTAGCTTGTGACTAAGCCAGGTACACAGTCCTCTCCTGTGGCTTCTTGTTCCTGTATACAAATCCCTCTACGAGCGTAACCATTATTTCCCATTACCAAAGGTTTAGTGAGCCGAGTACACCAAGGCTCAGAGAAGAGGAAGTATTTGTTCAGAGGTTGTAAGCTACTTAAAGGCAAGGAAAGTCTGTACCCCCGGGGGCCTCAGTTTCCTCACAGTGCAGGGCTGCTGTGGGAATTGAATGAGCTAAGGTCTGTTGGGCTTCCCTGGGTGGCTCAGAAGGTAAAGAATCCGTCTGCAAGGCAGGAGACCTGGGTTTGATCCCTGGGTTGGGAAGATCCCCTGGAGGAGGGCATGGCAACCCACTCCAGGTATTCTTGCTGGAGAATCCCCATGGACAGAGGAGCCTGGCGGGCTACAGTCCTCGGGGTCACAAAGAGTTAGACACGCCTGTGCGACTAAGCGCAGCACAGCACAAGATCCGTCACGCCCTTGGGGCCGTGTCTGAGCCGTAGTAATTGCTTGTTAAATTATACATTTCTGCATGACCCAGAGCAAGAGGTCAATCTGAGAAGGCCGAGGCAACCCTGATGACCAGGGAGGCGGGTGGGCAGCCCACAGACCCTGTGGGGTCAGCCAGTGCACTTGGCTTGGCCCCTGGTGGGGTCCTGACATTTCAGTGTTGGAAGACTTCACAAAAGAATGTAAATTCCTGATCTTGTTTGAAGAATCCAGGCAATCTGGTATCTTTCCAGGGACCCTGGTCCACTGACTACATGGCAGGGTGTGTGTGTAAGCGTGTGTGTGGGCTCTCCTGGACCCTAACCTGTCACGGGGTTTATGTAGCTCCTTCCCCCATTTCTTTGAAAATATCTGTGACTTCTGGAGCCCCACCCCTTAGGGAGCTATGGGCCTGGAAATAGTTGCTGGGTTCAGTAGGGCCACCCCTTCCAGCCCTCCACTCCAGGAGGTTGTGGAGGGACCCCAGCGCAGCCAGGCCCCACGGCTCTGCTCACTCATTGGCCCAGGTAAGCCCCCCATCCTGAGGTGGGCACGTTCAGGAGGGCAGTCCTAGCAACCGCAGACTCACTTTTCTTTTCTTGAGTTTTCCCAGGCCCTCTCGGCTCTCGGTTCACATGCACTCGATTTTATCTCATCGTGACAGCAAAATGTGCAAAGGAATTTGGAGAATTAAAACCAAATGTACAATGAGAGCGCTGCATGGTGAGGACCCGGCTCCCTTCCTGTAGGCAAAGGATCCACGCTGGGTTCTGCCAACAGCAGCTTGGGTGGGGCAGTGGTCACAGGTCCAGGGCGCCCCTGGGCATTGATGGCCGAGGTGAGAAGTGGAATCCAAGCCTCCTGGAGCCATAAGGATGTTTAGAGATATCCTTGCATGGATAAAGAATCTGCCTGCAGTTCAGGAGACACAGGAGATGCTGGTTTGATTTGGAGGAGGCAATGGCAACCCACTCCAGTATTCTTGCCTGGAAAATCCCATGGACACAGGAGCCTGACGGGCTACAGTCCATGGAGTTGCGAGGAGTCAGACACGACTGAGCACCAACACTTTTTTTCTTTGCAACTTTGACACGTTTGAAAAGGAGACACTGAGACAGACCCACATGATGAGGCTTATCCCGTGTCTCCCCACGAGGCAACTCTATGACTGCATCAGCTTCCTAGCTACCTCTTTCCTGTTTTATATGGGATTTTTTTTTTCCCAGAGGAATTTCTTTTAATCCAGTTTTGCTCTGGGCTCAGACAGATCTGTGTTAAATCTCCAGCTCTGCTGCAGAAGCTCCTGGAAAGGTGGTTTGAACCATCCTTCACCTCATGCCACCCTAAGAAGGTGGTTCCTGCTTCCGTTCCTGCTTTCAGGCAGGACGGGCTGCAAGGGACAGAGGACCCAAGAGCCTGTGGAGCTGAGTGCTGGCTGTAGAGCATGAAGGGTACCTTGTCTGCCTGCAGGAGCTTGTCATCTTTCAGCAGATATTTATTGAGCATCTACTACATCCCAGGCATTGTCCTAGGCCCTGAGGATATGGATGCTGCTCTATAGTTATGCAGTCAAGGAAACATGCCAAGTGCTTCTGTGGGTGAGACACAAGGTGGCCGCAGTGGAAGCCGGGAGGCCAGACAGAAGGGAACGTAGGACTGAGAAGGGGGGCCCTTAGATTAAGCCAAAGGTTCTCAACCGCGGGTGACCCTGTCCCCACCCCTGACACTGGCAACAACTGGAGTCATTTCTGATTGTCAGAATTCGAGGGCGGGTGGGGTTTCCCTGTGGTCCAGTGGTTCAGACTCTGTGCTCCCAAGGCAGGGGGCCAGGATTCGATCCCCGGTCTGGGAATGAAGAAGATCCCATTACCACAGCTAGAGAGGCTCGAGAGCCGCAATAAAGACCCAGTGCAGCCAAGATAAATAATAAACAGGCACATTAAAAAAAAGTTTTAAAAAATTATGGGGTTGGGAGCATTGTTATCGGCATCTAGTGGGTAGACACCAGAGTTGGGGGGGGTGGGTGAGAGAAGGGAGCTGCTAAACATCCTGGAGAGTCCAGGACAGCCCCTGCCACAGAGAATGAACCTGCTCACCTCACCAGTGCTAGAGGTGAGAAATCTGGCCTAGGGGAGTAGCCATGGGGATGGTGAAAAGGAGCAAATTCGAGGGAGAATTTCTAGTTGAAATAAATGAGACCAGGGCTGTGGGCACCTCTCTGAGTTTGCATCTGAGTTGTATCTGTTTGCTTGGATCACTTGCTTCTTATTTGCCTCCACCCTCCTTTCTTGCAAAACCATACCAGTTGCGGGAGCCACAGGAGCAAAACCCCCAAGACCCTCCCATCTGGGCTCCCGCTATGACAGTGGCTGGCTCCCAGCCGATTTCGAGTCAGAGGGGAACAGATAGCATCCAGCATCTTTAAAAATCAAACTCAGCTCTTGTTTTTCAGGTTTTTTTTTTTTTTTAATGGAAACAGGAGGGCAGTTAAGAGCTTATTAAGTAAAATCCTGAGCTTTCCGTTCACATGAAAAGGTGCTGTGTTTCTCTTGAAATGTGTGTGTGTACCTTTGCTGAGGGAAAGACAGGGAGGAAAGCCCAGAAACTGTATTCCTGGGAGAGGCTGAAAACTTTCTTATTAATTCCTCCAAAGATGTGAACCCAAACAACCACTAAATACCCAACCCAGAGCTAAGAAAACTCAGTAAGTGGCTTTTAGGAAAAGAAAAATAAACGGGAAAACCCCAAACAGGAAATACATCCATTCAGTGGAGGCTTTGGTAGATGGCATCTTGGTCTGGCACCAGAAAGCAGAACCTTGGCCCCAGTGCTGTGGCACGTAAGGTATCCACATCTGACAAATAACTCCATTCACTAACTCACCGTTTCCTTGGTGACGGTGTCCCAGGCTGCAGGCAGAAGGCTGGTGGTACAGAGCAGGATGGTTGGATAACATCACTGATTCAGTGGACATGAACTTGGGCAAACTCCAGGAGATGGTGAGGGACAGGGAGACCTGGAGTGTTGCAGTCACTGGGGTCACAAAGAGTCGGTCATGACTCAGTGAATGAACAATAGCAGAGCAGGAGTGACCAGTCCCTGCCCTCATGGAGTGTCAATTTATCCATCACTCTCTTATTATCTGACTTACGACTCTCAGAAACCCCCTTGCTCACGCATCTGACCACTTGCATCTTTCCTGTCTCCCTCCATTGCGGAAGGCGGACTCCAGGATGGTCCCAATGGCCCACACCTCCTGGTGGTCACACCCTTGTGAGAAGTTCTCTCTGTGAGTGTGGGCTGGCCCAGTCCTGCACTTCTAACTAGCAGCAGACAGCAAAGGGGATAGATGTCATTTTTAGGGTTAGGTTACAAAAGACTGTGACTTCTGTCTCCTGCCAGACTCTCTCTGTGGCCTTTTCCCCCTTGCACACTTTGAGGAAGCCAGCTGCCATGATGCAGAGGTCCGCAGGACAAGGAATTGAAGGCAGCTTCTAGCCAACACCCGGAAAAGCCGTGATGAGCCTCATCTAGCAACCCCTGGGCGACTGGATCCTGCCAACAACCACTGAGAGAGCTCCAAGTAAATCCTTCCCCAGCCGAACGTGCAGACGAGATTTCATCCCGGCGGACACCTTGATTACAGCCTTGTAACGCACTTGCTTCCTTTCTGCTAGATTCTTCCCTCACCCACCACCCAACTCCAGCTGCTTCTGCTCAGCTGACACTTCCTTCAGGTCTCAGCTCAATCTTCATTTCTTTAAATGAACTTTAAAGGAACCCTCCCTGGGAGTTCCTTGGTGGTCCAGTGGTTATGATTCCACGTTTTCACTGCAAAGGGCATGGGTTTGATGTCTGGTCAGGGAAAGCTTCCCTGGTGGCTCAGATGATAAAGAAGCCTGCCTGCAATGCGGGAGACCCAGGTTCAATCCCTGGGTCAGGAAGATTCCCCTGGAGGAGGGCATGGCAACCCACTCCAGCATTCTTGTCTGGAGAATCCCATGGACAGAGGAGCCTAGTGGGCTACAGTCTATGGGGTCGCAGAGTCAGACACAACTGAGTGACTAACATTTTCACTTTCAGGGAACTAAGATTCCCACATGCTACCCTCGGCCAAAAGTAAATAAATAAAAGCTTAAAAAAATAAAATAAAGCCTGGGTTCCACTCACCCACCAGGAAACATAACCTTGTCCCACCTTCACTGGCAGATGCCAAGAGCTGACGTTATCTTCTAACAGAAGAGAGGAAGGGGATGCTATCCTACCACCAGAGGAAGATTCAGAGAATGAGATTCAGTTGCCATGACAACTTCAGTGTCAAAGCTCTGTCTACAGAAGTGTGTGCGTGAATTCCGGGATTGGGAAACGAGTACTCTTGAGTTCAGTCAAGAGTATTGAGACACTGAGAGGCGATATGAGCCAAGTCTATTGGATCTTGAAGGGTGTCAAAGGGTGAATGTGAACTTGTTTTACAAATCCTGAAATACTCAACCCTAGGGGCTTGGTTTAAAGATAAATAACTGTCAAGTAGCAATCTCACAAAAGCCAACATTTAAGAGAGGCTTGAAACAGAATACTCCCAGTTGGGGGAGGCAGCACCTTGGCAGAAAGGAGGCAGGTATTGGAGATGCAGATGAAATTTTATTTTTCATTTTAACTTTTTATTTTTATATATTTTTTTATTTTTTAGATTTTATTTTATTTTTTAACTTTACAGTATTGTATTGGTTTTGCCGTATATCAACATGAATCCGCCATAGGTATACACGTGTTCCCCATTCTGAACCCTCCTCCCTCCTCCCTCCCCGTACCATCATGCATCGAACCTGGACTGGTGACTCGTTTCATATTTGATATTATACATGTTTCAATGCCATTCTCCAAAATCATCCCACCCTCTCCCTCTCCCACAGAGTCCAAAATACTGTTCTATACATCAGTGTCTTTTTTGCTGTCTCATATACAGGGTCATTGTTCCCATCTTGCTAAATTCCATATATATGCATTAGTATACTGTATTGGTGTTTTTCTTTCTGGCTTACTTCACTCTGTATAATAGGCTCCAGTTTCATCCACCTCATTAGAACTGATTCAAATGTATTCTTTTTAATGGCTGAGTAATACTCCATTGTGTATATGTACCACAGCTTTCTTATCCATTCATCTGCTGATGGACATCTAGGTTGCTTCCATGTTCTGGCTATTATAAACATAGCCAATTCCCTGGAGAAGGAGATGACAATCCACTCCAGTATTCTTGCCTGGAAAATCCCATGGACAGAGGAGGCTGGCAGACTACAGTCCATGGGGTCACAAAGGGTTGGACATGACTGAATGACTAACACATAGTCGATTATCAATGTTGCGAGTTTCTCAGCCATACATATACATATATCCATTCTCCCCCAAACTCTCCCTCTCCCATCCAGGCTGCCACATAACATTGCTCAGAGTTCCCTATGCTATATAGTAGTTTCTTGTTGGCTCTCCATTTTCAATAATGCAGTGTGTACATGTTGATCCCCAACTCCATAACTATCTCTTTCCTCCTTCTTTCCCCTCAGCAACCATAAGTTCATTCTCTAAATCTGTGAGTCTGTAGCAGATGAAATTTTAGGTCCCTGACTCTATCTCTTACTATCAACTTGGCTTTGGGCAAGTGACTCAGGTTTTCCAAATCTCAGTCTGTACATCTGTAAAATGCAGGTAATCAGGATACCTCCTACCTAAGTTAATAGGGATGGGGTGGGGCCAAGTGCATGGCAAGGAACAGCATGTGCAAAGGCCCTGTGGGGACTTGAGAAGAGTTCTCTCGATGAACCACAGGGAGGCCAGAGAGCTCAGAGAGTGAGGGAGATCATGAGAGATAAGCCAGTGGGGTCGGCAGGAGCTGGACCACGAAGGGTCACATGGGGCATGGCGGTGGAGGAGGCTGGAGGGTTAATCTGCATCCTAAGAACACAGATCTCAAAGTATGGAACTAGCACAAGCATCTTGGCACTTGTTAGAAACACAAATTCTCAGTCTCTACCCCAGACCTACTGAGCAAGACATTCTAGGAGCAGGGCCCAGCAAACAATGTTTTCCCGAGCCCTCCAGTGCATCAGTTTGGTGCATACTCAGTTTGCAAACCATTGTTAAGAGCAACAAGAAATGGTTAACATGTTTTAGGCAAGGCAGTGAAGTGTCCATTTCCGTTGTAGAAGTCTCTCGTCTGTCTTTTTTAGTTTTGCTGGGTGCCTGTCACCTTTGCTCAAACAACAAGAATGATGAATAGGTAGGTTTGGAGATAAATCACAGGAGAGGACACCTCGTTAAATCAGAATTTCAGGCAAACAACATATACTTTTGTAGGATAGAATGTCCCATTATATGTGTTATATTTTACCCAGCAACACAACCACAACCACCAAATTTGGAGCCCTGGGAACTCCAGGCTGTTTGAACAATGACTATTTCCCTGGACCCTTCAGGAAGATGGGAGTCATCTTTGCGATGTGCTCATTGATACAATTTGTCAGGGCACCGTCACTTCCAGGGAAATGGTCTCAGCCTCTGCAAACTGACTCACACTGAACTGATTAGTTTCAGAAAAAGCAATAATAAAAATGACTGAGTGGTTGTTTATTGCAGTTCTGTTTCAGTCAACTCCCGAGTTGCAATCACTTGATTTATAGCTTTTTGCTGGGCGAGGAGTTGTCTTCCACCGCCTTCATCTGCCGAGCCCTTCTCACCTGCTGGGGCATTTGTGAAGGTGTTGATGCTGCACTCTCCACAGCGAGGCTGGCATGGCTTTCAGGACCTCTGGTCCTCCTTGCAGACCCACCCTGGACAGTGGGCCATGCAGTTCTCCACTTAGAATCTGTTTTCCACCAATCAGCCAGGCTAAACACACAGTGCACTCTTTGCCTCAGAATCTCGGTTTTCACTTGTTTTCCAGGTAAAACTAATCTGGCTGCTTTCCATTCAGGGCTCACTCTCGTGTGCAGGATTCACAAAGCTTTGGAAGAAGACAGGCTGACATCTGAATATTGGCTCCCCCGCTTCCTGGCTAGGAGAGCTTGCACCAATTCCTTTTTCCCACTGAGCCTCAGTTTCCTGTTCTGTAAAATGGGAATTATAGGAAGAATAGCCCTCATTATAATGTCACTGTGAGATCTTAACAAGGAGATTAAAATCTCAGTATAGGAGCACCAGGAGGGGTCTGGGGTGGGGCCCTCCTTTTGTGGGGTGGGTCACAACCAAGCACCTGATGCAGAACACTGCGGTGAAACCATCCAGATAGGATATACGCTTTAGGAAAGGGCTGGTAAAACGCTAGGACACCTTGAAAATGATTGCAGCTTATTCTGGTTTCAAACAATAGGAGGGAGACGAAGGAGAGGAAAGAAAAGGGAAACGTCTTTAGCAAGAAACAAAGTCTTGTTTCTGTGCTTTTGAAGATCTAAGTCAATTAATCTTCTCTTCTAGTTGGCATTTCGTTTTATGTGCTTTGTGTTTTAATATCTTGGGATTATGAACCTGTTGTTGGTGCCAAAATCAATCTCATCGGTGCCTGCCATTTCCAGCTGCTAATTTCTTTCCCCTCTGAAGTTGTGTTGCTTTGATGTTATTTTATTCCATGACATCAAATAACCTCCTTCACCATACATTATGGAATATACATTTGCTTCTTTCCCCAGAAAAATAAAATGAATATTACTTTAATCCTTTGTAAGAAGTGTATGTTCATGTTGTAGTTAGGGGCAATAAAGAAAGCAGGGACTTCCCTGGTGATTTGGTGGTTAAAAATCTGCACTGCCAAAGCAGGGGGTGCAGGTTCGATCCCTGGTCAGGGAACAAGATCCCACATGCCTCATGGCCAAAAAATTGGAAAAATAAATAAATAAAAGAGAGAAAGGAAAAGACACTTTAAAACAACATCTTTGCTCCTGATTATTATCTAAAGTTAAAGGTTATTAAAGTAGAAGTTTGGAAAATAAAGATATAAAAAAAGAAAATAAAAATTGCACTGCATAGAGATAATTACCGTTAAGATCTTAGCATATTTCCTTCTACTCTCTAACACACACACACACACCACATTTGAGATGTAATTATATAAACTCTCTTCATTACTTACAGTTTAGAGTGTAGGTTTTAATCATTTAATTTCAAGCCATGAGAATTTTCCCATGTCATTTTGTCTTCCTGGAAAACAATGACTTCTGGGATTGCACAACAGCCCATGCCACCCTGCGGTTTTGTCATAATTGAGCCTTCCCCCATTGTTGGGCATTTAGATCGTGTCTAGCTTTGCATCACATGCTGCTCCCTGGATGTATTTGCCTCCAAATTTGTGCTCGCATTTCTGATTATGGCCTAAGGACAGATTTTTTCAGGCTCTGAGTCTAAAGAAAATGGGTCTATTTTAAAGTTAAAATTAGTTAAACATGAATCTTCTTCTAATTTTATATTGATGCTTGTAAAGCTGGTGGGAATTCCTGAGGTGGAGTAGAGCAGGGAATAAAGGAGGCGGACAGGGTTAGGATTCCCTCTGGAAATCTGGTAATTTATCTACCTGGGGAAAGGAGAACGGGAACTGTGGCTCCACCTGAAACATCTGTGTATATACCGCAGCAGCCAACACAAACTTTGGTGCAATGAAACCACAAAGCTCCCCCTCAGTGCCCGACGAGAAAACAAGACAGTGCCAGCTCGCCAGAGATGTTCTGGGGCTGGTGGACTCCATGCCCAGAAAAACACGACGCGTTTGCCATTGCCACACGTCCGCCTGGAGTGTCCTCGTGGTGGTGCTCCGTCTGTCCCTGCCTCCGATCCTTCTGCCTGAGCCGTAAACTCGGCCCAACCCCAAGAGCCCGTGGCAGCTGTCCCGGGATTCAGCCAGTTGCAATTTGGAATGGGTTGAATGCTGATTTTTATCTCCCGTGAATAATGGCAGGTTTTCTGGGATGAAAGGGAATCTCAGGGGTGAGACTGCCGACTGGGAGCATGACGTGCTGGTGTCCCGGCATGCAGGGCCCTGCCCTGCTGCCCAAGACCCCCTGCTCAGGGCACCGGGGCCTCTGAAGTCACCTTGAACACCAGACACAGTTCCCAAGGCTAACACCGCCTTCAGTAGCCACTCCTGAGAAAGACGGTAGAATTAGCACATGCTTCAAACACCAGGTGCTACTGTGTGACCTTGGATGAGTCACCCAACCTCTCTGATCATTAATATATTACTATCTCTCTTAGAGAGTTGATGTGAGGATGAAGCAGGTTAATGCATATAAAGTGCTCACCACAGGCCTCCCATGGAATGATTGCACCATGAGCGTGTGAGCTCCATGGGACAGACACTGGGTTTTGTTGACTGAGACATCCCAGGCCGGGTACAAGGAAGCACCCCCAGAGTGGGTTCTGAAGGCAAGCTTGCTGCTCACTGGAACCCCCAGTCTGAGAAGGGTGCCCAGCACACCCTGACTGCTCCTGTTGTATCTTTTGAACCCAAGAAGGCACGCTGCTTCACTGTGGGTGGATCCCTGTTGAAGTAAGGATAGGCTGATTTTTGTTATAAGCATGTACTCATTAAATCATCTGCAGCAAAGACCTTTGTGTCCATCTCTTGAGCCAAGCCTGACGCTGGACACCAAGAATCTAACCTGTTCTCTAGGCCAGCACTACCCCTTGCCGACAACTAGTACAGACAGAAAATGATAGTATTTTGACTGTGCGCTGGGGTCAGCCAGACAGGTGGGGGGCATCTGCATGGAGCTTGGTGAAAAAAAATCCATTTCATTAAAAATATTCTACAATTATGATAAGGAGGACAAAATACAAAGGATTATGGGCATATATTTGACACTGAGTTCTGTTTAAAATTTTCAAATAAAACTGTCATCTTTAAAAAAGAAAAACTTTGAACTTTCTGCGATTAACTTATCTAGTTTATGTCAGATCTTATGATTGTTATGACCACATGATTCCTGTGAACGAATTTTGCTGAAGATGGTTTTCATTTATTTGTTACTATCTGTAAAAAATTTTGAATAAATAAGGAATAAAATCTTAAAAATGTTAAAGCAACGTTCATAAAAGGAAGAAAAACAAGTGAAATGACGTTTTTAAGAAATCCAAAGGTCCTTTAAAAAGGATACATGTAATATTGCAATATCTTATGTTGGGATGAAACAATTTCACCCTTGATCAAATTTCTCCACATCATGGATTTCAAATAATGTTGAGGCTCCAATTTTCAGAATTCACATTTTCCTACAGTGGCTTAGTGCACATTGGTTGCAAATAAACAGTGGTTGGGATTCCAAACAGCCCATAGTTGGCCCACCTGGAGCCACAGCCTAGCAGCTGCACCTCCGGCTGTATATCATGCAATATTCTACTTATTTAACATATAAATAAAAATATAGCCTGTCAGATAAAAGTATTGTGTTAGAAACAAAGCATGATGGCTTAAGGAGTGTTGGGGTTGGGTGGCTGGCTGTTATACCTAGGGGGAGGGTGCCACCGCAGTCTAGTAGATAGAGCTTAGAGATGCTACTAATACCTGACAATGCAAAGGACACCCCACCAGAGAATTATCCACCCCACATGTCAGAGATGTGGAAGTTGCAGGACTGCTCCAGGGCTTTAAAAGTCGTTACAATGACCTCGGGGATCACCCTGGACGTGAAGGACTCCATTGCAGGAATTTCAGAGAGGGACTTGATCCAACTTAGTTTTCAACAGCGCCCCCTGGCTTCTGTGTTGGGAAGAGACAGTGCAGGGGCCAGGGTGGGAGCAGGGCACATAGGGAGGTGCTGGTAGCGAGACCAGGTGAGAGGATGGTGCCTGGGACAGGTGACAATGGGTCAGAGTTCATCCCTCCCTGTGTGCTCATCTCACCCAGTAATTCCCAAACCTGAGCTATCAGCCTAAAGAAACAAGCATTAAAAAAAAAAAAGATTTAAAAGGGATGGGAGAGGTTCAGAAAGGGATCAGATGAGAATGCCAGAGTTATAATACACAGAAAAAAAAAAAAATTTGGGAATGGCAGTCCAATGATAGGACTCTGTGCTTTCAACTGTTGAGAGCCCAGGTTTAATACCTGGTCTGGAAAATAAGATCCCATAAGCCCCAAGGGGTGGCCAAAAAAAAAAAAAAAAAAGGAAACGAAGTCCGCATTTAAAAGTAGGGGACTAGGGGGTAAAGCCCAGGGGTCAAAAACGGTGAAGGGGCAGCCTGTTGGCCACTGCACCCCCCCGAGCCTGGAAAGGGGCCCCATCATGACCAGCTGTGGGGCTTGATGGTCAGAGAAGGACAGTGTACCCAGCGCCTCCATGGGCTACCAGCAGGAGCTCAGAGAAGCTGGGGGGACAGACCTGTGCATGTGAGTGCAAGGACATGCAGACAGGGAAGACAGGGGTGGTGCAAGGATTTTCATTCACATGTTAGACCATCCAGTCAGCACATACTTACAACGAGAGAGAGAAGAGTCAAGTCTACTCTGCCCACCAGAGCGTGCAGGACGCAGAGAGCAGAACAGCCTCTGGGGAGGATGAAGGGTGAAGGAGCCTGAGTCCAGGTGGGGAGGGGTCTGGGAAGGGCTCCCCACCAGGCATTGCCTCCTCGAGGCCCGGCCCCTGGAGTTTCAGGGACTCTGCTTCTCTCCCCACCTCTCTCCACCCACTCACCCCACCTCCCACACCCATTTCCAAACATTGGGGTGTAATTATAGTCAGCAGTATTGTCATGGGGCTCAGAGAGCGAGTGGGTACAAGGGCTCCTGACCTGGCCTGCCTCCGAACTGGGTGGGAGGTGTTTCCTATAAACCTGGGCATTTTTAATGAGTCCTTTACGACGGCTAAATGATTAAACCAGAGATTGACAAGGTTGACTGGTAGCACTACATCTTGGCAGCAAATGAGAGGAATGGGGTCCCGCCTTGCCATCCCTTCAGGCTTTCTTGTAAATTATGGCAGCAGAGAACATGTGAGAGCTGGTGGGGCACAGACCTGTGCAGCTTAATTGATAAACCAATAAGCACTCATACATTTCACGGTGACCGGGAGACCTGGTTTTCTCTTTCTTCGAGTCTGATGCAGATCTGAATTGAGAATAACCTGTCTAATGCCTGCAGCAGGGAGTCCCGCTGGTACATGGGACCAGGCCTGCCTGGTGGGGGCTGACCAAACAAAGTAACATGCAGGAAGGAAGCCCAGGTAAATGCGAACTTCAGGAAAATAGCAAGCGCTTCTTTTAGTATACATATGTCCCAAATATTGCATGGGACACACTTACACTAAAACACTATTTGTTGTTTATCTGAAACTCAACTTGAACAGAGTGTCCCAAATTTCATCTTGCAATCCCATTTCTAGAATAAGACATACTTAAAAACCATTCACCTGGGAAATGATCCCCAAAGTGACCTCATCGTGATCTTCCAGGATGAGAAACATCCCAGGGAGCCTGCGACAGTGGTTTAGAGGGAGGATTTGGAGTTTGGATTCAAACCCTAACTCTGACCAACTCTGTGATCTTAGGCAAGTTATTTAACCTCTGTGAATCTCAGTTTCTCCCTGTGTACAACGGGCGTCACACTAGGACCTATGTTATAAGGGTGTTGTGACAATGCTGTGATGTTATTCATATGAAGTAATTACAGAGTCTGGCACTTAGTAAGTCCCCAAACACACATAAATGGTATCCTTTTATCCATTCAATTGGATTCCTAGGGAATTTGTATCCAAATTGTCTGATAGTCTTTCTGTTAAAGGGACAAGATCAGAAGACCTGTGTTGGAAGAAAACGTGGTCCTAGAGGCAGTGACTCAACTCTCAAATGTTGGGCACTTTGGCTGCCAAAGTCAGAGAGAGTGGACTCCAACGGTCTATGGGATTCAAAAAGGACAAACCCTTTACATAGTCCTTTGGAGGACCATATGGGGACTATCTGGGTAGACATACCCCTTCTGAGCTGGAGACCAACTCCTCTGGTGCCATGTCCCACTGTGGGGGGCAGGGCTCCCAGGGGGGGAAGAAGGACCCAGGACACAGGCAACTGATTCCATCTCAAAGCTGCTCAGGTCACTTGACTTTTTACTCACCCAAAGCCCTGAGAACTGAACCAGGTTCAAAGGAGAATCAGAACCTTGTACTCCAGGAGCTGATACTGTGCAAGGAAAGATAAGCTTGAATTCAAGTAACGGGAAACCAGGACAAAGAAGAACTTTAAAAAAAAACATTATTTTGAGCAACTATTCCTTACCAGATGCCATTTGCATATGCCATGTTGTTTAATGCAGCACTCAGCCCTGAGAGGTTGTATATGGAGAAAACCAGGGCCCAGGAGGAGAAGGAAGTTGTCCCAAACAACACAACAGGTGAGCAGGGAGCTAGGATTCCAACCCAGACTTGATGCAACTCAAAGGATCGAGGCAAAATTTAGGTCTTAGAGAAAGGGAGGTGTTGAGATGAACAGCATCTCTGGAGCCTGAAAGGGCAATTCTAATAATTTATAGAAGAGAAGGAAGAGCTGAACTATCCAATATAGTTGTCAGGAGACACATATGTCTATTTAAATTTAAACTAATTAAAATTGAATTTGAGTTCCATTCCTCGGGCACATAAGCCACATTTCAAGAGCTCAACAACCGCATGTGGCCAGTGGCTCCCATATTGATGGAGCAGAGGTGGAACATCATCATTATCACTTAAAATTCTGGTAGACAGTCCTGCCACTCTAGTGACTAAGGGGAAAATTTCCTGACTCTGGAACTGAGTCTTCCAAGACCTTAAAGAAAAATATATTTCATTAGGGCCCCCAGTGAAGAAGTCCACTGCAAGTAAATATTTGAGTTGTTTACATCTAAGGACAAAACCTAAATTCTGAATCACTGTAAAGAAGGTTCTAAAGCCTTAAGAAAAAATTAAGGGTAGGGTATATATGTATGCTAAAAAGACCATCGGAGTCTTAAAGCTCCCTGCCTAAAAGCTATAGAACTCTAAGAAAACAAGCTAGAGCCCTTAAAAAAGTGTATGTCAATTCTTGCCTTTTTCTCCCCCCTAACTTCTTAGTGGATTGTTTGATGAGATGATCAAGTCAAGAAGTATTTGGAGATGATAGAACCCTGCTATTATCTAGTTCTTGAGCACAGGTTTCCAAATTGAATCTGGTATGGTGAAATCTAAACTGCGAAGCTGAAGATATATTGCAAGCACTTCCATGAGGAAGTGAAATGAAGGTCAAAACATATATCATATACATTTGGTTGTCTATAACAGAGAACTCAAATAAATGACTTAATTAAATCAGGTAGGCCTATTTCCTTCTCATTTAAAAAGTGTCTAGAGGAGAATAGGCCAGGACCAGCAAGTGATACCCCATCATGGTGAACCTAGGCTGGTTCCAGTCTCAAGTCTCCTCATGGTCCAAGATGGCTGCTGGAGCTCCAGCCATCATGCCTTATTTTAGACAGGATAAAGGAGCAGGGGATTGCCCCAAAAAAGGGCATGCTTCTCGGCTGAGCCAACCTGCCTTTAAGAAGCTTACTGAGCAGCCCCATGCATTGACTTTTTCTAGCATCTCATGGACCATTTCCAGCTGCAGGCAGTCTAGAAATAAAGTCAATTAGCAGGGCAACATCACCACTCAGAATAAAAGCAGGGTTCTCTTAGGAAGGAAAGAGAAAGAGGAAGGAAAGAGAGAAGGAGAGATGATATTGGTTAGACACCTAGCAGTCCCAGTTACACGTGGTACAAGGTGTAGCTACTTTGCCCTCAAACACTGAAGAGCAGATTAGGAAATACAGTCTGCTCACTGGTGGTGAAGGGCAGGGCTCTCGCTTGCTAGTGCCAATAAAGGCCCGGTATACCAATAGGGAGCGGTGAGGACTGTGGACAACCAGAGGATCCATGCCCATCTCCAGGAGGTATCTTCCACTCAGTCGTGCTTGATTACTGTTGGAGCAGGCCTATTGGTCCCAGGGTTTTATTTTTGTTTATTTATTTGATTAAAAGAGCATTAAGACATTTAGATTGTAGAGTGTGATCTCTCAATTCTTAAACACTGAGTTTACGACTATTTTTAAAAATGTAAGAAATGTGAGTGGCAAATAAAATTGGCAAGTTTTGACTCAGGGGAGGCTGCAAGTTTTTATCTTCTGATTACAGACAGGAAAATAGAATAACCCCATCGTGTGGAATTATCTAATGAAATCTGTGCATCATTTCTTAAGGGGGAGGAGGAAGGGTTAACTAAACATAAATCCAGCAAGGCTGGGGGATTTATTTATTTATTTCCTTTTAATTTTATACGAGTATGGCCAATTTCGGAGAAGGCAATGGCACCCCACTCTAGTACTCCTGCCTGGAAAATCCCATGAGGAGCCTGGTGGGCTGCCATCTATGGGGTCGCACAGAGTCGGACACGACTGAAGTGACTTAGCAGCAGCAGCAGCAGCAGCATGGCCACTTTACAATGTTGTGATAGTTTCAGGTGGACAACAAAGGGACTCAGCCATACCTATATATGTATCCATTCTCCTCCAAACTCCCCTCAATCCTGGGAGATGGTGACTTGGGGTGCTTGGTGGAGTGAGGGGCCCAGGGCTGCCGGGGAGACTGGATGGCCAAACCTCCTGGGTTGTGAGCAGGGTGACCCGGGCCACTCATTCAGCCCTTCTTGTGTGTTGTAAGCTCCAGCTTTGCAAAGTGTCCCAGCTTTGCAGAAGTGCTGGGGCCAGGCCATGCGTCGGGGGAGACGGTTTTGGGGGTGGATCACCCTGCATCATTTCGCCTGAGCCTCGGGGAAAGGCAGCACCCGATCCAGTCCCAGCCTGCTTTACTTCAGCTGCTGTCTCTTCCCAGCTTCTGGGTGGATTCCTCTGGGGCTGAGCCAGCTCTCCAACTCTGCTGCAAGACCACAGGGCCCACGTTACATGTGGAGGTTGACGGTCAGTGGGGCTGCCCATGAAGGACAATTCCAGGGAAGGGGCTTCTCTGGCTGTTCACAGTTGAGGCCAAAAAGCCAGGCAGTGCACCAGTGTCACAGCTTGCCATCTCATCTCTGGATAAATGCCAGTCACAAATATAGGGGCTTCCCAGGTCACTCAGTGGTAAAAGGATCCACCTGCAATGCACAAGATGCTGGAGACACGGGTTCGGTCCCTGGGTTGGGAAGATCCCCTGGAGAAGGAAATGGCAACCCACTCCAGTATTCTTGCTGGGATAATTCCATGGACAGAATTATTATATAGCTGACAGGTTATAATGGTTATAATCCATGGGGTCGCAAAGAGTTGGACACGGCAGCGTGCACACACACACACAAACATAACCATCCTGAGTACACAGAGCATTTGGGATAAACACCTCTGCTTAGTTCCAGCCATCAACTTAACCTCCTAATTTTGGCATTGACCGAGCTCCCAAGAAGGGATTAGGGATTTGATCCCCACCCGGGGCCACTAACTGTCCTGGTTTCCTTGAGACTAAGGGGGTTCTCAAGATACTGGACTCTGCACTTTGAACGTGGATGAGTTGGTCACCATATCTGTACCATCACTCTCCATGGAGAGTCTCACTTCTGGTGCAAGGGATGGGGCAAGGAAATCTGTTACTGCCTGTGGAGGGGTCAGAGAGTGCGGGAAGACTTCTGTAGAAGACTGAAAAACAACCCTGAGTTCTCAGGAAGTGCTTAGCATCAGCCTGACCTACTGGGACACTGAAAGCTGCAAAGGGGCGGGAGCCTTGCTCCAGGTGGAAAAACCAGGTCCCTAACAGCACAAGAGGCTCCCTCCAGAGTTTACAAAAAAGGTCATCTGTGTCCGATACCCAGAGAGGGTAAGAGGCAATCTCCACTGTGCCAAATTTTCCCCTTGTTCTTGGTACAGTAAACCTCCTGCATACAAACGAGTTCCGTCCTGGGAGCCTGTTTGCAAGTCTAAAGTGTTCATAAGTCCAACAAAGTTAGCCTAGGTACCCAACTAAGACAATCGGCTATATAGTACTGTACTATAATAGGTTTGTAATACTTTACACACAGATAATACATAAATAAAAAAATACAGAGAATAAAGAAAACATTTTTAATATGACAGTACAGGGTATTGAAAAGTGCAGTAGTACAGAACAACAGTTGGCATACAGGTCCTGGCATGGAGTGAACAGGCAAGAAGAGTTACCAGCTGGAGGAGGAAGGAGGTGGGAGATGGTAGAGCTGAAGGATCGTCAACAATAGGAGATGGAGGGCAAGCTGCAGTTTCACTCATGCCTGACGTTGATGGAATGCATGTTCACATGTTTGAAAGTTCTCAACTTGAAGATTTCCATGTAGGGGACTTACTGTACAAGGTGCAACGCAGTACATACAGTATGTGCCCAAGTTTGCTTACAAACAAACCCAACTAGAGATGGGTGTTGGTGAGTTTACATGAGCACAGAGGGTGTGAAGGACCATACTCACAGCTGTTACCAGAGGGCCTTCTGAGGGGTTGGGGTCAGGATGCGGATGAAGCAGATAACTTGGATTTAGATAACTGTCCTGTGTTGCTTGAGTTTGTTCACCAATTTCTGAGACCTGACACCTGCCAGGCTTAAGATCAGAACTCTAATTTCTTCAAACTTAAAATGCTTTGTACTGAAGGCTGAGCTGGCAGTTGTCAGAATGAATACTGAACGGTGGGAAAGCAGTTGCAGCACAGCATTTGTAACGTATCGCATTCAAAATAGATCTGTTTGTAGGACATATATTAGGTTAACCTTAAAAGTGCCTTCCAATATACATTGCATGCGTGTGTGCTAAGGCGCTGCAGTTGTGTCCGACCCTTTGCGACCCTATAGACTGTAGCCTGCCAGGCTCCTCTTCCATGGGATTCTCCAGGCAAAAACACCAGAGTGGGTTTCCATGTTCTCCTCCAGGGGGTCTTTCCAACCCAGGAATCAAAGCTACATTTCCTGCTTTAAAAGTGGATTCTTCACCGCTGAGCCACCAGGGAAGCCCCCAATATACATTAGATGCAGACAAATACTGTTGGGTTCCAGTTATACAAGGTACCTAGAAGTCTCAAATTCGTAGAATCAGAAAGCACATTGCCAGGGACTGGGGGGTTGGGAGTAGGGGTAGGGTGGAGGAATGGGGAGTTAGTGTTTAACAGTGTTTAAGAGGGAACAGAGTTTCAGTTTAGGGAGGTAAGAAATTTGGGAGATGGATGATGGTGAAAGTCACACAACAATGGGAATGTACTTGGTGCCACTGAATGGCATAGTTAAAAATGGTTAAAATAGTATGTTTTATATTACATGACTTTTAACACAGTAAAACAAAATTAAAAAAAATAGATGTACAAGTGGCAGATGTTTGTACAAGTGTTAAAAATGGGAAGAATCACACCAAGATCTGAAATAAGTTTGTACCCAGGAGAGGGAAGGGAATGTACCTACTTGTCCTTCCAAACCAACCCTTTTCTATTTGCGTTAACTTTCTTTCCCCAAAGAGCATGTACTTCTTTGGTTTTTCCTTGTTAAACAGCATCTATCAAATTTCCATCTAAGAGAGTAAGTAGGCTTCCTCTGAAGCAAAATCTAACGTGTGAAAACCTCAGGGTTCTCAGATCTATAAGAACATATAAGATCTATAAGAGGGTTCCTGCCCATAGGCCATCTCCCTAGTGCAAAATGGGACACATTTTATACACTTTTTCAAGAACAAATCCCTGGTGTAATTAATTAAGGCTGTAATTATAGACCAATCTTTAAAAATGTAATTTGTAGTTTCCCTACAAAACTCATTTTGAACCTGACTTCTGACGTGGGCGAAATTATATTGGAACCAATTTTTACTAGTTGGAGACTGGATAAACCAGGCTTCGTTTGTGATTGATTTAAGTATATTGTTATTTCCGTATTTATTACTTAATAGGAACTAGTGTTTAGGAAGCCATGCTCTGGAGAATTCACTTTGTTGAAAGCTCACAGCTGCCTTCTGGGAGCTGGAGGGACACTGCCACTCCGGGCTGGTTTTTCTCTGCTGTTTATTTTTGTTTATCTTCCTTCTTAGGGTCAACAGTTTTCCGGGCCAGGTTTCATTCTGCTTGTGATCTCTGGATTTCAGAAGGGTCCCCTGACAATGAGTAAAAAAAGCGTGAAGTTTTTAAAGACAGCAAGGAGTCTTGGCCTTTGGGAGGGAACCTTTTCCAAATGCTGCTGGTCTGACAGCTCTTTAGCTGTTGTGCTTTGTAGGAAGAAAGATGGGCTGTCGGGTCCTTTTTTACTCTCAGGCTTTTTGTAGTTCAGGATTCTCCCTCGGCTGGTCTGAGGGGATTTCCCTGGTGGTTCAGTGGTTAAGACTCCACCTTTCAACGAAAGATTGAAAGACGGGATGGATCCCTGGTCCATTCTATATGCTGAGGGGCAGCTAAGACCCCGAACTGCAACTAAGACCCAACACAGACAAAATAAATAATTTTTTTTTAAGAGGAAAGTTTTTTATTTATTTATTTTTTTAAGATAATGCTGGAAGATACACGCTTTCTTTAAGAAGATTCAAAAAGAAATGGTCTTAGGAAATAGGAGGGGAGGAGGGGGTGGGTGAGCAGGGTGGTGAAATCACTGGGTTTGCCTCCTGCACGGCAGCTGGAGACGGAGCTGGTTTATTAATGACACAAAGATTTTATATGAACAGAGAGGTGAGGCCTCGTTTCCCAGCTGTGAGACGGGAATTCCAGGCTGTCAAGGTGAACAGGTCCACTCCTCAGCTGAGGGGGCGTTGGGCGAACACTTCCACTCCTGCTTGGCACCCCCTGATCCGGGCAAGGTTCTGAGGCCCCTTGTGTCCTTCTCAGAATGGAACAGACAGGAGAGCCCCTTGTCCTTTGGTTTTAAATGAAGAGATTGGCATGGGGGAGGGGCCTTTTTCACACATGGGGAAGGAGTCTTTACCTGTGAACACCTCCCGAAGGGGCATTCAGCACACATCTTCCTACCGAAATAGTTCCCCATTTGGGCCCTTCGCCCAAGAGACAGTTTTCTCATTCAATTGCTCATAATCTCTCAGAAGGATTACTCATTCTGACCAGTGGGAGGAACTGCACCCCTCTCCTCCCCCCACCCCGCAAACTCCTTTTGAGTCATTTGGGGTTTCTAGCGCCTTGCAGAAACATTGAGTTACTCCTTTTGTTGTAAAGATGATTAGCAGGAAACACCTTGGCCAGCAGTCTGTACTTGTCACCATGTTGCCCAGAGGTGGAGCCCTGCCAGGATTGGCAGAACAAGGCTAGCCCGGCTCTGGGAGACTGGCAGTGTGGCCCAGACCAGCAGTGACCTGGGGCCCGCTGTGCCCAGACACCTGGCTGTAAAGTTGCCAGGGTTGTGTCTGCTTAAGACACAGGCACGACAGGAAAACCAAGGTGAACTCTGCAGAGACGGGGCCAGTTGCTTAAGTGCCTACAGCTCAGGTGACAAGGCAATAGACACCCTCAGTCTCCAAATCTTCTAGTCAAAGCTGGAAGGTTTTGTCCATTCTTTGCTGCGAACTATCCTTTAAGTGTGAAATGAAGACAGTTGCTCCAGGATTAAAAAAAAAAAAGATACTCATTCCCCTTGAAAAAATATGAACCACCTTTTTTTTTTTTTACTTTTTAAAAATGTATTTTCTTTTTTAAGAATGTATATTATTTTATTTAATACATGGGACTTCCCTGGTGGCTCGGATGGTAAGGAATATGCCTGTCAAGTGAGAGACCAGGGTTTGATCCCTGGGTCAAGAAGATGCCCTGGAGAAAGGAATGGCAACCCACTCCAGTATTCTTGCCTAGAGAATTCCATGGACAGAGGAACCAGTCCTCTGGCTACAGTCCACGGGGTCACAAGCGATCGGACATGACTGACTGAGAGATTAACATATTTATTCATTTATTCATCCATGCCAGGTAGCTTTCAGTATCTTAGTTCTATGACCAGGGGTTGAAGCCAGGTCATGGCAGTGAAAGCGCCAAGTCTTAACCACCCAACCACCATTTTTTAATAGCAACCGTATTTGGCAGGAGCTCTCAACCTATTCAGAGAAGGCACTGGCGACCCACTCCAGTACTCTTGCCTGGAAAATCCCATGGATGGAGGAGCCTGGTGGGCTGCAGTCCATGGGGTCGCTAAGAGTCGGACACGACTGAGCGATTTCACTTTCACTTTTCACTTTCATACATTGGAGAAGGAAATGGCAACCCACTCCAGTGTTCTTGCCTGGAAAATCCCAGGGACAGGGGAGCCTGGTGGGCTGCCGTCTATGGGGTTGCACAGAGTCGGACACGATTGACGTGACTTAGCAGCAGCAGCAGCTCAACCTATTAGAATTAGGGGAAGGGAGGAGTAGGCAAAACTCTAATGCTTGGGACCCCACTCCTGATCAACAGAAGCACAATTTCTGGGCATTTTAATTTTATTTTGGAAGGCTCTCCAGGTAAGTTTAACAGACAGCCAGGGCTGTGAGCCACCGATTTAAAGAAAAGAGGCTTTAATTCACGTCTAAAATGCAAAAAGAGATAAAGGGTGGCCAGGAAAGTTTTCACAAATTCTGAATCTTCCTGAATCTCCCCACTAATAAAAAGGATAACACTGGTAGCTGAGAGGGCTTCCTTTGTGGCTCAGACAGTAAAGAATCTGCCTGCAATGTGGGAGACCTGAGTTTGATACCTGGGTGGGGAAGATCCCCTGGAGAAGGGAATGGCTACCCACTCCAGTATTCTTGGTTGGAGAATTTCATGGAAAGAGGAGCCTGGCAGGCTATAGTCCATGAAGTCGTGAAGAGTCAGACACAACTGAGCAACTAACACTTTCTGGAAGCTGAGAGCTGGGAACTGGCTATGATTTGTCTGGGACCCAGCCAAGAGGATTTGGCATTCTTGGGGCCCCCTCTGCTGGCCACAAACACCAGCCAATTCTCTGAAACGGTTTGTGCTAAGGGGCCTCCCCCTTGACTCCTGGGTGGGACGATGGAATGGGGCTTTCTCAGATGCTGGGGTGGGTCCACACAGTGGGAATTTACAAAGCAAACACCAAAAACATTGGGTGGGTTTGATGGGAGAGTTTTCCAGCCTTTTATTTTATAATTACGTCTTTCAACACTATCATTTCAGAAAAGAATTTTTTTTCAGCAAAAATATAAAATAAAAGTAATTGCAGAATAGATAATATTAGCTTTCTTTAGAAGTCCATTCAGCCTTTAGAACAACCTTAATGCCTTTTCCAAGTTTTTCTTATTTGGCTGAAGTGAGAATGTTAAGAAATTATTCTTCTGTCATTGTTGAAAAGTAACACTGAGAAGGGAATGGCAACCCACTCCAGTGTTCTTGCCTGGAGAATTCCATGGACAGAGGAACCAAGTGGGCTACAGTCCATGGGGGTCACAAAGAATCCGACAAACCAACACTTTCACCTTTCAAACAGTAATCAGAACCTGCTTCAAGGGCATCAAACCTGTGCTG
The DNA here is from genome assembly GCF_027580195.1 of Bos mutus. NCBI lineage: Eukaryota > Metazoa > Chordata > Mammalia > Artiodactyla > Bovidae > Bos > Bos mutus. Next base: position 43,541,260 of record NC_091629.1, on the reverse strand, counting down.
GGTTTGATGTTCTGCTGTCTTGAAATTCTCAGTAATTTTTGAACAAGGGAGTCTGCATTTTCATCTTGCACTGGGCCCTGAAAATGATGGCGTGGCTTTGATTGGTAAATCTGCATGAATGCATGGTTTTCAGTCATTTGGTAAGTGTTGATGGGACCTCTCTTAGTGCCAGGTACCGAGGAGACAGTGGTGAATGAAGCAGGGAGTACCTGCTCTTGGAAAGCTTGCTTCCTAGAATGGGCACACTGCGAATGTTTACCAAGGGGAGAATTGATAAATAAGATAACAGAAAAGATGATGAGTCTCTGGAGGATATAAAATGGGGTACGTGGCAGCAAGCGCCAGGGAGTAGAGACCCAGGAAGGCTTCTGGGAGGAGGTGACTCTGGAGTTGGAAGAAGAAGGAAGCAGTCAAACCACAGAGTAGAAGCATCCTCGGGAGGGCTGGAGGCCATGAGAGGAACCGGGCTTTACTCATAAAGAGCAATCATTGAGGTGGTTGAATCAGGGAGTGGCAAGGTCAAGGTGACATTGGGTATAACTGACTGACTGGGCGAGGCCCAAGCTGGGAGACCTGGTGGCCTAGGGGGAGGCCGCTCTGCCTACACTAGAGTTCTCAGCTCCACACTACTGACATTCAGGGACAGGCATCTCTGCTGGGGGGCTGTCCTGTGTCCTGTCCCATGTTTACAGCAGCCCTGGCTTCTACCCACCAGATGCCAGCGGCAACCCCCCCACGTTGCGACAACCAAAAATGTCTTCAGACCTTTCAAATGTGTGTGCGTGCTCAGTCATTCAGTCGTGTCCGACTCTTTGTGACCCCATGGACTGTAGCCCGCCAGGTTCCTCTGTCGATGGGATTCTCCAGGCAAGAATACTGGAGTTGGTTGTTATGTCCTCCTCCAGGGGATCTTCCCCACCCAAGGATCAAGCCTGCATCTCCTGTGTCTCCTGCATTGTAGGTGGATTCTTTACTTCTGAGCCACTAGGGAAGCGCCTCCAAATGTTTCCTGGGGACCAAAACACACTCTGGTTGAAAACCACTGACTTAGGCTGATGGTAGAAGATAAGAAGGATTGGACTCAGGACCTTGGAAATAGGGCAGGAGAATGAAAACCAGTGGGTTGAACTGGGGGTGCAGTGATGAGGGGAGAAAAGGACTCTGTGTGATGCCCACTCAAATAGCGATGAGCAGCCTTACCATTTATGCTGAAACTTGGTGTGTGAGGGCTAGGGAGGGATGCACAGGCTGGGGGAGAAAACATCACCAAGAATTCTGTTTCAGTCAAATAGATTTGTTTCCTCCCCACCAGATAGGAACCAGTAACAGTCTTTTCAATCAGTGGAAAATACCTGAGCCAGTTTCCTTTGACCTTTTTTTTTTTTCAACAGCTAGAGGCCCTGGCTGACCTCTCATCCAGGTAGCTCTGAGAGACGGAAGTCAAAGATTTAGAAATGTCAGGGACAAGATAGCAGGAGAGACTGGGCCCTCTCTTCTCACTCTGACTGTGAAATTACAGCGTCCAGCTCAGGGGGAGGGTTCTGACACTCCCCCCACCCTGGGGACCCCAGTACCCACTGTACAGCATAGTGGCCCTGGTGATGTTGGATCAGCATGGATGGCACCCTGCCTTGCCACATTTTCTCCTTCTTCAAGTTCTGTCTGCATAGCACAGGAGGCCAGTAAAAGAATGACAATCGGTCGTCTTCTGATTTTGCTGCCTGGGAAGGAGGAAGTTGGACACACACAGCCCAGTTGTTCGTGGAAACAGCTCCATCCGTGGCTGCTAACGTCAAGTGCATCTGCTGTGACTGTCACCCTGGGGGTAGGACTTCCAGTCTGGAATGACATCACAGTTACACCTGCTCTGGTGCTACATGTTTACAAACATCCTTTTGCACATCTCTCAAGGATGATAATATAGCTTTCTTCCTTAACTGACTAATGCTAGGTCACTTCAATCATGCCCGACTCTTTGTGACCCCATGGACTGTAGCCCGCTAGGCTCCTCTGTCCATGGGATTCTCCAGGCAAGAATACTGGAGTGGGTAGCTGTTCCCTACTAGGGTAGCCCAGTGGATCTTCCCTAGTCAGGGATCGAACCTGGGTCTCCTGCATTGCAGGGGGATCCTTTACTGTCTGAGCCACCAGGGAAGCCCTTAGTTCGTCCCCTTGGGTTGTTTCCTGTGGCTCTCTCACTGTGGATTGTCCCAGGGTTTTTTCCTTAGACCTTTTCTCTTCTCTTTCTACTTAGCAGCCCCCAACAACTTCCTCTCTGAACCACCTGAGAATCCAGCCACCTCCTCTGGAGATGCCAGTCCCTTCCCACTTGCCTCGTGGCAGGGTTGTCCCCCTCCCCTCCCAGGGAAGCCGGTTACCTTGTCCAGGCTTTAGACTGGGGTCAAGGGGCAGAATATCTAGGCCAGGCCAGGGGTCCCGGAGGGCTGGTCTTTGAGTAGTATATCCTCCAAGGTGATTCCCTTTGGAAGAGATGCAATCAGTTCACAGAGGAAAAACACATTTTGTTTAGTCTTTTCCTGGCCCAGAAGGCCTGGTATTTAATAAACCCTGGAGCCAGCCCTAAGGGGGACTGTCTTTTCCAGGCTCCAGACAGCACCTCGAGCTCCCCGACACATGTGGGGGTCTTGACCTGCTGCGGGCTGGTTGACGCTTTCTTCCAGCCTCACTCCCACGATGCTGCCACCTTCCCCATCAAACGGAGGGAAAGGCTGCCCCTGAAGGGTCATTCCCCTTCCCAGGAATGCCCTGGGGCATCTTCTCCAGTTTAAAGTACTCCCAGTCCCTGCAGGGCCCACCTAACAGGAGTTCAGGGCATCTTTGAGCTCAGCTGAGCTAAGTCAAGGTTCAGCTAAGTCATACTTGGGGTCCTGTTATCGAGTGTGTGCTTTACTGCTGGAGAAGTAGTAATCAGGAGAGTGACTCTAGCAATCAGTTCTCAGTGCTCCAAGTCCCAGCAGTCCTGCTGGGACCTTGGCTCAGTCGTCCAGGACCAGGCCCTGGGGGAGCAAGCAGGGGAACAGAGATGGACCAGAAGTGCTGTGCATCCTGACTGGTGACTGACAATGTTAGTGGCTCGGTCGTGTCCAACTCTTGGCGACCCCATGGACTGTAGCCCTCCAGGCTCCACTGTCCATGGGATTCTCCAGGAAAGAACACTGGAGTGGGTTGCCGTTTCCTTCTCTAGGGGATCCTCCCAACCCAGGGATCGAACCTGTGTCTCCTGTATTGGCAGGTAGATCTTTACCACTGAGCCACCTGGGAAGCCCAAAGTAGTGGGGCTTAAATGCATATGGTTTAACAAAAGTATTGCTTTTTATTAAGGGGAGGGAGGTGAGACCCAGTTAGGACATTCATACATTCAAGCAGTACAAACTGACGTCTACCCTAGCAGGATTACTGAGCTTGGTTGAAAGTGGGCACTGGGATGAGCAGGATAACCAGTTAGGAGGCTGGGCAACGATACAGATGAGACCGGGGGCCAAGGTGGATGGGATGAAAAGTGGTCTGGTAAAGGATGTTTTTAGAAAAGAGAGTCCAATAGGCTCCACTGACAAATCAAATATGGAGGGAGAGGGGGGAATGCTTCATGATGATCCCAGAACTGAGCCCCTGGAAAGGTTGAGCTGCCATTGAAGGAGATGGGGAGACTGTGGGAACACAGGTGGGTGGGTAGGAACTGGCTCTCTGATGGGGTCAGTTAGGACGTTTATTTCCCATAAATGTGTTGAGATGGTCACTAGAGACACAAGAGGTAGCAGCGAGAGACGCAGGCAGAAGATGGAAACCCTGAAATCTTCTGGACATGAGGCTGGATGAGTGCATCAAGGGAAAGAGTAAATATGAACAGAATAAGAGAAGAGATCCAAGGATGAGCCCTGCCCTCCCCTCACCTGCCTCCCTAGCATTTAGAAACATTAAAGATGACCAGGAAGAACCAGCCAGAGAGATGGGAAGAATGTTAATGGTGATTATCTCTGAGTTGTTGAATTATGGATGATTTTTTTTTCCTTCTCCTACTAGAATTTCTTACCGTGAGAGTGTATTAGTTTTATAAAGTTCTAAAAGCTTATTCTTTCGTATGAAATGATTTCTTTTATGGACACCCATGGGATTATTGACTCAGCATTCCATTTTCTAGGATTAGAAATTCCTTGTACTCCTTTCCTACCTGCACCATCATCATTCCCTTGGTGCCAATAGAAGCAGCCAGTTATAATACAGGCCTTGACTTCCTGCTCTTCTTTGATTGGTCCAGAAATGACCACGGGATCAAGCTGAGCCAACCAGAGTCCTTCCCTGGGAAATGCCCTTTGTGTACCTGGATGGGAAACTGTAAACCTTGGAAGTTGTTGACAGCCATGTGTTCTTCCCCGTGGCCCTGCGAAGCCAAGGAAGCTAGTCTTTCTAGAAAGAAAATGAGGCAGATCTACTGAGAGAAGAGGTTCCTGAGTCTTGACTCTTGGGTTCCTGAGGCCCAGCTATATTGCTGCCCTTGGAGACCTCTGTTAGATTCTCTTGGTATCTGAAGCTGGTTCAGATTGGCTTTCTATCACTTAAGACCCAGGGGCATACTCCACATTCCTCCACAAGCTGTGTGTATGGTGTTCTCCGTGTGCAAGGTACTGGGGAGAAAACCCTAGGCTGGCCTCCAGGAGCTTCTACTCCAATAGTGTACAGACCTCCTGCCTCATGGCATTTACAGTCAGGACTTGGGAGTCCACAAAGCACTTTCTTGCACGTAATCTGTCCATCTTCAAGTCAACTCTGTGGACTGAAAATACTGAGTTTCAACAGACCTGCCCCGTCCCATGCTATAAATGAAAGATTGTTTGTGTCCAATTTTTGGATTCCTCTGTCTGCTTCCCAACTTCTGGAAACTTCAAAAATCTTTCCCACATCTTGAGCTCCCTGAGTCCTCAGGCACTGAACTCTCTTCTGCCAGTACCTGCCTACGCGGTGCCGAATTCAGTGCCAAATTCCAAGATCAGGCAGAGTCGCTCCATGCTGATTCAGAAATCGCTGGCTGGGCCCAGGTTGCATCACGGGGAGCAGATGGGCTCAGCTTCTCGTTGGCTTTGTGGGCCCCTCCCAGACCCACCTCACTAATCAGGAGTGGGTGCTCACGCCTTTCACCACTCCCCAGGGATTACCGCCCGAGCGGCCTGTCCAGACCCTGCTCCAGCTCTTCTGGGTTCCCATGACCCAGGCCCTAAGCATGAACCCGGGGCACTGACATTGGAACGCCCATTCTGCACTAAAAGTCACAAGCTAAGTATCAGCCCGGTGGTTAGGAGTGTCTGACTGGTTGGATTCTCTTAGATATAAGAGACACTGTGTCTCCTTGGTCTGTGAAAGCAATGGCAGTCCCGGGAGGCTGGCTTTATATAGGTGTTCTGCCTCGTGAGGTCTACGGAGACAGCTGAGCTGCTTGTCCATCTTTCCTTACAGCTCTCTCCCCCAGAGTGTCACTATCAGACTCTGCCCCATGAAGCTCTCCCTGGAGCTGGAGTGATGGGAAACAAACAAACAGGGCATTTATATACTTCAATCTGGGCTATGAAGACAATTAAACATTGGGATGTAGAAAGCAGTGGCTGGGAGAAAGTGTGGACTGGGTGATCAAAGAAGGCTTCTTGGAGGCAGTGATTCAGGTTTTGAGGTCTAAACAATACGAAGGAGTCAGGCATGTGGTCATCTGGATGAAGGACATTTCTGGCAGAGAGGCTGCATGTGCAAAGGCCCTGTGATGAGGAACTTTCCTGATGGTCTAGTGGCTGAGACTCTGCATTGCCAGCGCAGGGGGCCTCGGTCTGATCCCTGGTCAGGGAACTAGATCCTACACGCTGCAGCTAAAGATCTCACATGTTGCATTGGAGATCCTGCATGCCATAACTAAGACCTGTTATGGTCTTATAAATAAATAACAAATTAAATAAATATATATGGTTTTAAAAGCCCTGTGGTGGAAGGAAGCTGGGTGAGTTGAGTGTGGGCAGGTCTGAGTGGTTGGAGTAAGGGACCTCAAGGACCATTATGGGGGATGATCCTGGAGAGAAGTAGAGGGCAAATGATGCAGGATTTGGAGACTTGGGGAAGGAGCCTGGATTTTGTCCTAAGACAATGAGAAGCCTTTGGAGGATTTTAAGCAGGGGGTGACAGTGGCCACTCTGACTCCTTTGTGAAGACTAGAATGGAGGGTCCAGGGAAGAACCAGTGAGGCAGTGAGGGCAACTGTCCAGGGGAAGGCAGGTGGTGGCTTGGGTTATGGTGGCAGAGGGGAAAGGTGGCCAGGCAGGATGAGAGAGAAACCAGAATCAGGATGAAGCCTAGGTCACTCCCTACCTGTAACCATCAAAAAGAGCTTCTGTCTTATTCTGGAGAAAGAAAGGCAAGCCAGAGGGAGAACTTAATTTTTTCCATCTTTTTATTTTTTTACCCCCAGATGAAAACAAACTTCTCCTAGACCAGAAGGTGACTGTTCCAGGACTGCAGGGGAAGATGTTTCCTGGGGCTGCCTCTCTGGAGGCCATAGGCAGTGCTCCTCAAAATAGGACTGGCTTAGCAATTCTACTGCTAAGAATTTATCCTCCATATATCCTAGCCCATGTGTACACAAATTTAAGTACAAAGACATTCCTTGTCGCCTTATTTGTGAAAGACTAGTGTTGCCCTGAACATCTGTCAGTCTCTGATTTACAAAAACAGCTTCCCTGGTCCAATAAAACTTTACAGAATCCTCGAAGAGAAGGAGCCTTCCCAGGTGGTGTTAGTAGTAAAGGATCTGTCTGCCAATGCAGGAGATGTAAGAGATATGGGATCGATCCCTGGGTTAGAAGATGCCCTAGAGCAGGGCATGGCAACCCACTCCAGCATTCTTGACTGGAGAATCCCATGGACAGAGGAGCTGGGCAGGCTACAGTCCACGGAGTTGCAAAGAATTGGACATGACTTAGTGACCGAACAACAACAAAATATCTTCAACAGTCATGTATGTTGTAACATGTGATAGGTTTTCCATTCTTGTTAAGGTTGAATAATATCCCATTGTATGATATATACAACATTTTGCTTATCCATACATCCACTGATGGACATTCGGGTTGATCCCATCTCTTGGCTGTCACGAAAGATATTGCCTATGTAATAAAATAAAGGTCTGACTTCATTCTTGTGCATGTGGATGTCCAGTTTTCTTTACACCACATATTGAAGAGACTGCTTTTGTTCCCACTGAGTGATCTTGACACTTATCAAAGGTCATTTGACCATGTATCTGGGGGTCTGTTTCTGAGCTTTCTATTCGGTTCCATTGGTCTATATGTCTTGTCTTTATGGCAGTACCATGCTGTGTTAACTACTGTAGCTTTATAATATGCTTTGAAATCAGGAAATGTGAGTAATCTATTGTCAAAGGGAATTAATGAATCAATGAAGCTCCTGAAAGACAAAAGCCTTGGCTTTAGCAGCCCAAGAGCCGGTCATTCTGGAGGAGATTTAATGCTCTCAGCTCCACCTTCTGGCTGTTCCTACAAAGATGAGGGAATCGTTGAAGTTCTAGAACTCTGGGCCCTTGGCGGTCCTCTTGCCCTCTCTCATTCCATGATGTGCCAGGTTGAATATGATTCACCTGCCAAGGGGACCTGCCCAGCAACTAAATATCTGCATGATCTGGGAGGTTAGCTCAGAAGCTGGAAGAGCTCATCAAATGCAGAGCCGACAAGAGAAGGACATTCCATGGGCACCTGCAGTCAAATGGCCACCTGCTCTGTTGTCAGAGAGCTTTCCTTTCCCCCGCAAAATGCCCCAGAGAGGGGACACCTTACTAGGCAAGGTCTGCGTTCATTTTGCACCTCAATGCCCGCCTCCCCAACTGCATGAAGACCCTGCCTCGGGACCGAGAGCGCACTGGCCTTCAGGGGCTCGGCTGCACTGAGGATGATCGTGTGGCTTCAGGGAGGGGCTTTTCCTTCTCATATTCTTCTGTTATTCATTTTATTTTTAACTTAAAAATGGAACATAAAAAAGCCTTAATGAGTTGTGGGAAGTGCTGCTTTTGTGTGGTGAGGAAGATCTAGTGGAGTCCCGGGGGCAGCTGGTGGGGGTCGGCCTCCACTTGGTGGAAGAGCTCTGGGCTTCTGGTTCGCATCCAGCTCAGGTGCTAGTGCCCCTCTCCTGCCCCCAGGGGCCTGCTTGGCTCCTGCCTCCTCTCCAGGGCCCAGGTGGAGAAACCCTGGCGTAGCTCGGGGATTTGTCATGCAAGCCTGTGTCGGGAACACAGTTCAGGGATGTTTTTAACCTGTGGGCACTTCAGGAGATTTTCAAAAATTACATTAACAGAATGCAAATTCTGGCTCCAGAACACAAAATGCAGGAGAAATCCCATGCTGGCTCATTCTTATATGTGGCTTTTGCACAAGCTGCTCCATGTGGAGAACTCCGCCCCCTGCTGCCCCCTAATAGTCCATAGCTGGGAGGGCCTGGCTGGGGGGACTCTTACGCCAAGAAGGAGTCCTTGATCTCACAGACTTCAGTGCTCCCTGGGTCATCTGGACCCACTACGTGGTCTGCTGTGGAACAGCCCAGCAGGCATTGCCGTGCTCCAACCCTCTGCCCTCCCCCGTCTGTCTTCTATTAAACCCCCCACACACTCAGGGTCATCCTTGCACCTACCTGTCAATCAGATGACTTCAGAGGGAAACCTGTACACCTCTTTCTGTAATCATAAACACACCTGCTCTGAGACTCAACTGCATCTATTTCCATAATTGGCTTTAAAAGGCAAAAGTCACATAAATGAAAATTCTCCCGGGTATTCTGGGCTGACTCACGGGTTTGCAGCTGCTTGTCCTCTGAAAGGAAACAGATCAGTGTTTCTTCTACTAAGCAGCACATAAAATCAACCCAGTTAAGCCAGGAAAACCATGCGGGGAAGTAGGGAAAGGATAAACTTTGGACAACCTAGTTTAGGAGACTTCTAGCTACAAAGAAGTAAATTCTACTGGAGATGCTTTAAATAATATGTATCTTTATAACTTTACATCATTTAAGTCCAGAGGAGGGGTCGAAAGCCAGACTGCTCATCCAGGGACTTGCTGGCACCATCATCAGGATTCTTCTACCCTCCATATACAGCTTTGGTCCTCAGACTTGTCTCCTAGAGGTGCAAGAGAGCTACACCCGCTCCAGCCATCATCTCACCAGCTGCATCCAAATTCGGGGGGGCGGGGGGAAAGGCTTTCAACGAGTGTCTTTTTTTAAGATTAAAGGAACATGTACCCAGAACCCTTTCAGTGACATCCTTTCAGGGCTTGTGGGCCAGAACCATAGCCCAAGCCCCTTCCTGGCAACACTTGGCAAAGGAAATTGATTGCCCTGATTGGCTAAGACACAGGTTGGCAAACTATAGCCTGGGGCTAAACCCATCCATCCCCTGCTTTTGTAGATGGCCGCATCCATTCACTTACATATTGCCTATGACTATTCTCATCCTCCAGAGTCAGAGATCACATGCCTGAAATATTTACTAGATGGTCCTTTACAGAAAATGTTTTCTGCCTCCAGGTTTAGACTGACCAGAACAGTGGAGGCCGTCCCAAACAAGTAGGCTTGCCCAGGGAGAGAGGGTGGGGAGCAGGGCAGGGTGGTTTGGGTAGGAACCCAGCGGTGTCTCCGAAGAGCTGTGTGTCTTTGGGGCACCCTTGGGCATTCTGAGGCTCAGCTCCCCCATCTATAAGAGGTAAAACCTTCTGTGGCGGCTGCAAGGATTAAACGAGGTGATAGACCAGAAGCACCTGGCACAAAATAGACCCTAAAGTGTTTTTTATATTCCCTTCAAGAATTTTCTAATGGAGTTTAGGCTGTTAGTTTCTCCTAAAAAGAGGCCACCAATGGGATTTGTGGTTTACTAATTAGAATCAAAACTTTGCTTCTGCTCTTACAAAAGTCAAATTACTCAAGCTAGAATTGGTTTTAGGAGTTTTCTTAAAATCAGAAAGAGCTGACAGTAAAAACTCCAAAGGAGGATTGTGCAACGTGACCGCAGCGGGTGGTAAAGAGTGGTCGGGAAGAATTTTCTCGGGGTGTCAGAAACCAGGGGTGTCTCACCAACTGGGATCTTTGCTGTGGGCTGCAAGTGGGGGCAGGAACAAGATGTAACATTGAGGGTGTCCATGGCAACAAGCATCGAAGATGGGGGTCCCAACTCTGCATTCCCAAGAATCTTTGTTAATATCGCAGCCACCCCATGTTTTGAAAGAAAATGACTGCCAAATGACTTCATTAACTCATTTATTTTCCTTAAAAAAAAAAAAAATCAAGAGCATATGTATTGGCCAATCTGGACTTCTGCTGGAGCCAGAGACCAAGGGACCCGAGGCGGAGAGTAGGCTTCGAGTTTAGAAGGACCAGTTTTGCACCCTGGTTCTGGGTGCTTGGCTGCACCCACCTGGGGCAGGAGACCACTTTGAGACTCAGTTTTTCCATCTGTAAAATGGAGATCACAACAATGCCTCCCACCTAAGTTTCTCTTTTTCTTTTAATTTTTTTAATATTTATTTTTGTAATTTATTTGGCTGCACCAGTTCTTCGTTGTGGCATGCAGGATCTTTAGTTGTGGCATGTGGGATCTTGCTCCCTGACCAGGGATTGAATCCAGGCCCCCTGCAATGGGAGCACTGAGTCTTAGCCACTGGACCAGCAGGGAAGTCCCACCTTCCTAATGTTCTTGAGAAGATTTGATGAAACCAATTAAGAATTACATATGATTATAAAGTGACTAGTATAGGGTTTGTACCTAGTATGTGCTCAACAAATATTAGATATATTGTGTGCATGCTAATTCACTTCAGTCGACTCTTTGCGACCCCATGGATGGTAGCCAGGCAGGGTCCTCTGTCTGTGGGATTCTCCATGCAAGAATACTGGAGTGGGTTGTTATGTCCTCCTCCAGGGGATCTTCCTGACTCGGAAATTGAACCTGCATCTCTTACGGCTTCTGCATTGCAGGCGGATTCTTTACTGCTGAGCCACCAGGGAAGCCATTAGATATATTATCTAATATATATTGCTCCAACAATACAAGGTAGTGTTAATTCCATTATTAATTCCATTTTTCAGAAGAGGAGACTGAGACTCAGGAGGTCAAGCAATTTACCCAATGGCACACAGCCAAGAAGTGGCTTAACCAAGCTTGGTGCACGGGTCTGAGTGGCTCTAGAATGTCAGCAAGTAGATGTGAGGCTACAGGACCACTGGACAGAGACAAGAAGACCCCACTAGCCTGTGGTCTTTCTGGCCCAAAGAAAAGAGCCAAAGGTTGTTTGTGTTTGGGCCACCTCATCCTAGGGACTCTTTACAGAACTGACGGTAGCTCACAGGGGCACAAGCCTGAGCCCACCTAAGGTGAGGAACCAGCGGGAGAGGCAGCCCCCCAAGGAGCCACAGGGAGCCCGGAGAACCTCCTTGTGACCAGCAGAGGGCAGCAAACGCATCTGTAAGGGAGGTGACCCCGCTGGGAGCCAGAGGCAGAGCTGCCAGCCCAGGGCCCCACTCAGATGACCAGGGTCCCTGACACAAGAACAGCAGGGGGACCCTTGTGGCCTTGACTGGGGCCAGAGCTGAGGCTTTGCCTGATCACCGCCAGCCCTTCTGCCCTCTGGGGCAGGCAGCGGTCGTACTCTGGCCCTGCACAGAGCGTGTCCCGGCCCATGGCGTGCGGGTGGCAGAGTCCACATGCCAACCTCCACCGCCCTGGGGGTCCTCACATCCCCAGCCAGTTCCCGAGGGCATGAGTGTGCAGATGTACAACCCCCAGGAGCACAATCCCAGAAGGCAGGATCAATTTTAGGGTCTCAGAGGCTGAAGATTGAGGTGGGGGGGTGGTGAGGGTGAATCACGGTCCCCAGGGAGGTCCGTGTCCTCACCCCGGGACCCTGTGAGTGTGTCACCCTGCACCTCACAAGGGACTGTGCAGGTGTGAGTGAGTTAAGGACCCTGGGGTGGGATGACCCCACAAGCCTGACTGCCCAGAGATGGTGCTTCTTGCACACACACACACACATGCACACACACCTCAGTCTCACACATCTCACTCTCACTCACACACCTCAATCTCACTCACACATCTCACTCTCACTGACACCTCACTTTCACTCACACACCTCACAAACACACACACCTCACACTCACACACATACACCTCAGTCACTCACACACACCCCTCACACACACACACCCCTCACACTCACTCGCACACACAAACACACCCCTCTCACACACACCCTCCCCCCCCACACTTTCACACACCTACACATACTTACACAAACACACACTCACACACCTCACACTTACACATATACTCTCTTGGACACACATCTCACACTCATATTTACACACACACCCTTTCCTGAAGAGGTTGCTCAGGTGGCACCAGGCACCCTGGAGAGCCTGCCCTGGGCCCCTCTGTGGCCTCCCACCACGATGACCTCAGATCTACAAACCTGCCAGGAGACCCCTGGTGGCAGGCTGGCTGTCACTCACCTGGCCCTCACGGCGGCCCCGGGTGGTGGGCAGTGTTAGATCCTCCTTCCATGGGAGACACACCAGGGCTTGGGGAGCCCCTGGGCCTGGGCCTGGCAACCAGGTGGCAGAGCTGGGCTCCACCCAAGCAGGGACCTCCAGAGCCGAGTCTGTGTGCATGCACGGTCCCTGACACCAACAGCAGACGTAGCAGCACGACAGCACCTGCGCAGGCGGAACCACAAGAGAGGGCTGTGGTCCCTTGCCTGCCCTGGGCGAGCGCGGGGCGGGGACCGTCTCCCCGGTCCTCCTCGGGGTCCGTGTCCCGTTGGCCCGTGAGCTGCCTACAGAGCTTACAGCAGACTCCATCCCCTAACACCGTCCAGATGGGTCATCAGAAGTCCTACAACATATTTTTTCCTTTCTCACATTCTCGTTTTCTCCTTGAAAGTTGGCCTCGCTGTGCCGCTCTGTTTCTGTCCCTCTCCTCGCTCTCTGTCTCACTCTCTCTCCATCTCTTCGTCTCCATCTGTCTGTCTCTCCGTCTTTCTGCCATTTCACCTTGTCTCTCTCCACTGTCCCTGTGTCTGCCTCTCCACGTGTATTTCTCTGTCCTGCTGCCCCTCTCTGTCCCTTCATGCCTGGCATGCTGTCTCCACCTGTCTGTGAGTCTCATCAGCACTGCATCTGTCTCTGGGCAATCTCCCCACTCAGCCTTCATATCTGCTCTCCACACACATTTCTGCATCTCTCCGTCCACCCTGGGCCATCCCGTATTATTCTGCAGGGAGAACAGGCTGCCAGGTGTCCCATGGAAATGCCATGGCCATGGGCCTCTCAAGTTTCCCTGCACTACGCACTGAGTCCAGGCCTTGGTGGAGGACAAGGGGACACAGTGTGGCTCCCAGGATACTGACTTTCAGACACCAGGGAGTCAGGGGCAAGAGGAGACTTGGAATCAAGGGATTGTAAAATCTTGCCCTGGAATTTGCTGGAAGCAGAAAAGCCCCCCATAAAAGTCTTCCAACCCCTTATATTTGATTTCACAAGCAGGTTGTCTGGGTAACTGCTGGGAACAGCCCCACATCAAAGAATCAGTCCCCACCTCCTGCCCCACCCTGGAGGGTGGTCAGCAGGGGGACAGCAGGGTGGAGGGCGCATTGCCTCTTCATGTGGACGCCAGGCGCTTAGTGACAACATGCTGTCCTCAATTACCGTCTGCTGTGTGGCCAGATCCTAGAGAGTGACCAGGGACACAGGAGGGCAGGGACTCAGGGCCTCAAGGCCTTTGCTGACTGTGACTCTTCACCACAGACACCAAGGCCCTTGTCCAGCTCAGTCAGCACCCTGGTCTGGGGCTGCAATCCCTCATCTCCCCAGAAAATCCCTCCCACTCTAGGTTCCTCATCAGAATAAAAGTTCTTTCTGCTCAGATCAGCGGGCTTCCCAGGGGGCTCAGTTTTAAAGAATATGCCTGCCAATGCAGGAGACACGAGTTCAATCCCTGGGTTGGGAATATCCCCTGGAGGAGGGCATGGCAACCCACTCCAGTATTCTTGCCTGGAGAATCCCATGGACAGAAGAGCCTGGCAAGCTACAGTCCATGGGGTCTCAAAGAGTTGGAAATGACTGAGTGACTGAGCATGCATGCATGCTGCTCAGATCAAGTGACAGCTTCTCACAAGTAAAGGCAAGTTGGGTTGGCTGACCCAATTTTGCCCCAGGACCAAATTTCCACCCCGTCATCCCCTATGTGACACAGCCCCTGGCTGCTCAGTGTGTGGTCTTGCACCAGTAGCATCCAGCGCCCAGGTTGTCAGAATTACGGAATCTCAGATCTGGCCCCCACCGCTCAGCATCGCACTCTATGTGTTAGCAGCATCCGTGGGTCTTGTGCCCTACACATCTTGGGAAGCTCGCCGACTGCACGATTTCTCTTGCTCATCTTTGCACCCCGGGGACTCGACTCGGAGCCTGGTACGTGGACACTCAATGTCAGTGTGTTTTCTCTCCCAATTATCCTTCTCCCCTCCTCTGCCCCCTGGAACCCCAGATTCTCTTACAAAGTTATGGCTGGAGGAAGCCCCAAGTTCTCAGTGAGGGCAAAGCCAGAGATTCAGAGGTCGGCCTCAGCCTCAGCTTCCCCGTCTGCCCTGAGGCTTGGGGCAGAAACATCTCCTCATGAAAAACCTGGACCCTGGTCTTTTCCCCGTGCAAGGTACGGCATATATTTTTCTTTAGAACCAATTTTACAGAAAAGACAAATCTTGTCTCTGTTCATCCCACAGTGTCATGTTAAGTGAAAGAACCTGGATCCAACTCCAGCCTCTGTGTCCTAGCCATATTCCTCTTGTCACGTGGAGGGGATGGGCACAGGTTGGCAGGTAGAATACAGGATGCCCAGTGACATCTGGGTTTCAGATAAATGACAAGTAACTCTTTAGGATAAGTATGTCCCACAAATGGTATGGGACATATTTTAAAAAGTATTCATTGTTTGTTTAGAAGTCACATGTAACTGGAAGTCTTATATTATTATTTTTTATGTCAAGCAACCCTAAATGGACCGGATTGAGTCTACAATTAATAAGAATTTCAAGGCAGCCACAGGGAAATTTAAATCAATCATGGAGACTTTGTCCACAGCAGTTGTTGTATTTTCTTTACTGAAGTAAAGCTTGCTCGACAATCTTATGAAAGCTACAGGTTTGGGCTCCAAAATCACTGCAGATGGTGACTGCAGCCATGAAGTTAAAAGACGCTTACTCCTTGGAAGGAAAGTTATGACCAGCCTAGAAGGCATATTCAAAAGCAGAGACATTACTTTGCCAATAAAGGTCCGTCTAGTCAAGGCTATGGTTTTTCCAGTGGTCATGTATGGATGTGAGAGTTGGACTGTAAAGAAAGTTGAGCACTGAAGAATTGATGCTTTTGAACTGTGGTGTTGGAGAAGACTCTTGAGAGTCCCTTGGACTGCAAGGAGATCCAACCAGTCCATCCTAAAGGAAATCTGTCCTGAATATTCTTTGGAAGGACTGATGCTGAAGCTGAAACTCCAATACATTGGCCACCTGATGCGAAGAACTGACTCATTTGAAAAGACCCTGATGCTGGGAAAGATAGAAGGTGGGAGGAGAAGGGGGCAACACAGGATGAGATGGTTGGATGGCCTCCCCGACTCAATGGACAAGAGTTAGAGTAAACTCTGGGAGTTGGAGATGGACAGGGAGGCCTGGCGTGCTGCAGTCCATGGGGCCTCAGAGTCGGACACGACTGAGTGACTGAACTAAACTGAACTGACTGGTGTTAGGTATAGTCTAGAGATTTATAATGTCTAAGGTTAGATTCCACTGACCCTTACTATAAAATATTGGCCCTATTCCCCACGTTGTGCAGGATATCCTTTTAGCTGATTTCACACCTGATAGTGTGTACCTCTTACGCCACTCCCCGCTTCCTCCACCCACGTGTAACCTACTGGTTTGTCCATTTCACTATTTGGCTATCAGGTTTTTAGACTCCACATAGGGCTTCCCTGGAGACTGTTAAGAATCTGCCTGCAATGCAGGAGACTTGGGTTTGATCCCTGGGTTGGAAAGATTTCCTGGAAAAGGGAATGGCAAACCACTCTGGTATTCTTGCCTGGAGAATTCCATGGACAGAGGAAGCTGGCTGGCTACAGTCCATAGGATTGCAAAGAGTCAGACATGACTTAGAACAAGAAGCAATACAGTATGGTATTTGTCTTTCTGTCAGACGTTTCTCTCAGTGTAATCCTCCTCGATCCATGTTCCTCCAGTGGCACAATTTCCCTTTTCTTGGGCCCTGCTTGGGGGACCAAGTTGACCACCATGCCCTCCCAACCATGAATAGGTCACACCCAGCTGTGACCATTTCCTTCCTGACATCAAGGTAATGTCCTGGCCACTCTCCACCAAGCAGGAGAGGGGATATGGTGCCTTGATGGGTGACAGAATTTGGGTGACCTCTTAAGAGCTCAGGAACAAGAAGGGTGAGCTCAGCAAGTTTATCACCTGCTCTGACTCCCACCCAGTCAGCATTTAATTGTATCTGTATTTTGTCTTCTGGGCTTTCCTGGTGGCTCAGATGGTAGAGTCTGCCTGCCAATGTCATCTCCCTGGGTCAGGAAGATCCCCTGGAGAAGGGAATGGCAACCCACTCCAGTATTCTTGCCTGAAGAATCCCATAGACAGAGAAGCCTGGTGGGTTACAGTCCATGGGGTCGCAGAGTTGGACACGACTGAGAGACTAACACTTTGAACACTTTTCTCTTTTGAACAGCCTTGAATTCCTCAGGAAAGTGGCTTTAAATAACAACAATTCCTAATGGAGCCACGGGCATGGGATTAAGGAGGGGAAATGGAACTTTGACTGTTTCTGTAATAATTTAGTCCTTTTTCAAACAAATCTGGAAGTCAGTAACACAGATATTCATAACATTAGTATCCAAAGTTTTTTAAAAAGAGACAAAGCATGAGGGCCACATCCTGGCTTTAACAAGGGTCCTGTGCTGCAGCCTGGAGCAACCCCAACTTCCATATTTTCAACCTATCATAATGACCATCCAACCGCAGGAGCAGGCATTTGAGTTTTTCCTTATCAGTTTTAAATGTCAACGATAGTCAACCAACTTTTGAAGTTACTCATTGAATAGGCTAACAAACACATGAAAAGATGTTCAACATCACTCATTATCAGAGAAATGCAAATCAAAACCACAGTGAGGTACCATTTCACGCCAGTCAGAATGGCTGCTATCCAAAAGTCTACAAGCAATAAATGCTGCAGAGGGTGTGGAGAAAAGGGAACCCTCTTACACTGTTGGTGGGAATGCAAACTAGTACAGCCACTATGGAGAACAGTGTGGAGATTCCTTAAAAAGCTAGAAATGGAACTGCCATACGACCCAGCAATCCCACTGCTGGGCATACACACCGAAGAAACCAGAATTGAAAGAGACACGTGTACCCCAATGTTCATCGCAGCACTGTTTATAATAGCCAGGACATGGAAGCAACTAGATGTCCATCAGCAGATGAATGGATAAGAAAGCTATGGTACATATACACAATGGAGTATTACTCAGCTATTAAAAAGAATACATTTGAATCAGTTCTAATGAGGTGGATGAAACTGGAGCCTATTATACAGAGTGAAGTAAGCCAGAAAGAAAAACACCAATACAGTATACTAATGCATATATATGGAATTTAGAAAGATGATAATGATAACCCTGTATGTGAGACAGCAAAAGAGACACAGATATGTAGAACAGTCTTGGACTCTGTGGGAGAGGGAGGGGGATGATTTGGGAGAATGGCATTAAAACATGTATAATATCATATAAGAAATGAATCGCCAGTCCAGGTTCGATGCAGGATACAGGAAACTTGGGGCTGGTGCACTGGGATGACCCAGAGGGATGGTATGGGGAGGGAGGTGGGAGGGGGTTCAGGATGGGGAACACGTGTACACCCGTGGTGGATGCATGTTGATGTATGGCAAAACCAATACAATATTGTAAAGTAAAAAAAAAAAAAAAAGACATCTAGTATTCAGAATATGTAAAGAACCCCTACAACTCAACAACCGAAAGAAAACCATTTCCCTAACGACAGGTGATGCTGAGTGTCTTTTTATGTGCCCATTGACCATGTGTATATCTTCTTTGGAGAAATGTCAAGTCCTTTGCTCATTTTTTTTTTTTTTTGTGGCCAAAGTCAGGGGTGGAAGGGCAGTTTCTCAGGAGAAATGGGACACTTTCACCATGGAAAAAACCAGGGAAATGAACACTGCACAGAAAAAGAGTGGATTTGTGACTCTACCAACTCTGAAATAGGCTGTAATACCAAGCAAGATGACATTTCTTATTATTTTAATTGGAGGATAATTGATTTACAGAATTTTGTTGGTTTCTGTTGATGTATGGCAGAAACCAATAAGATGACATTTCTTAATTGAGACATAATTCACATACTATAATATGCATCATTTTAAAGTATACAGTTAGTGGTTTTCAGCATGTTGACAAGGCTGTGCAACTCTCACCACCATCTAAATCCAGAACTTTCATCACTCCCCACGAATAATGCCTGTACCCACTAGCAATCACTCCTCATTTCTCCTCCTACCCCCATCCCTACCCCTAGTCCCTGATGCAACTTATTATTTTATTTTTAACTTTTAATTTTGTATTGGGGTACAGCTGATTAACAATGTTGTGATGGTTTCAGGTGAACAGCGAAGGGATTCAACCATACACATACATGTATCACAACATTTTAAATCCTGGTAAATGGCATCACAGACAGTGTGAAATTCCCATTGTGCATTTGAAGGATGGACAATAGCTGAAGGGACCTGCCATCAGCACCCGGTAGACACGCTCACTTTCCTGATGGAAACTATCCCTGGCTTAAGTGATTTCTGGGGTAAATGCCAGCCATGAGGACTTGGCAGAGTGTAATAAAGTGAGTCTCTTAGGAACCAGCTGTTCAGAATAAAAAACGAAGTCAATCAAACTGCTGTTCAGATCAGGTGTGGTGGTTGACTAGTTCTCTGCATGGTGAGGCTAGAAAGAAATCATGCCTTGAGACCTGTGCTGATCTAAGAAGCCTGGAGGCAGAAGCTGAAAGTCAGATAAGGGGCTCTTAGGGGAGGGTATATAGAGAGAGGGCACTGAAGTCAGGTCGTGCCTGTGTGCGACCCAAAGTCATTTCAGTCATGTCTGACTCTGTGCAACCCTATGGACCATAGCCCACCAGGCTCCTCTGTCCATGGGACTCTCTGGGCAAGAAGACTGAAGTGAGTTGTCAATTCCCCCTCCAGGGGATCTTCCCAACCCAGGGATTTATATGTCGATCTCCTTATGTCTCCTGTGTTGGCAGGCAGGTTCTTTACCACTAGTGCCACCTGGGAAGCCCGATGTCAGGTCGACCTGAATTCAAACCCACCACTTGCCTGTGTGCGACCTTCACTTCTCTGGGCCTTAGTTTCCTCCTCGATAAGGTGGAAATGTTCATACCACCCATCCCAAGGGGAGCAGACAAGTTCACGAGTGGCCCTTGCTCTATCAAGCCCTCAGTGCCTGTTTATCCTCACCTCTGTAGTCTGCTCTCCTGTGTCCATTTTACAGATGAGAAAACTGAGGCTCAGATACAGGTGAAGAGCATCAAAGAGCACCTGCCCATTTCAAGAGGGCTGTTCAAAAACAGCCCAGCTCACTATTTCTGTGAGCACTTCCCTGCCTTCTCGGGGTGGGGTGTGGCCGGGTTATTTGCTTTGACTGTATCCTCTCTTGCCTCACATCTGGCTACTGGCCACAAATGAGAGGGTGGCTGCTCTGTCTGCCTGGGTCCCTGGGTGCCCATGGTGAGCACTGTCCCTCTGCTGCTCTGTGATGGGCAGGTGTTATGGATGAGAGGTACACTTTGTAGTTTGAGTTATTTAGATGTGGGACTGTTTGTTACCCCAGCATAACCCATTCCACCCTAATGGACAGTCACGTGATCAAAAGCTAAGATTGATGCCCCTGTCCATCTGACTCCCAGTCTCAGTCCCCAGCTCCCTGCCTTGATAAAGAGTTTGAGGCTTTCTCAGGCTCCTAGCTGGCGCTTCTGAGGCCTGGCATTGGCAAGTGCCCCTGAAAGTCCACTAAGTACATGAAGAAAGAGCAAGCAGACATAATTTTAGGATGACCCCTTAGCATAGTCATCAGCATCAGGAGCTGGGCCTGTGGACAGATATGTTATGGGCCTTAAGAAGTGACCTTAAGAAGCGCTTCCCAGGTGGCACTAGTGGTAGAGAACCCACCTGCCAGTGCAGGATGTGGGTTTGATCCCTGGGTCAGGAAGATCCCCTGGAGGAGGAAATGACAACCCTCTCCAATATTCTTGCCTGCAGAATTCCCTGGACAGTGAAGCCTTGGGTTACAGTCCATGGGGCTGCAGAGAGTCACACACAACTGAAGCAGCTTACTGAAGCAGCTTAGCACGACCTTAAGAAAGGAGCTGGTTCTCAGTGGGCCTAATCTGACCAGATGAACCCTGGAAAGAGACAAGGTCTTTCCTGAACAACCCACAGAAGGAATTTAACACACAGGAGAGTCTCTATTGGCAGCCTTGAAAGCAGAAGGGGCCATGTCGCCAGGATGGGACTGTTGGCTGGTGAGGACACAGGGCTTGAGTCCTTCCACCATCAGAGATGGATCTTGCTACAACTCTGTGTGCTGGAAAAAGAAATGAGAGCTTCTAAGGAGAAGCCAGGCTGGCTGATACCTCAAGTTCAGCTTGGGAGACCTTGAGAAGGGGCCCTGGTTATACTGTGAACTCCAGTCCTACAGAAATGAGAGCAAATAGGTGGTGCTGTTTCAAGCTGCCATCTGTGGCCATTCATTATGCAGCCCTGAAAACTAAAACAAAAGCAGATCCTTTCACAGGTCCATTGGGCTGGAAGGAAGCTCCCCGAGGCCCCAGGCTTCCCACTGTCCTCAGCCTCCCTTCCCCCAGTGCACCCCGAGACCCCTTCCCCCTCCCCTGCTTTCCTTCCTGTTTCTGTCCTAATTTCACTTTCATCCCCTTCTACCTGCTCCACAAATGGGTTGTGTGACATAGAGCTCTCCTTGCAAGGGGTGGGAAAAAAAATGAACTTAAGCTCCCAAATGCAGGCTTGTAGTCAGAGCTGGACATACCAGGCCGGGTTGGCACAAGGAATGCCAGCTCCTTGCCAACGTAGTTGAAAGAGGTTTTTTTAGTCTCAAACAAAGCTCCCCCTTTGAGGATTAACTGCCAACAGGGAGTTCTTTGTTTTGAGTAGAATTTAAGATGATTGCTGAGATAGAAAAGGGGAGAAAGGTGACACCTCCAAGACTGCACCGTGTAAATCCTGGATCATGCAAAACATCGTTTTTTTTTCTTTAACTTGTTGGCAAATATGGCCGTGTATCATGCCAAGGCTCCAAGACGTCCATCTGATGTGGGACCCTGTCTCTGGTCTCCAGTTTCATGGCAGGTGATCCCAGTTGAGATACAGACGGGTGGGTCTGGACATAGGTGGGTCCTTCTCACTTGTCAGCGTTTTATGTTGTTAGAGAAAAAGGAAAGCAAATCTTTCAAATAACGGCCCTGGTGTTGTTTCCTCAAGGTGGAAAACTCTGCAGGTGGGAGGGAAGTGTGGGTGATTCCGACACGGGGCTAAAAGCTTCTGTTCACAAACAATCCCTGGCCTGGTGTTCACGGCTGCTTATAACACACCACCCTGCGCTTTCCGCTCTGTGAACGGAGCCTGCCAGGGTGAAGGGGCTGCCTGGTCATGGCACCCTCACACCTCAAGGCTTGGCTCCCATCTGGCTCAGAATAAACTCCAATGTCCTGTTCTTGGGCCAGTGTCCTCATGACTCGACTTTTCTGCTGCACCTCTAATCCACCTCCCAGCGCTCTGCTCCACCCAGCCACTGCTGTGCTTGGAACACAGTGAGCACGTTGCTGCCCCAGGGCCTTTGCACAGCTGCTCACTCCACTGGGGATTTTGTTTCCCCAAATATCCACCTGGCTGACTCTGTTTTGAATTTTTTATTTAATGAGTCCATCTTTCATTGCATGTAAAGCTTTTCTCCTTCACTTGCAAAATAAACCTAACTCCTATAGTGGGAGGGAAAGATGTTCTCCATTTTTTGCTTGTGTTTTTTTTTTAATGAAACTTCATATCTTTATTTACTGAGCTAGAATTTATGTGTAGTAAATGTAGAGTTTTATTTTGTTAGTAAATGTACTTTTGACAAACACGATAATGTAACAGCCCCCATAATTGAGATGCAGAGTTCCACACCCCTCCACCCTGCACAAACTCCCTTGGTTGTATGTGGTCTTCATTTAACCTTCGCATCAACCCTGAGAGACCCCCAGGCTGTAAGCACCAGGCAGGGGTTCTGCCCTCTTGCACATTCTGACCCCTGCTCAGCAGAGTACCAGGCATATAGTAGCTGGTCAATACATGTTAGTCAGATGACTCAGTGAATGACATTGGTATATTGCTATGACCAGTTTAAAAGTGAGGACAGAGGTTTATGGAGCATAGGTATCATGAGCGATAAGACACGGACCCAGGAGGTAACCACAAGTCTGTTGTTTGCGTTTTCAGCCCCAATCAGAGGCTCTCAGATCCAGAATTCCCTAGTGTGGGACTCCAAGGTCCACCTGGACCAGACCGCTTTGCACAGCCTCGTAAGAATCCAGCCTAATTGCTTTGAAACCCTGACCCTGCCTCCTTTGGCTTCTCAAGTTCATGGACATTCACGTAAAGTATGCTTGGGGTGGGAACAAGGCCAGCTGACCCTCTTCACTACAAGGAAGAGGAAGAAATCCTAAACTGGGACTCTGCGTCTTCATGTCCAGTCCTGACTCAGACATGATTTGCTGTGTGACCTCATGCGAGTATCTTGGCCTTTCTGGGCCAATGACAGAAAACCCTGCTCACACTGGGTTAGGGAAGGACAAGGGAGATATTTTCCTGGCTAATCGGGGTGTTAGGAAGTATACTGATATACATATAGCTTGATCCAAGGGCCCTGACTATATCATCCAGACTCAAGCTCCCCCCACTCTTTCCCTAGGTGTGTGTCTGGTGTGAGAAGGGTGCCAGGTACCTGCCCACCCCTCCCCATTTCTCATTCTCCAGGTGGCCAGCTCCAGCTTATATCCAGCAGAGGCAGGCATCCAAGAGCCAGAGTGGAAGTGTGCAAGGCCTCCCATGGCCTAGGGCTGGTACCACATGCATAAGACTTGTCCAAAGCTAGTCACAGGCCAGCCCAGATTCCAGGAGGCAGGACAGACCCCACCTGTTAGTGGGAGGTGCCACCCAGTCACAGCAAAGGGTGAGGCTAAAGGGAGTGGTGGGGAATGGGGCCACTTAAAAAATCTACTGTGAGGAGGAGGAATTTGAGAACCTGCCCTGGGACTTCTATTTCTGTCTGCACCTCTTTCTGCAGGAGAACCTCCAACACACATCACTCATGCTCCAGGTCCTATCACTCTGGGAAATCCTTCCTCTGGCAAGGTCTCCCTGCCCCTGCCTTCTGCTGCATCCTCTCTCATTCCTTTGCTGGGCAAACTTGACTCTCTGCAGCCAAGGAAAGAGCCACAGGAACCCTGGAGGTTCCCGGCCACTGGGCCAGTTCGCTGCCGGCTCACAGGGAGCCAAGAGCATCTCTCGGGCTGGCTCTGATTTTTCCAGCCACCGAGTCGTAAAAACTTCTGTGGAAATGGCGGGGAGAGCCCAGAGCCCTTTCACAGGGCTGGTGTCTGGGCTGGACTGAGCAACGGGGATCTTTCTGGATGTGCAGTAAACCCTGACCTTTGGTTCAACCCGGCTTAATGAGTGTGTGAGGCTGACAAAGGGCTGGCAAGGTCCCCAGAGCTGCTTTGGGGTGAGGCCTCTGGCTGTGGGGCAGCCCCTCCCCGTGATCTCAGTGCCCCCTCCCAGTCCCTACAGAGCTGGGGAGGGGGGCAGCTGTGGGGCGGCAGTTTGGGGAAGTGAATATAGAGATGTGGAGAGCTGGGGAGCCCGAGGTGACATCTGGCAGGCCTGTGGAGGGCTTGGAGGGGCCGGGGGACTCGGAACCACTCCCATTAGTACTCATAGTATGCCTGTTTCTGGGTGGGTCTCAGTCACGTGGGTGCCCTGCTGGCCTCTCACCAGCTCCGCCATGTGAGCAGATGGCTTAACCTCTCTGTGTGCACAGGGGTCATTGTCAGGAAGGGGTTAAGGCCACCCACTGCCAGGGCTGCTGTGAAGAGGAAGAAGAGGCCTGGAGAAGCGCTCAATAAATATTAGACCTAATTGTTCTCGTGGGCTCAGGCACACCTCGGGAAGCTGGAAGGCGCAGGGAAGAAGCCCACGCCCAGCCTGAGCAATGAGAAAGCCGTGTTCTCATTCCATTCTGATGCTGAGAGGCTGGGGAGACACGCCCTGGAAAAGAGGACTCACCCCCTCTATCAGCAACGAGAACGGCCAAGAGAGGCCACGAGCTGTGCCCGGGGCCACCCGGCTAGAGGGTGGGGCCCAGTCTCAGGGTACAGACAGCACCAGCGACCACCCACCCACCGGGGCCGGTCAGCAGACTGGAACTTCACCTCGTCCTCTCAGCTCCTGGTCACCACCCCTCGCTGTTGCGTGGATGAGGAGGTGGGGTCTCGCAGGGCAGGAGCCCTGCCTGGGCTCTGGAGTCTGTGAGCACGCGTCTGGGTACTGAGCACTTGCTTAGACAAGGTTCCTTGTCGGGAGTGGGCTGCAGGGGTGGAAGCTACTCAGCTCCTGCAAATGAGTTCTGCTCCCGATTTAGAAAAAAATCTTCAGAAAATGGGAGCTTCCACTTTTGGGACCCTGGGACCAGAAAAAGCAAGATGGCTCCTGGAGACAGCTTTCCTTTGACCCCCCCATTTCATTCCATGCACAGGTCACGGTGGTGATGATAATACAACAATAGAAGCAGCAAGAGCAGCTACAATTCTTTAAAATTAATTTTTATTGGAATATAGTTACTTTACAATGTTGCATTAGTTTTTGCTGTACAGCAAAGTGAATCGGTTATACGTGTGTGTGTGTGTGTGTGTGTGTGTATCTAATATATATCCCCTCCCTTCTGGCCTCCTTCCCATTCAGGTTGCCACAGAGCAATGAGTCGAGTTCCCTGTGCTCTACAGTACCTTCTCATTGTGTGTTTGTGTTCAGTTGTGCCTGACTGTCTGCAACCTAATGGACTGTAGCCTGTTAGGCTCCTCTGTCCATGGGATTTTCCAGGCAAGAATACTGGAGTGGGTTGCCATTTCCTCCTCCAGGGGATCTGCCCAACCCAAGGATCAAACCCACATCTGCATCTCCACCATTGCAGGCAGATTTTTTTTTACCACTGAGCCAGCGGGGAGGCCCGTGTTCTCATTAGTTATCTGTTTTACATATAGTATCAATAGTGTATATGTGTCAATTCCAGTCTCCCAATTCCTCCCACCACCACCCCCATCTTTCCCCTTGGTACTCATATATTTGTTCTCTACCCTTGTGTCTCTGTTTCTGCTTTGCAAATAAGATCATCTGTACCACTTTTCTGGTAGCTCAAACAGTAAAGAATCTGTGTGCCATGTGGGAGACCTGGGTTCGATCCCTGGGTCGGGAAGATCTCCTGGAGAAGGGAATGGTAATCGCCTCCAGTATTCTTGCCTGGAGAATTCCATGGACAGAGGAGCCTGGTGGGCTATATTCCATGGGGTCGCAAAGAGCTGGACTGAGCGACTAACACACTACACCATTTTTCTAGATTCCACATATATATGTTACTACTTGATATTTAAAAAGAGCTACAGTTTGCTGAGACTTGACTTGATGTGAGCCAGGCATTCAGTATTCTATCTGCATCATCCCTCTTTCCCCCACCTCAGCCGCAGGAGTGAGGTACTGTCTTTAACTCCCATTTTACAGAAAGGGAAACTGAAGCCCAATGCAGCTAGGTCATTGGCTCCAGGACCTCAGCCAGGAAATAGCAGAGTCAGACTCAGGGCCAGATCCCCACGCCCCATCCTGCCCTGCCTGAAGCCAAGGGCCTCACACCCCTCCCAATGCCCAGGAGGTGCTGATGAGAACTCTTTCCAGGGCGTGGTTCTGCAGTTCGCCTGGCTCCACTCTCGGAGCTGAAGGTGCAGTCGTAGAGAGTCATGGGTTGTGGGGTGGCTGGGAGCGAAGGTTCTGTAACCGGGTTGCCTGGGTTCCCGTCACCTACACTCAGGAGCCATTCCGATCCTCCGTTTTCTGAAATTCATAACAGAGATGATGGAGCCGTTACGAGGATCAGAATTGCACTTGGCATGTGGTAAACGCTCAACAAAAGGTTATTACCTAGTCTGGTCTAGTCACACACTACACAGGGACGGTGTGTGAAAAGTCCTGGAGGCAAAGCAGAACACAGCATCCTTGGGGAAGGACAAGCAGCTAAAGACAGGGCGGCCAATGGTGGACTTGCTCGGGCTGTGCCCTGGACATTATCTTAGGGCAAAGATGAGTCCTCAAGGGTTTGGGCAGGGCTTGGATGGGGACATGTCTGTGTGTTTAGAAGTCCACCTGGCAAGGCTGGCAGCGGGGAGAGGGGAGGGGAGACAGCTGGGGTCGTCTAGGAGAGACAGGATGGTGCCCAGGACCAGGTGGATGCTGGGGATGCGGAGATGGGGGTCCAAGATATGTCTTAGACAGGGAGTCACAAGCTACTTGATCTTATTTGCTTATCGTTTAAGCACCTGCATTTTCACTTATATTATGGTTGACCACTATATAAACACAGGCCAATGTTTGAACTGCATGACGTCACCAATATTCAGCTATGTTGGTCAGCAGAGACAAGAATGCCATATTGTCTGATCAGGCACATCACTGGTTTCCAAGAATTAGCTGGTATTCTCTTTTGTGACTGTGCTACTTTTAAAAAAATGTCCCTTCTTATGAACACCTCTGGTATTTTCAGTTTGGGTCTATCCTGAGCCCCGTCACACTGCATGGTATTTTTTCTGTTATCTTTGTGTGCCAGTCCCGTTATTTCAGAGCTTTCTTTACCATGTGTGCTCTGCTGGGCCTGCTGAAAGCCAAAGGCCAGTGGAAGGGCACAAGTTGATTCTAAAATTTACCCAGATGCTTGCTTCCCTGGTGGCTCAGAGGGTAAAGAATCCACTTGCAACATAGGAGACTCAGGTTCAATCCTTGAGTTGGAGAAGGGAATGGCTACCCATTCCAGTATTCTTGCCTGGAGAACTCCATGGACAGAGAAGCCTGGAAAGCTACAGTCCACTGGGTCACAGACAGTCAGACACGACTGAGCAACTAACACTTTCACTTTGCTCCTGGCCAGGAAGGTTTGGCATTTCTGACCCCTTCATTCCCAGCCAGGAGCCGCTCCCTGCCTGACGAGGGGGCTCCAGGAAGCTGAACACTCATCCCTGCCTGGGAAGGGATCATCCCACGTGTGAAGTGGAATGGCAGGCGCTGGCAGCCCTGAAAGTTAAATTCCAAGTCTCCTAGGTTAATGGCTCCCTCCCAGGCCTCCTCCCTTTGCTGCGTGGAAATAGGAGCTCTCCAAGGGCTGAAACACACTGACCTCTGCCCTTACACTGCCAGCTCCCTGCTTCGCTTCCTTGCACGCTCAGCACCTGTGGTTATGTGTAGATGTGATCTGGCCTGGAGGAGGGGGCTGAGGATGCAGCCAGGCACAGCTGTGAGCACAGAGGATGCACGGAGCCCACGGTCTTTGCCTCCTGTCCAGCTGGGTTCCATCACCATCTGGGAGTGAAAGGTTCCCACACACACACGTCTTTCACCCTGAGTTATGGGGGACCAGGGAGGGCAGTTCGTTTGGAAACTAAAGGAAAGGAGGTGGACACAGGGTGGTCAGCAGAGATGGCTGTGTTTGCTGAGCACCTGCCCTGGGGGAGGCTCGGGTTGCAGCCTCAGGGGGAGCCTTTAGAGTCCCAGGGGCTTCTGATGGGAACTCCAAGTACATGGAAGGTTAGGGTTCTGAGTGCCACTGGGGCTTCAGGTGAAAGATTACTGGGACCCAAGCTGGGGAGAGCCCTTCAGAACTTTGGGGTGGGGGTTGGAGCTGGGAGTTGCGGGGTGGGGGGTGACAGGGTGGGAAGGGGGAAGGCTGAGATGGGAGAGGATAAGCAGTGGGAGGGGCTGACAGTTAAACCGCAGAACCCGACATCCACTGCAGCCAAGGCCCAGAGATGGGCACAGACCCTGGGTATCACCTGGACGGGAGGAATCCAGGAAATCCCATGTCTGTTTTTATTAGAGATGTGTATTTATATTCAAAATGAGAAAAATTTATGTTCTCATAGAAACACACACACACATACATTTTTTTTTTTTGGCTATGCTGCAAAGCTTGTGGTAGGATCTTAGTTCCCCAACCAGGTATTGGTCCCAGGTCCTCAGCAGTGAAAGCTCTGAGTCCTAACCACTGGACCACTAGGGAATTCCCTCATGCACACCTCTTAACCATCCTGGACAAGCTCCACCATGAGTCAGACACACATGGCATACCCTAGAAGGAAACGCCAGCCTCCTTTTCCATAACCCCCCCCTTGCTGCTTGGAGCCCCACATTCCAAGGAAGTCAGGAACTCACTCTTGGTCTGTCCGGCCAGGAGCTCCCCATTCACCCCGGGTGCTTCTCTCAGTGGTGGAGCCTACTTTTCTGGAGGCCCCCCACGGGCTGCTGTGTTGCAGGTGGGAGCACATGGGTCGCCGGTTACCATCTCTGTAGGCCAGGATCTGCTTATCTCACAGGACCCTACCTGCCCCAGAATAACAAACAAGAGGCCATATCATACCTAGAGGCCCTCTCAGTGCAGAACTGGGAACATTCCTAAGAAAAGAACTGCTTTTTTTTCCCCTGAGATTCAGAGATTATTCCACTGCCTATCACCTGCCCAGGAATCCTGCTTCCCAGCAAAGGTGCCTGTAATTTCAGCCTTTAAAAAATGTCTCCTGCTAAGCAGGAGACAAAAACAGTGACGGAGACAAAGAGCTAAAATATTCACCACCAGACCATCCCGTATGTCTATCAACAGGAAAATGATTCCATCAGAACTTGTTCCTGAAATGATTGTTTCCCATGTACTATAGAGGTCTACTGAAAGCTACCTTAAAACAGCAACAGCTTCTCCTTTCAAAGGGATGCCGGAATGTGGCTGGCATTTGGGAGGTTTTTTTGGTTTGTTTTTAGTTTTTGTTGTGTTGTTTGTTTGGGGTTTTGTGGTGCTATGTAGCTAAAGAGAGAGAGAAAAATGGGGTACATTAAAGCCTTAACAGGCGCTGCAGAAGAATCGCCTGCAAACTTGTCATCCCAGGCTTTGCTTTTTTTGTTTTGTTTGTTTGTTTGTTTCTTAGAGAGGCATAGAGTGGGGTGGACTTTAGGGTTCAGTACACCTGGACTTCAATACAGATATTCTCTACACATCAGGGTTTTGCAAGAGGACTAAATGGCCTGACACATAGTATTTGCTCAATAAATGGTAGGATTTTTTTTTTTTTTAATCATCTTTGTGGTGAGAGTAAGATTTATGATGTGGAAGTGTTTCTGCTGCATCCTGACATCCCCAAATTAATTCAAAATGATGTATTTGCCAGATGTTTGGGAATGAAAATTTGAAGAATGGGGCAAGTGAAGGGATCAAAACCTGGGACCAAAGTGGCTATCACTTACCCAGAAAAGCCATCAATCCACATAATGAAGAGCCACCAAAGAGAAAGAGTGGGGAGATGCAAGCATTTGACACAGATGGTAAAGAATTCATCTGCATTGTGGGAGACCTGGTTCAATCCCTGGGTTGGGAAGATACCCTGGAGGAGGAAATGGCAAATCACTCCAGTATTCTTGCCTGGAGAATTCCCACGGAAGAGGAGCCTGGCAGGCTATAGCCCATGGGGTCGCAAAGAGTCAGACACAACTGAGCGACTAAGCACAGCAAGGGTTTGACATGTCTGGATGCAGGTGAGAGGCTGGCTCCAGAGCAGCAGAAGGGGCTGGGAGGTTGGGAGCGAAGACGTGAGAATCTGAGAAATGAGGCTGTGGGTTGTAACCTGGACCCTTTTTTATGTTCTTTTTTAGATGCCGATGAATGTCAATTCCTTTTAAATAACTTTTGGTCCCTGGACTGTGCTTCCTCATATGAGACTCTGTTCTGAGACGGGGCCATCAGGGGCCCAGTTGTTAGGGTTACAATGCTGAGTCCTTTTAGCGTACAGAGGTCACTCGAGATGATAGGGATCTGTTTTCAGGATACTCTTGCAGTGAGAAAGGGAGAAAACTGTTGTAAGAGCTGGCATACAGCCTGAGAAGCTTCTTCAGGATTCCAGATGACTCTAGGGTCCTGGTTACAGGAGTTCGCACTTAGAAATGGGCTTGTCATATCCCTCTCCTAAGGGGTCACCACTGTGAGTTGGTCACAGACTCCTCCTCTTTTGAAGGCTTCTTTTTTCAACTCCCTGAAATGATCTGCTTGCTTGGTCATCACCAACAGTTCTGTGTGTCCCTGATGGGCATAGCTGTCTCAGGCAGAGGGACACCAGGATCCTGGTGGCCAGGCCACCAACAGCCTCTGCTGAGATCATTGTCTAAGCCTGTAGGGAATACCAGTGTGTGCCACTGAGAGTTTCCTCTTAGGGTTGTTGGGGTGCCGATGACTGATAATTCTTGGCTGATCCCTTCTCCAGGAACCACTTTCAGCCCCTGACAGCCACAACCCTCAAGGTCAGGCCCCTTCTGTAGTCACCTGCATCCAATGACTGGCCAAAGACAAAGAATAAATGTCCAAACCCATTGTCCATGTCCGTGACCATTCTACAGGGCATCCAACTCCAGAGCTCCCTGGGCGGCCAGTGGGGACTTTGTTGTGGCTGCATCACAACCCAACATCTCCCAGATACGTGTTCATCCCCAAAACTCTCCCAGCACACTTCCCGCACAGGATCAGGATCCTGATCTGTAACCATCCTTACTCCAGCTTTTAAACTGTCGTGTTGGAGAAGACCCCTGAAAGTCCCTTGGGCTGCAAGGACATCAAACCAGTCAATCTTAAAGGAAATCAACCCTGAATATTCATTGGAAGAACTGATGCTGAAGCTGAAGCTCTAATACTTTGGCCACCTGATGCTAAGAGCTGACTTGTTAGAAAAGACCCTGATTCTGGGAAAGATTAAAGGCAGGAGGAGAAGGGGATGACAGAGGATGAGATGGTTGGATGGCATCACCAACTGAACGGACATGAGTTTGAGCAAGCTCTGGGAGATGGTGAAGGACAGGGAAGCCTGGTGTGCTGCAGTCCATGGGGGTGCAAAGAGTCGGACACGACTGAGCGACTGAACACAACCAGCTACCGAGATGAGGTGGGTTCTAGGGTTGTCAGATTTAGTAAATAAAAATGCTAGAATCCCAGTTAAATGTGAATTTTAGATTAACAGGGAATAATGTTTTAGTACAAATATGTCTCGTGTGACTTAGGGACTGAACAACAACAACATGTGACATTTGGAACATATTCACACTGTAACATTATTTGTTGTTGATCTAAAGTTCAAATCTGAGAATTCTTTATTTTATCTGGCAAATCTAGTAGGATCATGAAGTATAGAATATGGGGATCTAGGTCCGCATGGGTCAGGGATGATGGCACATTCAGAGCAATGCACACTCATATCCGACATGCAAATCAGCTTGGAATTCTCTTGTGAGAGATGTAGCACTCGCATGTGACCCTACTTTTCCTTGAAAGAATAATGAGAACAGTAACTACTGTATATTGAATACTAACTTTGTCCCAGACCATGTACTAAGCGTTTAAAGCTGTTCACCCAACTCTTAATCTGTTTAATCTCCACAATAAGCTTTTGAGGTAAATGTATCCATTTAGGGTCAAGTCCAATATAAGTGAGAGAAAATTCAAACTATCAGTGGTTTCAAGAAAATTTAAAAATTCAGAAGTCAGCAAGGCAAAGCTGGGATTGGTAGACTCCTCACTCCTTCCTTCTTGTTCTACCATGTGTGACCTCCATTTCTAAGATCACCCCGATGGTCCAGGAGGGCTGCTGGTGATCCAGCCATTACGTAAAATTCCAGCCAGCAAGGAGGAAGAAGCAACAAAGAAGGGCACGCTCCCTCCCTAAGCACACTTTCTGGAAGTTGCACAACATATCAGTTTGTGTCCCTTTTAGCCTAATTCAGTCATGTGACTTTGGTGTAAGAAAAGCTGCAATAGATAGTGTTTATTCCAGCTGGTTGTAGGACCAGGTAATAATCAGGGTTTTTCTTGCTAAGGGAGGAGGGGAGAAGCATAGTGAGAGATAATTAGCAGATTTTGCGAAAAATAGATACTATTATTATTCTCATTTTTGGATGAAATTGAGGCTCAGGTAGATTAAATAACTTACCCAGGGGTCAGTGGCCGAGACGAGCTACTCCACATTCAAGGTCAGGAGGGGGCGACCTCATCCAAGGTAAGGAGCAGCGGCTGCGCTTTGCTGGAGCAGCTGTGAAGAGATACCCCACGCCCGAGGTAAGAGAAACCCAAGTGAGACGGGAGGTGTTGCGAGAGGGCATCAGAGGGCAGACATACGGAAACCATAATCACAGAAAACTAGCCAATCTGATCACACAGACCACAGCCTTGTCTAACTCAATGAAACAAAGCCATGCCCGTGGGGCCACCCGAGATGGACAGGTCATGGTGGAGAGGTCTAACAGAATGTGGTCCATTGGAGAAGGGAATGGCAAACCACTTCAGTATTCTTTCCTGAGAACCCCATGAACAGTATGAAAAGGCAAAATGATAGGATACTGAAAGAGGAACTCCCCAGGTCAGTAGGTGCCCAATATGCTACAGGAGATGAGAGGAGAAATAACTCCAGAAAGAATGAAGGGATGGAGCCAAAGCAAAAACAATACCCAGTTGTGGATGTGACTGGTAATAGAAGCAAGGTTCAATGCTGTAAAGAGCAATATTGCATAGGAACCTGGAATGTTAGGTCCATGAATCAAGGCAAACTGGAAGTGGTCAAACAAGAGATAGCAAGAGTGAACGTCGACATTCTAGGAATCAGCAAACTGAAATGGACGGGAATGGGTGAATTTAACTCAGATGACCATTATATCTACTACTGTGGGCAGGAATCCCTCAGAAGAAATGGAGTAGCCATCATGGTCCACAAAAGAGTCCGAAATGCAGTACTTGGATGCAATCTCAAAAACGACAGAATGATCTCTGTTCGTTTCCAAGGCAAACCATTCAATATCATGGTGACCCAAGCCTATGCCCCATCCAGTAACACTGAAGAAGCTGAAGTTGAATGGTTCTATGAAGACCTACAAGACCTTTTAGAACTAACACCCAAAAAAGATGTTCTTTTCATTATAGGGGACTGGAATGCAAAAGTAGGAAGTCAAGAAACACCTGGAGTAACAGGCAAATTTGGCCTTGGAATACTGAATGGAGCAGGGCAAAGGCTAATAGAGTTTTGCCAAGAGAGTGCACTGGTCACAGCAAACACCCTCTTCCAACAACACAAGAGAAGACTCTACACATGGACATCACCAGATGGTCAACACCGAAATCAGATTGATTATATTCTTTGCAGCCAAAGATGGAGAAGCTCTATACAATCAGCAAAAACAAGATCAGGAGCTGACTGTGGCTCAGATCATGAACTCCGTATTGTCAAATTCAGACTTAAATTGAAGAAAGTAGGGAAAACCACTAGACCATTCAGGTATGACCTAAATCAAATCCCTTATGATTATACAGTGGAAGTGAGAAATAGATTTAAGGGACTAGATCTGATAGACAGAGTGCCTATCTGATGGACATCTGATGGATGGAGGTTCATGACATTGTACAGAAGGCAGGGATCAAGACCATCTCCATGGAAAAAAAATGCAAAAAAAGCAAAATGGCTATCTGAGGAGGCCTTACAAATAGCTGTGAAAAGAAGGGAAGCAAAAAGCAAAGGAGAAAAGGAAAGATATTTCCATTTGAATGCAGAGTTCCAAAGAATAGCAAGGAGAAATAAGAAAGCCTTCCTCAGTGATCAATGCAAAGAAATAGAGGAAAACAACAGAATTGGAAAGACTAGAGATCTCTTCAAGAAAATTAGAGATACCAAGGAAACATTTCATGCAAAGATGGGCTCGATAAAGGACAGAAACGGTATGGACTTAACAGAAGCAGAAGATATTAAGAAGAGGTGGCAAGAATACACAGACTGCTACTGCTGCTGCTAAGTCGCTTCAGTCGTGTCCAACTCTGTGCGACCCCATAGATGGCAGCTCACAGAAGAACTGTACAAAAAAGATCTTCACGACCAAGATCATCACGATGGTGTGATCACTCACCTAGAGCCAGACATCCTGGAATGTGAAGTCAAGTGGGCCTTAGAAAGCATCACTACAAACAAAGCTAGTGGAGGTGATGGAATTCCAGTTGAGCTATTTCAAATCCTGAAAGATGATGCTGTGAAAGTGCTGCACTCAATATGCCAGCAAATTTGGAAAACTTAGCAGTGGCCACAGGACTGGAAAAGGTCAGTTTTCATTCCAATCCCAAAGAAAGGCAATGCCAAAGAATGCTCAACCTACTGCACAATTGCACTCATCTCACACGCTAGTAAAGTGATGCTCAAAATTCTCCAAACCAGGCTTCAGCAATACGTGAACCACGAACTTCCAGATGTTCAAGCTGGTTTTAGAAAAGGCAGAGGAACCAGAGATCAAATTGCCCACATCCGCTGGATCATCGAAAAAGCAAGAGAGTTCCAGAAAAACATCTATTTCTACTTTATTGACTATGCCAAAGCCTTTGACTGTGTGGATCACAATAAACTGTGGGAAATTCTGAAAGAGATGGGAATACCAGACCACCTGACCTGCCTCTTGAGAAACCTATATGCAGGTCAGGAAACAACAGTTAGAACTCGACATGGAACAACAGACTGGTTCCAAATAGGAAAAGGAGTTCGTCAAGGCTGTATATTGTCACCCTGCTTATTTAACTTCTATGCAGAGTACATCATAAGAAACGCTGGGCTGGAAGAAGCACAAGCTGGAATCCAGATTGCCAGGAGAAATATCAATAACCTCAGAGATGCAGATGACATCACCCTTATGGCAAAAAGTGAAGAGGAACTAAAAAGCCTCTTGATGAAAGTTAAAGAGGAGAGTGAAAAAGTTGGCTTAAAGCTCAACATTCAGAAAACGAAGATCATTGCATCTGGTCCCATCACTTCATGGGAAATAGATGGGGAAACAGTGGAAACAGTGTCAGACTTTATCTTTTTGGGCTCCAAAATCACTGCAGATGGTGATTGCAGCCATGAAATTAAAAGACGCTTACTCCTTGGGAGGAAAGTTATGACCAACCTAGATAGCATGTTCAAAAGCAGAGATACTACTTTGCCAACAAAGGTCCGTCTAGTCAAGGCTGTGGTTTTTCCTGTGGTCATGTATGGATGTGAGAGTTGGACAGTGAAGAAAGCTGAGTCCCGAAGAACTGATGCTTTTGAACTGTGGTGTTGGAGAAGACTCTTGAGAGTCCCTTGGACAGCAAGGAGATCCAACCAGTCCATCCTAAAGGAGACCAGTCCTGGGTGTTCATTGGAAGGACTGATGCTGAGGCTGAAACTCCAATACTTTGGCCATATGATGCGAAGAGTTGACTCATTGGAAAAGACCCTGATGCTGGGAGGGATTGGGGGCAGGAGGAGAAGGGGACGACAGAGGATGAGATGGCTGGATGGCATCACCAACTTGATACACATGAATTTGGGTGAACTCCAGGAATTGGTGATGGACAGGGAGGCCTGGCATGCTGCGATTCATGGGGTCGCAGAGTTGGACATGACTGAGTGACTGAACTGAACTGAAGGTCACTCAGCTGACAGCCTGCCCCCAGTGCCTCTGCCTGTAATAACCACTATCATGTAATTTGATTTATTAACTTCTTAAATACCAGTTAGGTAAGTAGGATTTGATGATTGTCAGATCCTGTTTTTTAAAAATATAACATTTAAAGAAATCAGACATTCAAATATCAGCACTTCATAAAACAATCAATGATTATAGCAAGTGCAGAAAAACTTGGGCAAAAAATGTTTATATGACACACACGTAGAGATGAAAGAGAAAAGACCAGTTTTCAGAGATCAGTAGTCCTACCAGGGAATAGAAGCTCATTCCGTGTCCCAGGAGTCTGTTTAACTGGGATTATTAAAAAGGAGAAATGAGAGACTTCCCTGGTGGTCCAGTGGTTGAGACTTTTCCTTCCAGTGCAGGTGGTACAGATTCGATCCTGGGGAGCTAAGATCCCACGTGGCTCGTGGCCAAAAAACAAAACCATAAAACAGAAGCAATATTGTAACAAATTCAATAAAGACTTTAAAAATGGTCTACAAAAAAAAAATCTCAAAAAAAGAGAGAAACAAATGTATAAATAGGTAAAGTGGCTGTGAGGGAGGAGAGGGAAGGCTTGAAATAAGTGAGAACACAAGTGTGAGCCCATGGGTGTGAATGAATATTTAGTGGGCTCTGTGGGTTTAAGAAATACAGCTGAACAACACCCTGTGATGTCCGTGAACTCCTGGAACCCAGAAAAATGGCCTTGGGAATGAGACACTTCTCCAAAAGAAATATTATTTGTATTCCATGGTTCTAAAGCGAATAGCCCTTTCCCTACCCCAAACAAGAGGAAGGGAAAATTGAAACGTGTAATTAAGAAGCTGGGCTAGAAGAGGCTGGGAGGGCTGCCTCCCAGGTAAAGATGCCTGGGGCTTTCTTTAGGTGGGTCTAGAGGCTGAGTCACTGTAATCGTTGGAAGAAACGTTCTGAGATTTCACAGCGTGGTTGCACTCTATCCTGCTAAAATTAGATTGTTGGTATAATCAGAGCTTCATAGAACGCAAAAAATAAAATAGAGCTCCAAGGCTGTCTAGGCCTTCGAATTCAGCTGGGTCTCATCTTGTGGGCTTACCCCTTCGATGGCAGTGGCTGCCTGGAGCGCTGCACTGAGCAAGTGTTCCAGCTGAACTGAATTAAATGAGATGGCGTGCTCTGCTGCGATTGATTGGTTATGGTCCGGAGGAAGCCTGAGTGCTGTGTTAGAATTCTGACTCTGAACCTGGGGAAGCCCTTTATTTTATAGAGGATGTAAATGAGGCTCTTTGAGGAAAAGTAAATTGCTCTGAGCCTTTTGGTAACTGAGTAGGAATAGGTGGTCATTTCCCCTGAATTTTAGTCTTATCTCCTTTTACCATTAGCATCAGATGTTGGCAACTGGAATTTTCTACAGAGCAACTCCTAGTGGACATCCTTATTCCACTCAAAGAAGAATCTCTGGGGCTTCCCTGGTGGCTCAGGGGTAAAGAATCTGCCTG
The DNA here is from genome assembly GCF_027580195.1 of Bos mutus. Lineage (NCBI taxonomy): Eukaryota > Metazoa > Chordata > Mammalia > Artiodactyla > Bovidae > Bos > Bos mutus. The sequence goes on along the minus strand of NC_091629.1, from coordinate 43,503,749 downwards.
CCAATGCAGGAGACAAGGGATTTGATTCCTGGTCAGGGAAGATCCCCAGAGAAGGCAATGGCACCCCACTCCAGTAATCTTGCCTGGAAAATCCCATGGACGGAGGAGCCTGGTGGGCTGCAGTCCATGGGGTCGCACAGAGTTGGACACGACTGAAGCGACTTAGCAGCAGCAGCAGCAGGGAAGATCCCACATGCCTTCGAGCAATGAAGCTCATGCACCACAACTATTGAGTCTGTGCTCTAGAGCCCGAGAACCGCGACTACTGAGCCCACGTGCCACAGCTACTAAAGCCTGGGTGCCCTAGAGCCCGTGCTCTGCAAACAGAGAAGCCACGGCAACGAGAAGCCCATTCACAGCAACTGGAAAGTAGCTCCCACTCACTACAGTGAGAGGAAAGCCCACATAGCAACAAAGACCCACTACAGCCAAACATCATCAATAAATAAAACTATTTAAAGAGGAATCTCTGTCCTTCCAAGAAAGTTGATTTCACTTTTCTTTGATTTGTGTTCAGGTCTGAACATGGCATAATTAGACGATGGAGATGTTCAGTACTGGTAGTCAACCTTACCCCCTAGGGCAATAGTAAGAGTAACCCCTGTGCAATGCTGTAACAAATTATCCCCAGTCCTCAGTGGCTTAACTCGGGGTGGCAGGCTAAATGAAGGCCCCTCAAAGATCACCATGTCCTAATTTCTAGAACCTGTGAGTAATAATACACAGCAAAAGGAATCTTACAGATGTGATTAAGGACCTTGAGATGGGGATTAGCCTGGATTATCTGGGTGGATTTCCTTATAAGAGGGAGGCATGTGGGTCAGAATCAAGATGTGACTCGGAAAGAAATGAGAGAGATTTGAAGATGCCACATCCCTGGCTTTGCAGGTGGAGGCAAGAGCCATGAATGTAGGCATCTCTAGAAGCTGGAAAGACAGCAGATTCTTCTCTAGAGCCTCCAGGAGGCAACCAACACCACGATATTCAAACTTATGATCTCCAGGAAAATAATACATTTGTGCTGTTTGGGGCCCTTGAGTTTTGGGTAGTTTGCAATAGTAGCCATTGAAAATATACACACAGGAAAAGTTTACTTCTTGCTCATCTCTCAATCCAAGTCATGATCAGGACTTTCTTATCCTGGGCTTCCATGATCCCTGGGGCTTCAGCCAGCCACACACCATCCAAGAGAGAGGATGAGGGCAGGCATCCTATGGGAGGCCTAGGCTTCCCATATTCTTTATTTTATTTTATTTATTTATTTTTTGATGTGGACCACTTTTAGGCTTTGGGCTTCCCAGGTAGCTCAACTGGTAAAGAATCTGCCTGCAATGCAGGAGACCCCAGTTCGATTCTTGGGTCTGGAGGTTCCCGGGAGAAGGGATAGGCTGCCCAGTATGTTGGGCTTCCCTGTTGGCTCAGATGGTAAAGAATTTGCCTACCATGCGAGAGACTTGGGTTTGATCCCTGGGTTGGGAAGATCCCCTGGAGAAGGGAATGACTACCCACTCCAGTATTCTTGCCTGGAGAATTCCACGGACAGAGGAGCCTGGTGGGCTACAGTCCATGAGATCACAAAGAGTCAGACATGACTGAGTGACTAAGCATAGCACACAGCACATTTTTGGTCTTTATTGAATTTGTTAAAATATTGATTCTGTGTTATGTTTTGGTATTTTGGCTCAAGGCATATGGGATCTTAGCTCCCCAAACAGGGCTCCAGTCCCTGGGGCTTGACCCACTCCTGCCTTGGAAGGTGAAGTCTTAACCACTGGTTGTTGTTACTGTTCAGTTGCTAAGTCATGTCTGACTCTTTGTAGGCATGGACTGCAGCATGCCAGGCTTCCCTGTCCCTCACTATCTCCTAGAGTTTGCTCAGATTCATGTCCTGTAAGTTTGTGATGCTGTCTAACCGTCTCACCCTCTGCTGCTCTCTTCTCCTTTAGCTTTCAATCTTTCCCAAGCATCAGGGTCTTTTTCAGTGAGTTGGCTGTTTGAATCAGGTGGCTGATTGGAGCTTCAGCTTCAGCACCAGTCCTTCCAATGAATATTCAGGGGTGATTTCCTTTAGGATTGACCAGTTTGATCTCCTTGCAGTCCAAGGGACTCTCAAGAGTCTTCTCCAGCACCACAGTTCAAAGGCATCAATTCTTTGGTGCTCAGACTTCTTTATGGTCCACTGGACTGCCAGGAAAGTCCCTAGGTTTCCCATTTCCATAGGTTCCTCACCTGTAGTTCAAGACTTGCCATCTACCTGTCTTTTGCCCACTGTTTGGCCTCATGTCGTTTTTCTTTTCACCCAAAATCTTACAGCCTTACTGGTCTTCTCCGTCTTCAGATATGCTGAATGCGCCCAGCACCTGAAGGGCTGTGGTTTCCCCAGCTCCTCAAAGGAAGCTTCCTTCCCCAACTGACCATCCCCCTCCTGGTTACTCCTTCCCTCAATGCTCTATTTGCCTGCTGCATGGCCCTTACTACCCTGCAAATTTCCTTCTTTGCCTATTTGCTTATTCTGTTGGCTCTCTGTCTCATCTTCTGGGGAGTCACCACTGTGATTCAGAGTTTGTCTCTGCTTCACTCTGAGCCCCCAGCTTGCCAGAGGTCAGCACACAGCAGATACTCCATCAGTAATAGTCTGTGGGACTTCCCTGCTGGTTCAGTGGCTCAGACTCCATGCTTCCAATGCAGGGGGCCTGGGTTCAATTCCTGGTCAGGGAACTAGATCCCACATGCTGCAACTAAGACCCAGTGTGAACAAACAAATAAATAAAATATTAAAAAACACAATAATCTGTGGATTGAATGAATAAAAGTGCCAACAGAACTCCTTCTACCCTGGACTTGGGATGCCCAGGATCACCGGTGAATCTGACATCACAGAAGTTTAAGACTAATGGAAGGAAGGCAGGCTCAGCCTGCTAGGCGCCCACTGATAACAAGAGCTCATGCAGATGAACTTCTGGGGAGCTGTCTACTAATCTTCTGGAGCAATATGGGGAGCCAGCTCCTCTGAGCTGTGCAGAGGGGTAGAAAGAGGGAGGGCAGGAAGAGAGAGGGACAACCAGACCAGTACTTTGCACAGGAAGGTTCAAGATGGAGCACATACAGAATATGTTTTTGCATACATGTAAAAGAGAGTCAGCTTCACACCCTCAACGTCTCCCATACCCCATCGTGTCAAAGGCCTCTTGATTCAAAGAACAAGGGTCCTACAAGCCTGTGACTCCAAAGATGTCTGCACTTCCCTCAAACACTCTTTTGCTCATCCCCCAAGGGTCACAGGTCTTCCAAGACCTGAGTTTTATGGGTGAGTTTTATGGTGTCCATTTTACTCCCACCAGAAAAAAAAAAAAAATGCATGACGTTGTGCTTTGGGAAATCTACTTGAGCTTCTTGTAGACGTGCTGCCCCCCTGCCTGGAGCTCCTGCAGACTCGTGAGTGTTCACCTGCCACTTTCGCTGGAGCAGAGGTGTCCGCTCCCACCTGCAGCAGCTTCACTGCTTCTCATCAGGATTCAGTCGGGAGCCAGAAGGAGCAGGGCAGGGGGTGTGCCTGCACCCTCACCCACATGCGTGGGGTTGGGTAGAGAGAGAACGTTGCTTTTTGAACTGATGAGTAATTTTCAGAAATCTGTAAGGCGTGGCCCTCCAAAAAAGCTATTATTGCAAATCTCTTTATCACAGAGAGAAAATGGAGTCAGTCAAATGTTAAATAGCATGGGATTGCAGACTTTCTGAGGCAATACTCTGCAGTCATGAAAATGATGTTAACTATATTCATTTCAGAGAAGGCAATGGCACCCCACTCCAGTACTCTTGCCTGGAAAATCCCATGGATGGGGAAGCCTGGTAGGCTGCAGTCCATGGGGTCGCTAAGAGTCAGACACGACTGAGCGACTTCACTTTCACTTTCATGCATTGGAGAAGGAAATGGCAACCCACTCCAATGTTCTTGCCTGGAGAATCCCAGGGACGGGGGAGCCTGGTGGGCTGCTGTCTATGGGGTCACAGAGAGTCGGACATGACTGAAGTGACTTAACAATAGCAATACTCATTTACCTGGAAGGACATCTGTTTTCTGTCCAAAGGGAGGTGATGGAGAGGTGAATGGTGACTATGGCAACTGCTGCCATGGCCTCACCTACATACTCTTGGCCGTCATGCCTCCTGAGCACGTGAACCCAACATGTCCCGATGCAGCACCTGCAGGTACTCCTCAGATGTGCCAGGTGACCTCTGGGAGCGATTCTCAGGCAATGATAGACAGGGACAGGTGGATAAGCAACTGGTCTTTTTCTCCAGATAACCCTAAGGCATGTCTGACACTCTCCTGAGGTGGGGGCCCAGCAGGATGGACCTCCACATGCCCACCGCAGGACCCTGATCACTTCTGTCTCCCCACCTAATCTATGCTAGGATAAACTCCCAGGTCAGTCACTTGCTGGGCCAAACCCAGCAGCTGGGGAAAGTAGGGTTTGCAGTTGAAAGTTGTGGGGTCCCCTGGCATAGGGACAGAGAGGGGTACATGCCTGTCTGCTGAGGGGCCTTGCCCCAAGGGGATTTGGCTCAGCTGGAATGGAGACCCTGCCAACACCACCCAACTCAGGGCTCAACTAGAGTCTGGGGAGCTGGAGGCTGGCACCTGGCCCCACCCTGAGAGTCAGACTGACAGGTGTGTGGTGGGCCCAGGAAGGAGCACAACACTGTCATCCCAGGCAGTTCCAAGTTAGAGGGCAGAGATCACATCCTATAAAATGCTGGGCCATGGAGTAGATAGAGTTGCTGGACAAGGGCTACTCCCTAGAGAGAATGTGCTGTGTCCTCCTCATGGAGGCCGAGGGTCACACCTGGACAGTCTGCTTGGCCGCCCTGGACGTGGGACAGAGAAATGCCATCTGTGTATTTTCTCTATTGTTCCCCAAACAAATTCACACCAACTGAATGGTGACAACAACATCAGTTCCTGCTGATAAGCTGCTGTTCTTCAGCAGGTCAGGTGTCAGGCAGGCGCTGGTCCTCCACTCAGGTCTCAAAGGCGAAATCCAGGCGTCAGCTGGGTGGTGCTGAGCGTTGTCCTAGAGGCTCCGGGGGAGAATCTGCTTCTGGCTCATCAGGTTGTTGCCCAGATTCAGCTCCTGGTGGCTGTCAGGCTGCAGTCCCCACTCCTACGTGGCTGACAGTAGAGGGCAGGGGTTTTCTCCTCAAGGCTGCTCATGTTCCTTCTTGTGCTTTCTAGGTGGCCCCTCCAGCAGCAGCGGGTCAAGTTCCTTTCTTGCTTCAAATCTTTGGCTTCCTACCTGCCACACCTCTGACTCTGGCCAGAGAAAGTTCTCTGCTTTTAAGGGCTCATGGGATTAGAGTGAGCCTCCCAGAGAAGCCAGCATAATCCTCTGTCTTAACATTTGTAAGCTTGTCATGGAGCATACCACCCTCACCGGTTCTGGGGCATTGGCATCTCTGGGATGTTGGCATCCACAATGCTCTATCACAAACAAATGCTGATACAATTCCTGGTCTCCTCTCTCATCTCAAATGGTTCTTTACTCACAGACTTTGTAACTGTAAACCTGCGACAAAGGGCCTCAGGGGGCAGGGGAGTCAGGGCTGCTTGGAAGTGAGAGCAAAGGTGAAACTTCCTGATAAAAGCAAGGTGCACGGGAAAAGAGCTTGCCTTGTTCTCCTGCTCAGAATGCCATCATGCTAGGATGCTTGACTTGGAAGCTCGCAGTCATTTTGCCACCCTGAGACAACACCAAGCATGGGGATTGCAGGCTAGATGGAGGCCAGGCTGAGGCTGTTGCTGAAGAAAAGGAATCAAACCAATCTTGGAAGCTTCTATCTCCACACAACTCATGGGGTTACTAAATCTTTTATTTAAGCTACATTGAGGTGTGTTCTATTCTTTGCTGATAAAAACATTTCTAACAGATATGAGTGATGGTTGCGATCATTTGGAGTATCGCTCAGCATCAATCACTCCTCTCTCCTGCACTCTAGGGGCAGAGTATCCCTCCTGACTTGGTTGACCATGGACCTGGCCATGGAATTTGCTTTGGCCAATGAACATTTGTGGGTGTGACACAAGCAGTGGCCTCCAAAGTGTGTGCAGGCTTTGGCTAGTACTTACGCTCCAGTGACCCACCTGGAGAAGACTAACCTCAGGATCAGCTGCTGCCCCTTCAGTTTGAGCCTCAGAGCAAACATACATGGAGCTGAGTGAGCCCAGTTTGAGATCTGCAACCCAGCCCAGCAGACCCCTAGACTGAAGCAGACCCCAACAGAGCCCAGCCAAGGTCAGCTGAGCTATATTCAACCCATCTTTGTGCTGCAACCCACTGAGTTTAGGGATTGTGTGTTACACAGCATTGTTGCACCAATAGCTGACTAACACAGAGGGCTGTCCCCTCCCCTTCCCTAGGACTCCCAATATTAGGTAGAGGTGAGTGATAGAACCTCCTTTTACTTTGAGGATCTGAGAACACAGAAAAACCTATGCCAATCATTTGTAGAAGAGGATTCAGGGAACAGCCAGCTCCTGGCATCCTGAGACACACAAGGGGAAGCTGCCTCAGCAACCTCTGTTTGGTGTGCATGGGAGCTTCACAGAGTTCCTTTAGCTCCAAACCCCACAGCATCCAAAGAAAGCTTGCTGTGGGCCCTCGGGCTGCTCTGCTGATGTGGCCCAGGGACCCAGGACCCTGGAGAGGCTTTGCTCTCAAGATGCAGACTGCACAGGTGTGGCCATTGAGAGCGGAGCCCAGGGCGGAGGGGAAGGGGGCAGGCTCAGCAAGTGCCCAGGACAAGCAGGATCAGATCCTACTCACTCACTTGGGGCTAGATGGGCCCCCTCAGCTCTGCTCCAGGGAAAGGAGGAGCCCAAACCCCTCAAGTTAGGTTTCTGCTCCCTGGAACACGGGGCTTAAAAGAGAAATTAACTTCAACCAGAGTTATCATCCTTGCACATCATAGACAGTAGACTCAAATTCACATTCATTATAGACAGAGAGGGGCTCCAAAATCACTGCAGATGGTGATTGCAGCCATGAAATTAAAAGATACTTGCTCCTTGGGAGAAAAGCTATAACAACCTAGACAGCATATTAAAAAGCAGAGACATTATTTTGCCAAGAAAGGTCCATCTAGTCAAAGCTATGGTTTTTCCAGTAGTCATGTATGGATGTGAGAGTTGAACTATAAAGAAAGCTGAGTGCCGAAGAATTGATGTTTTTGAACTGTGGTGTTGGAGAAGACTCTTGAGAGTCCCTTGGACTGCAAGGAGATCCAACCAGTCAATCCTAAAGGAAATCAACCCTGAATATTAATTGGAAGGACTGATGCTCAAGCTGAAGCTCCAATACTTTGGCCACCTGATACAGAGAACTGAATCATTAGAAAATATCCTGATGCTGGGAAAGATTGAAGACAGGAGGAGAAGGGGATGCCAGAGGATGAATGAGATGGTTGGACGGCATCACCAACTCAATGGACATGAGTTTGAGCAAGCTCTGGGAGTTGGTGATAGACAGGGAAGCCCGGTGTGCTGCAGTCCATGGGATCGCAAAGAGTTGGACACTACTGAGCAACTGAAATGAACTGACTGATAGAGAATTTACTTAGTCCCTGGGTGAAGAGGTCAGCTTGCTTCAATTTGTGCATCTCAGTTCCTGTTGGGCTAAACCAGGCTTGGCAAACTAGGGCTTGTGGGCCAACTCCACCCTACCACCCGCTTTTGTAAATAAAGTTTTATTGGAACAGCATTACCCATTTATTTACATATTTTCCAGGGCTGCAAAAGCAGGTTGAGTAAATGCAAGATGGGCTGGCCTGCAAAGCTGGAAATGCTTATTATCTGGTACTTTGCAGAAAAAGCTTGTCCACCCCTGAACCAAACTGTCCCAGACTATCTTGCCAGCTCCAAATTCTAAATCCTCACCAACTGAACTTTGCTTCCATTAAAGTAATTCAACAGTGCACACAGCATTAACAGGAATAAAACTGGCTTTATGAAAGGAAACCAAACCCTTGAGCGGGCCAGGGAGCTATTTCCCACATACCACAAAATTCTGCAGACTTCCCCCTCCAATTAGCCGACGGGATGTGTCAGGGGCCTGCCTGGATCGCACGGCAGTGGGACCCCACTCCTATCCAAGAAAAATGACTTTTCCTCTTACAGTTCACATCCCCTCCCGTTCAGCACTTCTTTGATCCTCCCTCGGCCCCAGGTTCTGCAGGAGAGGCCAAAAGAAGAGGAGAAGTCTCTTTCTTGAGTTCCACACGGAAAGCTGCTCTGGCCAGACCCCACCCAGCGCTGCGGAGGCCAGCAGAAATCCGATGTTTGTGTCTATTAATCATAGGCAGAATCTGCAACTCGAGCCCATGTACCAGAAATGAATGGAAAAAGTGCAACCTGACCACAAAAGTATTATTTTATAAATAAGGCCCTTCAGTAGTGGTTAATTGGACACACGTTTTGCAAGATTTGGGGAACGTTAAAACTATCATACTCACATTGACAGTCTGGGTTCGTGTTACAGTGGTGGCCATTTTCTGGGCCCTGGCAGGCCCCAGGTTGCAAATTCCAGCTCCAAGACTTATTTTCCCTGAAGGATGTCACTTCTCCACCCCCACCCAAAAAAAAAAAAAAAAAGATCAAGATGGACTGAGTGTATGTTTAACAGCTCTGTAAATCACTCAACATACTTGAATCTCATCAAAATTCTGCCTGAAATGATTTTCACGAAAGCAGATGGCCTGATTCGGAAACTCATTTGGTACGCTTTATTTTCCACCAGATTTCGATGAGTTCCTACTGTGTGTCAGCCCACGCCATGCACTGGGAGTAACTGAGGGAGTTGTGTCTAATACATGGATCTACAGCCAAGAGAAAGAGAAAACTGCAGGGGTGGGAAATAGGAGAGAATGTCCAGGAATACAGAAAACCAGCTGCAAAGATCATGAGATGCAGATCAGGCCCCTGTGTGTTCTGGGGCCATCTAAAATTCACAAAAATCTCATGGAGACCGAAGATTGAATTCAAGACAAGTTCTGAGTACTGTCTCCCACTTTCCTCATGTTCTGTGGCTGATGTGGGAACAATGCAGGGACTTGGCCACACTAGAGGGACAGCTAGAAGGTAGGATGACAGGTTGAGAGGCCAGAAACTTCATACACTTTATCATTGATGCCTCAAATGACACCAAAAGGCAAGATCAATTATTATACCCAGTTGTCAGATGAGCAAACCAAGTCTCCTGAGTTTCTCAGTGCTGCCATCAAAATGTTCTTGGGTGGAGAAGAAAATGGCAACCCACTCCAGTACTCTTGCCTGGAAAATCCCATGGATGGAAGAGTCTGGTAGGCTACAGTCCATGGGGTCGCAAAGAGTTGGACGTGACTGAGCAACTTCAGTAGTTCACTGGTAGAAGAAAATAGCATGTAATTGGGGACTTGGAAGGTCTTTCCATATCCACCTGCTGCAAAAGCAAAATTGCTTTGAAATCTGAGTTTTTTAGAAAAGAATTTTATTTATTTATTTTTAGCTGTGCTGGGTCTTCGTTGCTGTGCTCAGACTTTTTCTAATTGCAGTGAGTGAGGGCGGCTCTCTAGCTGTGATGGGGGGCTTCTCACTGCAGTGGCTTATCTTGTTGCCGAGCACAGGCTCTAGGGCGTGAGGGCTTCAGTAGTTGCAGTGCATGGGCTCAGTAGTTACAGTTCCTGGGCTCTAGAGCACAGTAGTTGTGCTCAGTTAGTCGTAGCACACAGGCTTAGGTGCTCCTTGGCATGTGGGATCTTCCAGGACCAGGAATCGAACCCATTGTCTCCTGCATTGGCAGGCAGATTCTTTACCACTGAGCCACCAGGGAAGCTCTGAAGTCTGATTTTTAGTGAGTTGTTTTTTTGTATTCTTCTCTATAGTGTTCTTGCCTGGAGAATCCCAAGGACAGGGGAGCCTGGTGGGCTGCCGTTCATGGGGTCACACAGAGTCGGACACAACTGAAGTGACTTGGCAGCATCTATAACATTTCTCAGTCTGTTTTTGCATAAAAACAATGTTTTTAATGGTCTATCAGTAATTCCAGAAATGTCCCCTGAAGCAAAATTTTAATAAAATTAACTTTCCCAGAGGACGTGCCTCATTTCTTCAGGGGCTTTTCCAAATCCTTCACTGCTGACTTTATCTGGAGAGCAAACATGCTCCCCGCTAAGAAGCTTGGTTAGAGAGCAGGACTTGTAAACCAATGGCCACTGGCCCTCTCGTTTTGTTTGGCTTGTGTGGTAGTTTTAAGTTTTCACACACATATACATGCACATCCAGATTTCCAGGGGCTCTTGAAAAATAGCTCTTATGTGTCTCTGAGTAGTGGCAGCCCCTTCGGGCTGGGCATGGGTTCTGCAGCTTACCCAGTCCCCACCGCTCCCTAGTGTCCTATACCCAGACAACGTCACTGACTTATATACTTGTTTGGACTCTGGAGACATTGGATACGGGTTCTTGTCTTGGACCTATTGGCATTTGGGGTTCAAAGAGCTAAAGAGCCACTAGGTCCTCCTTGGAAGGAAGAAAGAAAAGTCCATCACGAAAGAGCCCTGTAGGGCCATGCCAGGCAACATGGAGGGAGGAAAATAGCCTCCGTGATGCTCAAAGAAGTCGTTTTATTTTCCACTCTACCTCTGATGCTGCTCGGGGTGATGGATTAGAGAAGCTCGTTTCCTTTGGTTGGGAAAAAAAAAAAAAAAACCAGAATGCAAAAGAAAAAGCCAGTGTTCGATAAAACGTGGCGGCATGACGCAATAGTGCTTGGAACCCGTGGAGTGGAGCTGTTAATTGCTTCCTTCCCAGGGATGGGATGCTGGTTCGCCCCCTCTCATGCACTGGGGTGTGTTTGTCAAAGAAAGTATCAGCCTCCCATAACTCTCTGAAATGATACAATACATCACTTGAAAGTAAGCTAGGATCAACACGTTGTTAACCGTTTGATCTCGCAAGTCAGAATTAATGATAGGTATTTTGCACAAAGAGAATAAAATGAATGTTAAAAGCCTATTTACGTTAAGTAAAGACATTCCTGCTGCATCAGGGTTGAGTTGGAGGCGATTTCCTGCGGCACAGCTGTTCCACGTTTGTTAGTCTGCGGGTGGGTGGCAGCAGCCAGTAATCAGAGACAGACTGAGGGTGCGGGAGCTGGTCTGATGAGGGGACAGGAATCTTCCAGTGGAAGATCCCAGGGACCGCCTGGGAAAGGGGGGCCCCCAGGCCACGCAGAACAAACTCCTTCAGAGCTTTGGGAAGAGTCGGGGATCAGTTTCTTCATCTGCAAAATGGACTTCATTCGTTCATTCTGAAAATACTCAGAGAGCCTGGGCTGGGCATGCGCGTTCTAGTGGGGAACAGAACCAGGTTCCTACCTTTGTGGATCTTACATTCTGAGCAAATCTATTTTAATAGGTAGAGAAACAAGAAGATTTAGAAATAATAATAATTTTAAAACTTCTAGGGGCAGGAGAGATAAATTGGGAGATTGGGATTGACATATATGTGCTTGTTTGTTTTAGTCGCTGAGTCGTGTCTGACTCTTTGCAACCCCATGGACTGTAGCCCTCAAGGCTCCTCTGTCCATAGAATTTCACAGGCAAGAATATTGGAATAGATTGCCATTTCCTTCTCCAGAGGATCTTCCTGACCCAGGGACTGAACCCATGTCTCCTGTATTAACAGGCAGGCTCTTTACCACTGAGCCACCAGGGAAGCCCATATATGAAACAGATAACTAGTAAGAACCTATTGTACAATAGGAACTCTACTCAATGCTCTGTAATGACCTATATGAGAATAGAATCTAAAAGAGAGTGGAGATATATATTTATATATATATATGTTTATGTGTCACTAATTTTGCTGTACTGCAGAAACTAACACAATACAAATCAACTATACTCCAATAAAAGTTAATTTTAAAAAACCCTCTGGGTCATGATGATACTAATAAGAGAACAAACGGAATGAGATATGCCCTAAAAGGACCAAGATTGGTGGTCAGGGACTGAGGAGGTGATGCTGGAGTTGAGCCCTTAATGCATGTAGGTGGAATAGCCAGGCAAACACTCAGGGGCAGAATGTTCCATCTGCTACTGAAGCCCGTGCAAAGGCCCTGAAGCAGGACAGGGCTTGGGGATGTTCAAGCTACAGCAAGATGCTGGAAGGTGCTGGAAGCAAGGAAGGGAGCAGAGTGGAGGGAGAAGATGCTGGAGAAGCAGGGACAGTAATGTGGAAGGCTCTGGACACCAAGAGCCTGGCTGCTGTGTCAAGTGTAGTGGGGGCTCCACTAGAAGAATTTCAGTGGGAGCATAATGAGATTTGATTTTCATTTAAAAAGTTCTTTGACCCTGGTTGGAGACAGGGCGGGCAGTGGAATCAGGAGAGCAGGTTCAGGTCACCGGCAGGGACGCTCCAAATAACTGTTTTGGTTTTTTTTTTTTTTTTTTTGCAACAGCATTCAGTGCTTCTAGGGAGTTAGAGGTTAGGATTTAGAAAATGTTTAGAAAAATCCCATAGCATGGGGGTGAAGGCTCACACAGGAGAGGCTCAGTACACACAGAGTTGACTTCCTGCACAAGCAAGCCTGCTTCTTGAGCTCCTTTCTCCCTCTGACCACGACGGACCTTGCACGGAGACCCTTTAATTTCTCAGATTCATCAATTTGCTGTGACTGCCCAGACAAATGAGAGGTTTTCTGGAGAGGATCAGGGACCATCAGAGAGGGCTTCAAAGCTGGCTCAGCTCCTCTGCATGGACTGAGTTTCTTGTCCATTGGACAGCTCCTGGGGTGTGAAGGCCAGGGAAGGGAAATCACTGAGGTCCTAGACAGACACCCCATCAGAGATCCATCCCCTAGTGGGAGCAAGGAATGGCCACCGAGCAGCAAAGAAAGCAACTGGTCTCATTTCAAATGTTCCAAGTTAGTTTTTTCATCAAATATCGGTTTGAATTAAGTTCTATTTTCCATTAAAAATAAGACCTTTATATTGCAAAGAATTTTCACCTGTTCAAGTTTATATCCATATTCAACGAACGCTGTTCTGAACACCCCTGCTGGTGAGAACATTTTAGGTAGGGCACAGACCTTTCAGATTTTTTGTGTTTACTTTTAATTGTATTGGAGAAAATATAACAAGCACATCAAACACATGACTTAAAATTGCTTATGTGTGTGTGTTAAGTCACTTCAGTTGTGTCCGACTCTGTGCGACCATATGCACTGTAGCCCACCAGGCTCCTCTGTCCATGGGATTCTTCAGGCAAGAATAATGAAGTGGATCGCCATGCCCTCTTCCAGGGGATCTTCCTAACTCAGGGATCAAACCTGAATCTCAGGCATTGGCAGGTGGGTTCTTTACCACTAGCGCCACCTGGGAAGCCCTGGAATTGCTAAAGTCAAGGCTAAAGAGGGTATTTAAGTGAGGAAAAAGAAAGCAGGGTTACAGTTGATTTATATAAAATGCCGAATAATAATTTGGTTATTTTATGGGTACAAGTAAAAATCATGGAGTGACTGAGCCTGGGGAACTCTTGCTCAGTAGATGGTTGCAAATCTAGAGAACACACTTGACATGTGCTATTGTCTCCAGGTGATAGGTGACAAAACAGGTGATAAATACATATCTCAAGTCATATATCTGGTTACATGCCAGGGACCAGATGATAGATTTTTTTAACCCTTGGTTCAAGGGTTAAGCCTCTACTGGGCTAAGAAGTCACCTGTTATAACATGTGATTTTTGCAAACTCACCCCAATATAGCATTTCTCAAGATGGTGACTGCAGCCATGAAATTAAAAGACGCTTACTCCTTGGAAGGAAAGTTATGACCAACCTAGATAGCATATTCAAAAGCAGAGACATTACTTTGCCAACAAAGGTTCGTCTAGTCAAGGCTATGGTTTTTCCTGTGGTCATGTATGGATGTGAGAGTTGGACTGTGAAGAAGGCTGAGCGCCGAAGAATTGATGCTTTTGAACTGTGGTGTTGGAGAAGACTCTTGAGAGTCCCTTGGACTGCAAGGAGATCCAAACAGTCCATTGTGAAGGAGATCAGCCCTGGGATTTCTTTGGAAGGAATGATGCTGAAGCTGAAACTCCAGTACTTTGGCCACCTCATGCGAAGAGTTGACTCATTGGAAAACACTCTGATGCTGGGAGGGATTGGGGGCAGGAGGAGAAGGGGACGACAGAGGATGAGATGGCTGGATGGCATCACTGACTCGATGGACGTGAGTCTCAGTGAACTCCGGGAGTTGGTGATGGACAGAGAGGCCTGGCGTGCTACAATTCATGGGGTAGCAAAGAGTCGGACACGACTGAGAGACTGATCTGATCTGATCTGAAGGCTTCTCTAGAAGCAGAGAAAAACATGATAAAATGTGATAAATACCACTTTGTTCTTATTTTGCCTTCAATAGCAGTGACTCTCAACCAAGGGTGACTTAGCTCCCAGGGGACATGACAATGTCTGGAGACGTTTTGGGGTCACAGATGGGGGTGAGGATGTGGTGGATGGAGGCCAAAGTGATGTTTACCATCCTCCCAGGCCCAACTCAGCCCCCACGGCAAGGAAGGAGTCACTCCAAATGTCAGTCATGTTCAGGCTGAGAAACACTCTAGGTCCTAATGAAGACCCATCTTACTTATTTCATGAAATCAAATCTCAGACTGAAGGACTGGAAATTCATCTCTCTATTGCATTACTAACGATTACCCAGAAATTAACATTTTGTTGGCCAAAACGTGGGGACTGTTTTCTCATGAATAGCTCTCATATAATAATATGACTAATAAGAGCAAATGTTTATAGAGTCTTCATGTCATACCAGATATGGGCCTGAGGACTTTGCATGTAATCATCACCACCATCCAATCAGGTAGGGATAGAAGAGGACTCTGAGGCACAGAGAGGTCAAGCCACTTGCCTGAGTCTCCATAGCCTCTGCCTCAGAGGCAGGATTTGACCTCAGTCATTCTGGTTGCCAAACTGGCGTGTCTATGCTGTTGTTCAAAACACTATTGAACATATAGCCTAGCATGTTAGAGTAAGTATTTTCTATGGGATGTACTTTTAAAATGTTCATTATTAGATGGGGGGAAGTGCCACACAGAAGACTTCTGTTTTTCCTGAGTTGGTCTTCATGAAGGAGGACGCACTGCTATTCCAAGTTATTCCCTTCTATTGTAGTTGCTGTTGTTCAGTCCTTAAGTTGTGTCCAACTTATTGTGACCCCTTGGACTGCAGCTCACCAGGCTTCCCTGTCCTTCACCATCTCCTGGAGCTTGCTCAAACTCATATGCATTGATTTGGTGATGCCATCCAATCATCTTGTCCTCTGTTGCCCCCTTCTCCTCCTGCCTTCAATCTTTCCCAACATCAGGGTGTTTTCCTATGAGTCAGCAGTTGCCCTGTTTGGCCTTCATTCCTTTGGGTCCTCAGGTGCCATGTAAACGGAATGGGAGTGGTTCATGGAGAGGGTTTTGTTCAGCTTCCCAGACCCAGGACAGATCATCAGTTTGCTTGAGTGGGATATTCAGGCTGGATGGTGAGAGTAGAAGATTCTGGAACTGTGCAAGTCTTATCATTTCCTTCCAGGGAGCTAAGTTCATCTAGTTCTGGTTCTATTCCAGGCACTATGCAAATGCTTCCTGGCTGCTATTTCATCCCAGTCCCAGCTCTTTGGGGGTAAATATTGTTTATTTTTGTTTTTTATTGGGTAGAGTTCACTTAACAAAATTCAGAACTTTAACCATTTTAAAGTATGCAGTTCAGTGGCTTTTCATGCATTCACAATTTTGTGCAGCCATCACCACTGTCTAAGGCCAGACACCTTCATCTCTCCAAAAAGAGACCTCATACTCATAAAGAAGTCATTCCTTATTCCCCATCCCCCAGGCTTGACAACCACTAGTCTGCTTTCTGCCTGTGTGGATTTGCCAGTTTTGGACAATTTCTATAAATGGAGTCATACAATATGTGACTTTTTGTGTCTAGGTTCTTTCAATTGGCATCTTGGCTCCAAAATTCATCCACGTTGTAGCAGGTGTCAATGCTTCACTCATTCTCATCACTGAATAATATTCCATGGTATGGATATAGTGCAGTAGGCAATGGCACCCCACTCCAGTACTCTTGCCTGGAAAATCCCATGGATGGAGGAGACTGGAAGCCTGCGGTCCATGGGGTCACCGAGGGTCGGACACGACTGAGCGACTTCACTTTCACTTTTCACTTTCATGCATTGGAGAAGGAAATGGCAACCCCCTCCAGTGTTATTGCCTGGGGAATCCCAGGGAAGGGGGAGCCTGGTGGGCTGCCATCTATGGGGTTGCACAGAGTTGGACACGACTGAAGCGACTTCGCAGCAGCAGTATGGATATAGCACATTTTGTTCATCCATTCATCAGTTGATGAATGTTTGGGTAGTTTCCCCTTTTTGGCTCTTGTGAATAATGCTTCTATGAATACTCATGTACAAGTTTTTGTTTGAACACCTGCTTTCAATTCTCTTGGATATGAAATTTAGGAGTGAAATTTCTGGGTCCTGTGCTAATACCATGCTAGATAAAGTCTTAAGTTCACTTGACAAATGGAAAATCTCATGGTGTAAACTTGCCCAAGATCACTCAGTAGTAAGCATTAGGGTTGGGATTTGAATGCAGGCCATGAGGCCATAGCCACTGGGCTCCCCTGCCTGTCATAAAGGAGGCTTGGAAGAAATTGCACACAGATCAAATGACACAAATGCTCATTTATTTCTGTTAACTTTTATATCCTTTTGGTTTAATTTTATTTCATTATAAAAGTAATCTTTTCTCTTTGTGGCATGACAAGTGATTTTTAAAAGCAAGTATGTATTTTTAAAAGTCCACACGATTAATGGCCCATATGCTTTAACCCTTTAAGGTTATTCTTAACATAAGTAAACACAGTGATGGCATGATACCCTAACAGAGTGGCGCTCAGCTTTAATCATTTTAACCCGGGGAGGGAAGGTTGAGCCTCGATGGCCCTGGGCTGTGCCATCCCAGGAACCCGAGTGATGGGGACTCTGTGGGCCTCAGCTGAGCCATCCCAGGAAGCTGAGGACTGATGGCCAGTGACAGTGGCCCTGAACCAATAGCATCAGGCACTGGGTCGTGCAGCGCTGTCTGATTTATGTTCATTCTCAGATAAGATGCTATCTTCTCTCTCACTTTTTTCTTTTCTTCTCCCAAATGCCTGTTTGAAAACTACTGGAGAATGTCCTCTCCCCAAAATGAGGTAGAGAACGTTTGAATCAAATAAATACATACATGGGGTCCAAGATTCAGAAGATTCAATACAAGACAGAATCAGAAAGAATCCTGAGGACACAGGGGACCCAGGCCAAGAGAACACTGAACCCACCTTGTCAGAGAAGTCTTCAGGAGTAATTTCTTCAAGAAGACAAGCTTAACAAAACACCCAATGTCCCTGAAGATTTTGAAAAGAGACTTAAATAAATAAGTGTTTGGATTCGAATTACTGTTATGTATATAGAAAATTCAACCAACATAAAACATTGAAAAATCATTTCAGTCCAGGAAAAACAAGATACACTGGAAAAGACAAAGTAATCATAATATACTACCTTTGAATATGGTTTACCTTTGAATAGACAGCATGCTCTTGTTTAGTTGATAAGTCGTGTCTGACTCTTCACAATCCCTCGGACTATAGCCTACCAAGCTGCTCTGTCTGTGGGATTTTCCAGGCAAGAATGCTGGAGTGGGTTGCCATGTCCTTCTCCATCATTCACATTTTTTTAGATAATGAAACTGAGGTTTGGACAGGTGGGCTGACTTGGTGTAGGGAATTGGCTGGTCTGGGAGCCAATCCAGCTCTTTCTGACTGTAAAGCCAGGGAGGTTTATTTATTATTTACTCTCTGCCTTTATATTCATCATTGCACTTGATTCACAGCAAACCTGTGAGTAGGTACTTTCATCATTTCAATTTCTGGTCAGGGAGCTAAGATCTCACATGCCTCATGGCAAATATATATGTATATATGTATATATATATATATATATATATATATATAAAAGCAGAAGTAGTCTTGTAACAAATTGAATAAAGACTAAAAAATGGCCCACATCAAAACAAAACAAATCTAAAACCACAACAAAAAAGGACGTCACACATCAGCACAGATACCCCTGTTTATTTTAAATTGGTACGTTTTTGGTTTTTGAGTTTTTGAGTGCTGACTCTATGCTGAGTGCTAACAGAATATACTGTTTAGCTTAATCTTTCAAGCACCCCTGAGAGGAGAGTACTACCCATGAGCAGATTTAGATGCAAAATTGAAGACTTGGGGTTCTGTCACCAGCTATGGCCACACAGCCCTGAGAGTAGGAACTGGAGTCAAACCCAGGCACCCACACCCAGAAGGCAGCCACATGGAGGCGCTCCCTGGTTGATGGCCACAGAGCTCTAACTCCTCCACCACGGCCTGTGGCTGGTGGCTGGGGTCTGTGGGTGCATGGCGTGGCCCTGTATTGTCCCTAGAGACTCATGCCCTGCACCAGCACACCACCTCCACTTTTAAATGTTTTTCAAAATATTTAGCAACACACAGCCTGAGTGTGGTGCTGGCTGTCCCACTGGGTGAATGCTATCCCTGTAGACGTTGGGCTGGGGGAAGTGCAAGAGGCACATTCAAATGGCTCTTTGCCGACTTGCAACTTTTGGCTGCAACCAAAGTGAAGACCAGCTCAATTCTTCTTCAAGAGCAGGCAGGTGCCAGGATTTCCTGTGTCTCCCCAGGTGCTGCCTGCAAGCCCTGACTCCCAAGCCTCTTCAAATGCAGAGCCTCAGGCGGGAGGACAGAATCTGGAAGATGCTGGGATTGTGAACAGCTTTGGAGAAGTAGCCAAGGGGATATGGGTTGGGATGGGAGTAGGGGGTAGGCTCTGATGCCTGGCCCTCCATGTGCAGGGCAGATGCAGGACGGGAAACAGGAACCACATCAAAGTGGTGGGAGCCCAGGCCAGAGTGGGTGGGGGCTGAGGAAGTGTACAGCACGCTGATAAAAACCCAAGCCCCACAGAGCCACCTCCATCTGCAGGCATGGAGCCTGGACCAGAGGCGTGAGCAGCAGTGATGTCGGCAGGTCCAAGATGGCACTGAGAACTCAGGCTTCTTGGTCAGGGGGTCACCATTGCCAGTAAAGGAGCCCGAGGGAGCATGTCCTGCAGGGGTTAGGATCACAGGCTGTGGATCCAGAGGGCCTGGGCGCAAACCATAGCTCAACAAATTGCTAGGATTGTGGTGATGATTGCAAAACTCTGTGAATATACTCAAAATATTGACTTGTGTGCTTTAAGTGGGTGAGTTGTATGGATGTTATGTTTAAAAGCATTAGTGACTCAGTCGTGTCCGACTCTTTGCGACCCCATGGACTGTAGCCCGTCATGGTCCTCTGTCCATGGGATTCTCCAGGCAAGAATGGTGGAGTGGTTTGCCATTTCCTACTCCAGGAAATATTTAATTATACTTAAAAGGTGCTTTTTAAATTCCAAAGTGCTGGACAGTGGCTGTTATGATGATGATCACAGCACAGCACTCACATGCATGTGCTCACACACTCACATTCACATGCACACACACAGTCCTGGCTGCCTGAGTGCCAGACCTGCGCCACTCCCCTGCTGGATTCTCCCTGTTTATTCTTCATCTTTAGGAAAACACATCTGCTGCCAAGTCCTCCAGGGAGAAGCCCTGAATAAATACACCAACTAGGAGGAATCCTTCCTGCTGCAGACTTCATTCTGTGATCTGCAGCAGAAACTGGTCATCAGGAGTCTGGTGGGACACGTGATACGGACCCTCCAAACTCTCCCCAGGGCAGGGACAGCTTGCTGACCTTATCAGGAGGTGCACAGCTTTCTTGCCTTGGTTCAGGCTGCAGATGACTGCTGGCTGAGGAGACTGGTGCCCAGATACAGGGCTCCCCAGAGGAGTCAACATTCAATTATGTTGTGGAGACTCAGTTGGGGGCATCTCTTCTCGTCCTCTCTCTTTCTCCCTCTTACCCCTCTCTCTTCCCTCAGTTTTTGTGTGTGTCCATCTCTGACCCTCGTATTCTCTTCCTATCTTTTCCCATTTCTCCTCTCATCAGCATGTTTGTAGCTACTTTCATAGCTACAAAATGGCTGCTGTACCTCCAGACATCACACCCACATTCCAGGCAGGAAGAAAAGGCAAAAGGGACATTAAGCAATGCCTCAAAATATTTTGCAGGTATTTATGACAGAGACACAAATCAGTAAATGTTTGAATGCTCCTTCTTTTACCTAAGCACCCCAGAACCACCACCACTAAGGAAGATTTTTAAATTTCGCTTGCTCAATGTTTTCCTTCTTCTTTCCTGCTCTATAAAGTGCTCAGCCTATTCCGGGGCTTCTGTGAAATAGAAATGGAAGAATAGATAGAAGCAGAGGAACTGGCAAAGCAGGAGGCACAGGAAGGGGAGAGGGAGGGACTGACCCGGCTTGGGAAGTCTTGGCAGTTGTGACAGTTCTGGCACTAAAGCCCTGTGGGCTTCCACCAAACCTGCACTTACCCCACCGACAACCAGCATTTTAGCTCATTCATTCATTCATTCTTTCTTTCTCTCAATCCCCCATTGATCTCTCCCTTACTTCAACAAGAACTAAGGGGTTCCTCTCTCAGATGGTGATGTGATAACCTTGGACTTGTGAGCCTCCCCCAGAAGACTGTCGGCTCTTTTGGTTCCTTTGAGACTGGGAGTCCAGCATGCTGTCTGTTAGACAAATGAAGGAATGCAGGGATGTGCCACAGTGCTTCTCGGAGAAGGACCCTGGGTGAAAAAAAAAAAGCTCAAATAGTCAGAAATTTTCTCCATGTCCCCTTGATGTTGGAATCTTGCTGTGATACTCTGGTCTGGTTCTCCTCTGTGGTCAGGACCCAGGAAGCCTGATTGGACCATCTTATAGCACCTGTGCTGTTACAAAGCTTGGAGCATCACCTTGAGGGGATGGAGGCAGGTAGACATGCCTCCACACTGGCCAGCCTCTTCCCTCCCACAGGACCTGTGGGGCAAGTCCTTGCTTGGTCCTCATTTGTTACTGGATGTCAACGTGTCAGTGCTGGGGGAACCAGGATTCCAATTAACTGTGGTCTCACTTGGCTGAAGGTTGGCTAAAGACCTGCTCTTTCCTGTACCTCCTGTCTCAGGTGGTGGCAGTCTACACCAGGGTGGGGATAATTTCCACCTTGAGCAGGTGGGTCCTCGAAGAATGATAAGCCTGATAACTGTAATAACAGCAATAATAACACCAGTCATCATGTACTTATGATGTTCCATACTCCAATGTGCTAAGCGCATGATATTTATTTTTCTTTTTAATTTTCACTCCAGCTCTATGAGATAGATGCTAATAATTATATCCATTTTGCAGATAAGGAAACTGAGGCTCGGGAAGCCAGATAACACAGCCAATAAGTGGGTGGCGGTGGGACTTAATCGGAGGCGTATCCACCATCAAGGCACACATTTTGGTCCATGCTCCCCACCAGTCACCCTTCTGCCTGCCCTCTACCGACTGCCTGGTGTTGCACTTTCCTTGCTCTTCATGGGAGTTAACGTACTCTAAAGCTAAGCTCAACTCATACAAATATTTACTTTTTAATTTTAAATGCTAGTTTATCCAAATGCATACGTAGCTGGTAGAGTAGAGGGTGCAGACGTGTGTGGTCAGTCACTTCAGTCATGTCGGACTCCTTATGACCCTGTAGCCTGCCAGGCTCTTCTGTCCATGGAACTCTCCAGGCAAGAATACTGGAGTGGGTTGCCATGCCCCTCTCCAGGGGATCTTCCCCACCCAGGGATTGAACCCATATCGCCTGCGTCTCCTGCATGGCAGGTGGATTCTTTATTGCTGAGCCACCAGGGAAGAAGCAACTTACAGAGTAGTAGTGACCAGACAAAAAGGCACCTTCCCTGTGTCAGTGCCCAGGGATGAGACTGGGGTGCAGAGGAAGACCTGCTGACTCCCCTTCTGTCTTACACAGGCTGTTGCCCTAGAGACAGTGAGAACATCACTTCCAGCTCTGCTAGGTTGTGAGTAAGCCCTTCCAAGCTCTTCCATGGAGACTGTTCCTCTCCAGCCCTAATGACCAGCCTGCTTTCTGCATTTCCAGGTCTTGTTTGGACTGGAACAATTTAAAATGCTCTCTCGTAATTACAGAGGTTGTGCAGGCGGGGGCTGAGCCTCCGGGAGGCCACTGGACCTGCACGTCTCCGCCACAGCCAGCAATTTCAGTAATGATAGTCATGCCTGCCGTTTATCTTTGGGGTTTCCAGAAATACAGGGACTTCTCCAGACACTTGTGACTGTCTGTGATATGAGTGATTCAGTCTGCGTCATCCTCTGAGGCCGTGAAGACCACCGTCTGGACAAGCCAGAGCACTTTCAGTGGCCATTCAGGGAACATCAAACTTAGGTGAATTCAGACAATTGACAGGGTGAATAAGACTTCAAAGCTGCAGCTGGAGAAAGACAGTTTTTCCAGGATTCAGGGATTTCCTGGGATGTAGGACTTCCAGTTTTAAAACCAAGAAAGTCCTGGCCAAAGCAGAATGATTTTGTCACCCTATTCCTGGTGAACCCAGGGAACTGAACATACATTTTTCTTTGCTCCGTCCATAAACTGTGTTAAAAAGGTAAAAATAAGTTTTAAATAAAGATATGACTCAGATGGTAAAGAATCTGCTTGTAATGTAGGAGACCTGGGTTTGATCTCTGGGTTGGGAAGATCCCCTGGAGAAGGGAACGGCAACCCACTCCAGTTTTCTTGCCTGAGAATTCCATGGGCAGAGGAGCCTTGGCGGGCTACAGTCCATGGGGTCGCAAAGAGTCAGACACGACTGAATGACTGACACTTTCATATATGAGAATAAAGAGCTGAAAGAGTGAAAAGAAAGAGTAGTTTCTTCTAGAAGGCACTAATGTCCAGATTTAAGGTGCCCATGTCCCCATAACAATAAAATTCAACGTGATGAGTATTCAATTCATCTGTATCCCCACTGCAGGTAAGAGCCAGTGCTGAAGAGGTGGGTAGGTCACAGCTGATCTTTATTATAAATCTGGTATTATAGTTTAGCTCTTTATTTACCTCTGCACTAACAGAAGCTAAATTTAATAAGTAATAAAAGGAGAGTTTTCTATGGATAAGAAAAGGGAGAAAAGGAATTGATTTTGTATACATCTGCAAAATAGGGGGTGGTGGCGGGGTGGTCTACTTTCAAGCACAGCTGGATTCCGCAGCTCAAGTGACGTCACCAAAGGCTAGGATGGCTATGCAACCCAATTTGGGACGTTTGTAGTTTTAGCCCAGAAGTATCCACACTCCAGGGAAAGCTGTCTCTCCCAGGCACGCTGGGCCGGTTGGTCACCCCTGCAAGAGTCCAGGTTTTCTGTCTCTCTGCCCTGCCCTCCTTGGGGTCGGCATCTCTCAGATCCCACAAGGCGGCCCCTCAAACGTTTGTGTCAGCCCATGCCGGGTGTCTGCCTCTGTTAATGTCACTACCTTTTTTTTTAATATTAAAAAAAAACCCTCTTACTCCAATTTTATTTTAAATCTTCCTATTTTTCGTGCATGTAAGTTTTTTGTTAAGCTTCCCAGCAAACCTTTTTTTGGGAAGCAGTCCATCTATAAATCCTAAGTCAATAAATACATCACTCTCCTTCCCACAGCTGTCCTGGTGGAACCAGTGTTCACAACAGACCCGCCAGGCTTCCCAATGGGATGGACGGGACCCACTGAGCAAAGTGAACTCTAGCCTGAACGATTGCATTTGCTCCTTTAGAGCAGTCAGTGAGCAGGACATTAGATACTTTTGTGTGATTGTGAATCCCTCTCAAAAAATTAATTAAAATTAATTTTGAATTAAATATTAGTTCAAATTAATTTTAAATCCATTCAAAATTAATTCAAAATACCAAATTCAAAATTCAATAGAATAGCTCATCAGCATACGTAAAAGGAAAAAAAAAGATATATCAAATATTGGTGAGAGTGTCCAAAAAATGGGATTCTTACCCATTGGTGGGGAGAACGTAGCTTCAGTCACCTGGCAGAATCAGCCAGAGCAGAGGATCCTGTGACCCAGCTCTGCTAGTCTGTTCCTAGTGGGAGACCCACCAGAGTTAAGAGCGTTCACAGCAGCATTTTCTAATTAAACAGAAACTGGAAACTACCAAATTCCCATCAACAGCAGGATGGCTGGTCACACAATTCAATATTATATAGCCACGAAAATGAAACAAACTGCTACTAAGCACAGCAAGATGGGTCATAATGTTGAGAAAAAGAGGCCAGTGTTGTGGAACAAGTATTATACTATTTTGTTTGAATAACTTTCCAAAACTGGCAAAACCAACCCATGGAGTGAGCGTTTCAGGCAATGATTACTCTGCGAGGTGGGGTGATGATGTGAAGGGCACCTCTAAGGATCATGATCCTATGGCTTGATTGATTTTGGGTGCAGAGACTCACTTTTGGTTCATATTGTGACTATCCTGCATAGCTATCATACTTCAGTAGAAAACCGAAAATAACTACATGAGCATAATCTTGATCATGTTCCCCTTGTCCAAGGGTTGTGGGGACCAGGCTGAGAGTGACCCTCCCCCATTATCCCGTCTCAACTGAAATGTCACCATCACAGCCCCATGAATTCTTTATGGACCCCGTCATTATCTCTCCGGGGGGTGCTTTCTCTGGCTGGTGGGTTGTCACTCGCTTGTCTGTTTCCATTGGTTGATTGTGTTGTCTCTGCTTTGCCTCCTCGCCTGTTGAGCGCAGGAGAAGAGGAGGCTGTCTGTCTTCCTCCTGCTCTGTGCTCTGTTTCCAGAACAGTGTCTGGTGCAGAGGCAGAGCTGAAGCTGAAGCAGTCCTTGTAAGGGCTGGATGTTGAAAGAACTGGTCAGGCATCTGTCCACAGAACAGAGGTACGGAAGTGTGTGCAGTGTTTATATCCAGGGAGAGGAGAGCATGGAATAGGTGGGTGATGTTTTACCTTTGCCCGTATGCAGTTCTTTATTTTCAAATCTGGGATCAGGAATAATCACTGTTAACCAAAGGAGCATTCTGAGGATGAGTCGTAGGCAGCCAGAGAAAGGCTTAATGAATGACATTGATGGTGAGCACCCCATAACCAATAGTAGGGACGGGAGGTCACAGCTGAGCAAAGGCTGAGAAGAAATGCCACCTAGGTGAGTCCATCCTGTGTCCCTGGCACTCACAGGCCCTGTCTGGTTGAGGATATCTGGGCAGGAGCTGTGGCAGGTCTCTATACACACGTGACTCTCTGTGGGTGTCACAGACCAGGCACGACAGACTCTGCCAATGTCATGCCTGCACACGCAGGCCTCCAGCCCGCCAGACTATTTATACCCCTGGAATGTCACTGGGCCCCCAGGAAGCAAAGACCCCATCAAGGTCACGGCCGCTACCCTGTCTCGGCCCTGGGCATCTGAGAAGCCCCACTCAGGGTTATCACCAGGCCCCTCAAGATAAGGAGCCTCCGCTTGGCCCCACTAATGGTATTATTTTAGGGACCACTCAGAAGGACAGGCTGGGATGGAGGCCCGGGTCATCTGTCATCCTTGCCTTCATTAACACGCAGAACAAGAATGGAACAAAGACCAGTGCTTGTGTGAAGGGCTGGAGAGGCTCCGCTGAGCTGGAAAGTCATTCTACCCAAAGACACTTGGGAAAGACATTTGCTTAGAGCAACTCTCCATCTGCCCCTCGATGGCCCCACCCCCTACCCACAGGCCAAGTGGGTTGCCAGGTGGAGGGGCAAAGTCATTGCTTCCAAACTCAGGGCTGGACAAAAGGCCTAAGATGATTTCTGCTAAAACATCCTAAAGTTGATCAGATCTGGATTCAGTTAGAAGGGTCAGAGCTCAGATATGTAGTTTCTCTGTTGGCTTTAGCTATCCAAACCATTTTTATTCAGCATTTCTATAACTTCAATAAGTTGGACATGCACACGCAAGCGTCAAGGACAAGGACATGGGCCTCTGAGCAAGTTGTGACAACATCTCAACCCCACCTTCACCCCCCACTGTCCCTCACTCCCACCCCACACACAGGCACAGGCTTTTCTTGGAAATTATTTAGTCTGTTAGTCAGCTCATGGCATTAAATAATGACGTGAGTTTGGAAGAAGACGGATCTGAGGTCAGAGTCATCCTTCTTAATCTCCCCCAGTCCCTTCCTTTCCCAGAGCAGGAAGAGAGGAAGAAACTTGAAAATCAGAGGGTCACTTTCAATGCTCCATTAACACATGCTCCTGGGCACTCCTGAGAAAACATCTCATGGATGATCCCAAATTGTGACCCAAATGCCAAAGAGGATGATCAGGTGGAGCTGACAGACAGCCCCCAATCTAATCTTGATCTGAACTGCCAGGCCCCAGGGGCTAGGGTTAAAGCCCTCTCCTACCAGGAACAGAACCCAAGTCTCCTGATTCCCAGCCTGTTAACAACATTAAAGACATTTATTCACCAAACCACGTCAAGGAAGCTCTGCTGTGTGTCAAACCTTGGGTTGGGCATGGGGGACACCGCAGCAACCTAGAGACCAAGATGGACAACAGCCACATAAATAAGGGAAGCATTCAGTTTGTCAGGTGGTGATGAGCTTTACAGAGAGAAAGCAAGCAGGAAAAAAGACAGGGAGGGCCAGGGCAGAGACTGTAAGTCACCCACAGGCATCAGAGGAGGCTAGCAGGCAAGCTGATTTGGGACAAAGACCTGAAGGAGCTTAGGCAACCGCCTGCAGCTGTCTGGAGGAACAGCTTTCATGGCTGGGTGGCGGGGTGGGGTCGGGGGTGGGTGGTGGGGAGCAGGCACAGCCAGTGCAAAGACCCCGAGGTGGGAGTGCACACTTGGCATGTGGAGACTGGCAAGTGGGGTGGGGCAACTGGAGTGGAGTGTGTGAGGGGAGGGGCAGTTAGCAGGGGTTACAGGAGGCTGATGATACCCCCCCAAAGATGGCCAGGCCCTAAGCCCTGGAAGACGCAAATGTATCACCTTGTAGAAGGTGTGACATATGTTGGTTTGTATCAACTACTTTCCCTCACAATACTTCTGACACGAAATGTATGGAGGGCTGGAGCGGTTTCTCTCCACATCAACCAGTTCTCCAAATCTCTTGTTGTTCAGTCACTGTCGTGTCCAACTTTTTGTGACCCCATGGACTGCAGCATGCCAGGCTTCCCTGTCCTTCAGCATCTCCCGGAGTTTGCTCAAACTCATGTCCATTGAGCCAGTGATGCCATCCAACCATCTCATCCTCTATTATCTCCCTCTCCTCCTGCCCTCAATCTTTCCCGGCATCAGTCTTTTCCAATGAGCTGGCTCTTCGCATCAGGTGGCCAAAGTATTGGAGCTTCAGTTTCAGCATCAGTCCTTCCAATGAATATTCAGGGTTGATTTCCTTTAGGATTGACTGATTTGATCTTCTTGCTGTCCAATTGTCTCTCGAGTCTTCTCCAGCACCACAATTCAAAAGCATCAATTCTTCAGCGCTCAGGCTTCTTTATTGTCCAAATCTCTGGATATCAACAATTCAATTCAATTCCAACACTATCTCCCCAGAGAGAGCACAGACCCCAGAGTTTAAAGATTCAGGCACCAATGGGAAACCCCAGGTTGTCACCTGCACTTCTATAAATCAGGGGTTCCCACAGCCCCTCTTTGGGTTCAATAATTTGCTGGAATAGCTTTTGCAGGGGTCCCCAGTCTCCGGCCCACAGACTGGTACCTCCTGTCAGGTCAGTGGCAGCATTAGATTAGAAATAAAGTCACAATAAATGTAAGGTGGTTGAATCATCCTGAAACCATAACACACCTCAGTCCATGGAAAACCTGTCTTCCACAAAGCTGGCCCCTAGCGCCAAAAAGTTTCGGGACCGCTGGGCTACAGAACTCAGCAAGGTGCTTTACTTACTATTACCAATTTATTATAAAGGATACAGCTCAGGGTCAACCATGGGAAAGAGATGCTCAGGACAAGGAGATGGCGGGGAAGGAGCACGCGGCCCCCAGGCCTCCTGAGTTGCCACCTTTCCAGCACCCCCATGCACTCACTCACCTGAAAGCTCTCCAGCCCCTCCTCCAGGTCAGGGCCGGGGCTGAGAGTTCCAACCCCCCAATCACAGGGTCCTTTCCTCTGCTCGGTCTAACTAGCTCATTTGCATAAACTCAGGTAGGGCTGAAAGGAGCCAGTTATGAAAAACCTAAACTTCCTATTCTTCCCATCACTCAGGAAATTCCAAGCCTCTTACAAGCTGTGTGCCAGGAACCAGAGACCAAATCCAAATATTTATCTTTTATTATGTCCCTCCTTGCAAAGGATAGAGGATGTTGAGATGGGGAGATTTCCTAGGTTGTGTGGGTGAGCCCCAACGTAACCACAGGGTCCCTGGAAGAGGGGAGGAGGAGGGCTGGAGAGAGTTGTCAACAGATGCACAGATGTCCCAAACGTCTTTATTGAACAATGACAGTGGCAGAGGGTGAATCAGACCCTGGGCAGTACTCCTAAGTTCTCGTTCTGTCCACTGGACATGGGGCCAGCTACAGAAGCCTGGGGACCCTGAGCAACATGGAAGCACTCAGAGCCCCGGGCTGCCACCCAGGCCACATGCCCTCCCTGGGGGCAGCTGATACAGTCTTACAGCACTGGCCACCGCTGCTAGGACATGACTGTGGCCACGCTGCCATTCTCGCAGCCCTGAGGCAGGACCAGCCCTGGGCCTGCATTCCATGGAGTGGGGGGCTTGAGACCTGGCTCCACTTGGCTACCTCCTCTGCCACCAGAGAGCCGTGGCCAAGATGGGGCGGGTTGGAAGGACCCAGCGCCAGGGAATAAGGCACTGCCCGCCTGGCCCAGGTGCACTTCGCCTCTGTCCAAACAGCTGTCATGACTCCAGAGACTTTGGAGAGCTCTGTGTTTTTCCCCTTCTATTTTTATTTCCTCAAATCTAAGCCCAAGAGAGGCCGGTGCCAGAATCCTGGAGGGACGTGAGCCAGGAGGACCCGATCCACAGGCAGAGGACACCGTGTCTGGAAGAGGTCACTGTGAACATCCCTGGAAAAGATGGATGGCCTCCAACCTGGGGCTCTGAGAAGGCCTGGGTCCTGGGAGAGGGCAGGGGAGGTTGCCCGAGGGGGAAGACCCTGCAGCTGATTAAATAAGGGAGCTGGACTTTGAGCTGGTGCTGACTCCAGGCCCCTCTGCCCAGAACACACGCCCTCTGTGTAATGAGAATTCACCCCTTCTCAAATAAACATTGGTAAGAAGGCAGCCAAGGTCTTCTCCCAGGGGTGGTGAGAGAGCCTGTTCTCAGCTGCCTCTGTGTGTCACCTTGACCAGATGCTACTTCCATCTCAAAAGTAAGATAGAGAGGTCTGAGTGCTCACCCCACTTCCACCTCTGCATATGAGGAGCAGAAGAGGCTCACCTGGGGCAGGAAAGATTAAAATGCCACTTTCTCCTGGAAGCCCTCCCGTATTGCTTCATCCAAGCCCCTGTCCTGGTCTTCCTATCGGGTCCTCTCTTGCTCTCAGCATGTTCCATGACCCTGTCGCAAGGCCCGTTTGCAGCTTTCAAAGCCTTTATCTTGCTGCCTTCATTGCTGCCTGACTCACTCTGCTCTGGCTTCCTGGCTGTTCCTCTAGCCTGGCAAACAAGTCCTTCCTCAGGACATTTGCACACGCTAATTCTTCAGGCAAAAATGCTCTTTCCCCTGGTGACCCCATCGCCTTTCCCTGACCACCCTTTCTGAGAGCCTGGCCGCCGACACCACCCTCCCTTCCCTTGCTCATCATTGTTGTTTTTAGTTGCTGAGTCCTGTCTGACTCTTTGTGACCCCAGGGACTGTAGCCCGCCAGGCTCCTCTGTCCATAGGATTTCCCAGGCAAGAATACTGCAGTGGTTTGCCATTTCCTTCTCCAGGGGATCTTCCCGACTCAGGGATCGAACATGCATCTCCTGCATTGCAGGCGGACTCTTTACCACTGAGCAACCAGGAAGCCGCTGCTCATTATTACCACTGAATGGGAGGCACACCAGACACTATGCTCACTACCCACAGTACTCTTAGGTGCCTACAAAAAATACTTTAATATTTTTTAAGGAGAAGATAAAAATATGATGCAGCCTGATTTATATTCATCTTGATACCAACACAGTCATAATGGAAAACCTGTGTTATTTTGTTTGGAGGAAGAAGCCCAGGTGGCCACGCTGTGGTGCCAGACACTATTGGTTTCCTGTGGCCCCGGAGGACACATGCTTCCCTAAGCAGAGGCTGTGCTTTGCTCCTGTAACTCCAGAGGACACACAAGGAACTAGTGAGTGAGCGAATGAAGGCTTCTGGCCAAAAAGGATGCCTGTGCTGCCCTCAGAGACACCTTTGTGCCTGCAAAGGGAACTGTGGTGTGGCCATTTTTGTTTATAGTCTTCCCTCCACTCCACAGCTGACCAGCCTTTCCCCTGTGCTGCATCTGGGTCCAGCATGCCTGGGTGAAGGCTTGGAATGGGTGGGGGAAGCTGGGCTGGGCTCCGACAACCCCCTTCCAGTCGTGGGGCAAGGAAGGAGCTGCAGGGCTCGCACAGCAGCACTCACAGCAGCTGGGGGCACAGTGAGGACCACGGAGGTCGGCTAGGATGCCCAAATTCTGCAGCAGGAAAGCAGGTCAAGGTCTCAGGAGAGGGACAGGCAGCTTCATGATGAGGGCTGAATGGTGGTCCCCTCAAAAGACACATCCGTATCCCAATCCCTAGGATATTGGAATGTGACCTGACTTGGAAGAAAGGTCTTTGCAGACGTAACTAAGGATCTCAAGGTGAGATCATCCTGGATTATGTGGGTGAATCCTAAACCCAGTGACAAGTGTCCTTCTAAGAGACACACAGAGGAAGGAAGGACGCAGAAACTTGGAGAAGCCATGTGAAGACAGTGGCAGAGACTGGAGAGGTGCAGCCACGAGCCAAGGATGTCAGCAGCCACCGAAGTGGCAAGAAACACAGCAGGTGCCTTCCCTGAAGCATCTCAGGGAGTGCGGCCCTGCTGACACCTGGCTGACACTTACAACCTTTCAGAACAGTGAGGACACATTTCACAACGGTGAGGACACATCTCTATCATCCTTTGTGATGGCAGCCTTGGGAAACGGATACATTCAACTTCTCCAAAAGACATGAACAGAGGGAAGGACTCAACATGTACAAGTGAGAATTTTCTGAGCACATGGCCCCATAACCACTGCTAACCCTCCCAGCCTCCCAGCGAGGTCCACACGTTGTCATCATGAGGTAACAAAGCAGAAATCAGGTCAGGTAAGCTATACTGTATAGCAGGTGGGGCTATTGGGCCCAGCCAGCGGGGAAGCTAAAGGTTCATCATCATATTCACAGATGAAGTCCCTCAAGCCACTTGGAAGTGGAAAGGAGACCCAAAACCTGAGCTTGTGGTCCAGGAACTCAGCGTGCATTCAGGGACAGATGCAGGGAACTGGGGAAGGTCATTTGGAGAGTTAGGGCTGGGGGCCAGGCTTCCCCACATTTCACAAACAGACCTAGGAGGCTGTAAGATAAACATAGGGTCGAGCCTAGGTGTTGGGTCCAGGCAATTATTATCTGGTGACGTTGAGTAAACACCTTCACCTCTTTGTGCCCTCTTAGAATGGACACTGACAACATCACGCCAAGTGGTGGTAGCCATGGTCCCTGACACAGGTGCTCAGTGAGTGGCACGAGGAGATGAGGCTTCAAGGTGACAAAGAGCAAGAGAGGTGGGAACCAGGAGGGAGTAAGGTGCAGGCCAAAGATGATGTCACCTGCGGCACTTCAGCCAGACACACCTGCCTGTAGGGATCCAACTGGCAGTCTATGGGGAAAGTGAGCCAGAGAGGAGCAAAGGCTTGTCCTCTTCCCCGTGAAGTGTGGCTCATTCAGTCCAGCTTTTTAAAAATTACTTATTTATTTAATTTTGGCTGCACTGAGTCTTTCTTGCTGCACGGGCTTTCTCTAGTTGCAGCAAGTGAGAGCTACTCTCCAGTTGCAGTGCAAGGGCTTCTCACTGAGGTGGCTTCATTTGCAAAGCAGGGGCTCCAGGGTGCACGGGCTTCAGTAGTTGTGGCCCAAAGTCTCAGTAGTTGCAGTTCCTGGGTTGTGGGGCACGGGCTTAGTTGCCCCATGACATATGGAATCTTCTTGGACCGGGGATCAAATCGATGTCCTCAGCATTGGCAGGCGGATTCTTAACCACTGGACCACCAGAGAAGCCCTCAGTCCAGCTTTTACTTTCCTACTCTTAATAGAGACATGGGCACACATCAACAGATAACCTACACTTTTAAAAACAGCAGCTGATGTTTGCACCTTCCTGAGCTAGACAACAGGGAGCAGTGAAGACTGCGGCTATACTGCGCTTGGGCTCCAGCCGGAGCCGCCACGCAAGAACAGGGCCTGGGAGAGGCCAGATCTGCCAACTGCTCAGAAGCCAGAATTTGAGATTTTTTTTCACCCCAGCCTTCTGATTTTCAAAAACGTGTTGGCAACGAATTCACTTTTTAAAAATGTATAAACACCATGCACGCAGGAGGAATAAGACACGTCTGCAGGCCGCATCTGGCCCTCTGGTGTGCGGCTCTGGTCTCCAGCCTGGAAGCAGAACAAAAGCTGGATCACGCATCGGGACAATGACAAGAAGGTTTGGAAACCAGGGGCTGGAACTTGTTAGGAGCGGCTGCTTCATTTGAGGCAACAGGGAAAGAGCAGGCAGCCGGGCCAGGGAATGGGCCCAGATTCTAACATCCATCAGGTGACCTCAGCATGCACTTCAAAGCGGAAAGGGACCCGAGCGGCTGCTCCACACCGCATGGCTGCGGGCTGCTGCGTGCTCAGCAGGCCCCTGGCTGCCTTCGCCAGGCCCGCTGGGGGCCATCCATGGCTCAAGCCGGGAGCCAACAGCAGCCCCCAAACCGCTGAAATAATTTGCACTGGACAGTGCTGGGCTCTGGGGCCTGCGCCGCTTTAAAGTTTTGGGTGTACACTCCCCCACCCCCATTACTATTTCTTTTTCTTTCTTTGCCTCTGTTTTATTGGGATGACTAAATCTTTCAACTATGTTAGCAGTAAACACAGCTAATTTACCCCCTGCCTCTTTGAAACAGCTGCTGACAGCTGCACTGTAATTCAATCAAGGATCTTTGTAGTCAAGCCTACTAAATTCACATTTGTTGTTTGGTTCCATCTCTCCTGCCCGGAGCCCCGCACAGCTGTACCGAATACTGATGAGCGTCCCTTTCTCCCCCAGGCCTGGATGATAAACAGCGTGTTAATGGTGGAGGCTAAGGCAAAGAGTTCTCAGCAGACCAAGAGAACTCCAATATCCAGGCATCGAGAGAAAAAACAACACAGACATACACAGGCCCAAAACCAGAACCAAATGTCTCCTTTTATTGCAAAGTCAAAACCCTTTTTATTTTGTCTATATACAGCATTTTCTCTGAGGACTGCTCTATGCAATGGCTGAAGGTACATCAGTCTGACCATTTAATAAATAGTCTTAAATAAGAAAATAAACAGGTTGGAGGAAAGCAAGCTTGTTGTCCTGAACAAGGGATTGGAGAGGGTCTAAAATGAGCTTCAGATGACATAAATAATTTCTTTGTTTTGTAACAGCTATTTACAGGTTTCAGTGTACAAATGATGCTAGGGGTGTACGCGGTGTGAAAGCTTGCAGCAAGAGGGAATCTCGCCAAATCCCCAGATCTGTCAACAGACAAAACAAAATGTAACAAAAACAGCGACTCTTCCCCATTGACCAGGCAGAGTGAAGGCTGCAGCCCAAGCTACTGAAGAAGAAAAAATAAAAGAAAATTAAAACAGGGCCCCGTGTTTCCAGGAGCTAACTTAATCAACATGGAGAGACAGTTCTTCACTAGACCAGATCCAAGGGGCTGCAGGCGTCACCTGGATAACCCTGTTTTTTGTTCACAGACAGCCTGGTGGTCTCCAGGGCCCATGGTGCAGCTGGAGGCTGGGGACCTTCTGGCTAAGGTGAGAGAGGCATGTGCCGAGGGCCATGTCAGAAACGGTACCTTCCAGTCAGGACACTCTCAAGACAGCTTCCTCAGCCTTCCATTTGAGATGCATATCTGCACATCCTGCTCCCAGCAGACCTCCCACTGTGTCACCTTTCCCTTGCTTCCAGGGGCTGATTCTTTTGCAGGGTCCTCCCGTAGGGGTCTGCGAATGAAAATCGGTGGCTACAGAGGCCCTCATCAGAGCCCAGACTCTAGGATGCTGCTATCAACGGCCAATAGAGGAGTCTGCTTGGGGGATGGATGACCCTCCTGCCCATCCACCCGTTAAGAGCTAGTGTGCTTCTTAAAATAGAGCTATGGTGGCCCTAACTCAGGATTGAACTGCAAGTTTTGTCCTGACTGCTTTTCTCCTCCAACTGCCACCTCTCACTGACTTCCTACTGGGGGGAGAGTTGGAAAACCAATTCCAAGTGTCTGCCAGTACTTCACACACTTATCTTAATTTCTGCCACCAGGCACCTGGCTGAACGATGGAACCTATTTATCCTTCAAGGTCAACACACTCCCAACTCCAAGGATAAATTTTCCCTCTCCTTCACTGGACAAATCTTGGCATTGGGGTGAGCCTACATAAACAGTGGGCCTGGGCAAGCCTCAGAATGAAACTGGAATGGCACAGAAAGGGGGCCTCCACTCCCTCTGCCAGCTACAGCTTCTGTTTATGAAATCAGAGTAAACCAAGAAATGGGGATAAATTGTTTAGGAAAATATATCTGTACCATCCTAACCATTTTCATTCATTCATTTTATTGTGACATTTATTACAGGGACTTCTGCATTCATCTTCCTCTCACACAAACAAGAGCATGCCCACCCCTGGCCACACCCCCTTCCTCCCACTGCTGGTGGCCGGGCTGAAGGGTGTCGTAATTACTCCTGGGAACGAGTTGGTGCACGGCTGAGACTTCACAGCCAGTGATCGGGGCCCAGCAATTTTTCTTGATATATATATATTTTTCCTGTTAGGTTTTGCCTGCAGCAGCTTGTAGGATCTTGTCCGTAGGATGCTGATGAAAATCGGATCAAAAGCCATCTGCCTCTCAAATTCCTTAACACTCCTACAGCATTATAGTTGGGGAGAGGGAATGGGAAGGCCTCACAAAATGCAGGTGGTCTGCTGGCTCCTCGCCCAAGAGGTGGGAGGTGCTGGACGGTGAGAGACCCAGGATCCAGAAAAACGTGACTCGAAAGCGTGTGACTTCCGGGAAGAGCTAGTGGCAGCCACAAGCCCGGACAACCATGTTTCTGTATTTCTTCAGGATGACGTTGGAGCTGTCATCGAAGTAGAGCACAGAGATGGCATTGAGCTGAGTCGGAGCACAGCAAGGCTTGGGCACCGTTTCCGGGTTGATGAAGTGCACCTGAAACACACCCGAAAACGGTGGTGGTGGTGAGACCTGGAGAGTCACTCCTCCCTGGCCTCCGTATTCCTGTACGGAACAGGTACTGCTTGGACAGAATCCCCACTGGTGACACTCACTGGGCACTCCCAGTTCTAAGCACTTGATGGCTAACTAACTCAGTTCCAGGGTTATCCTGGATTTACAGATGAGAGAACCAGAGCATACAGGGTCACATGGCATACAGCTAGGAAGATACTGGGGGCTGGGTCATTCTCCCTCATGAGGCTGTCCTCTTTGACATTCCAGGATGTTTGACAGCATCCCTGGGCTCCACTTCTAGAAGTCAGAGGCACTCCACCCCCACCCCTCAACTGTGACAACTAAAAATGTCTCTGGACGTGCATGTCAAGTCGCTTCAGTCGCCTCTGACTCTTTGCGACCCTTGGACTGTAGTCCACCAGGCTCTTCTGTCCATGGGATTCTCCAGGCATGAATACTGGAGTGGGTTGCTGTGCCCTCCTGCAGGGGATCTTCCTGACCCAAGGATCAAACCCATGTCTTCCGCAGCTCTTGCGTTGCAGGTGGATTATTTACCGCTGAGCCACCGAGGAAGCCAGACATTGTCAAATATTCCCTGGGAGGCAAAACTGCCCCAAGTTGAGAACCCCTGGGCCAGACAAGGGTCGGCCTGCAGGTCAAACCCTGCTCTGCCACATGTTTTTATAAATAAAGTTTTGTTGGCACACAGCCACACCCATTCATCACACAGCGTTTGTGGCTGCTTCTGCATTATAACAGAAGAGGTGAATAGCTGCAACAGAAACTTATGACTCTTAAAGTTAAAAATATTTACTATCTGGCTGTTTTCAGAAAAAGATTGCTGGCCTCTGGACCAGGCCTGTCCTGTCCAAGAAAAACAAATGCAAATCACAAGTGTAATTTAAAATGTTCTAGTAGCTATACGCTACAAAATGAAAAAGAAACAGGTGAAATAAATTTAAATAATATAATTTAACCCTGCATTTCAAAGCTATTATCACTTCAATATATACTTAACATAAGTCATGAATGAGATATTTTATATTTTTTTATACTAAGGCTTCAAAACTCAGTGTGTATTTTATAGTTGCAAAACATCTCAGTTGAGATTGGCCACATTCAAGTATTCAAGAGCCACATATAAAAGTGGGTACCATATCGGATGGTCCAAGTCTAGGCTATATTAGATGATTCTGCCTCAATAAACACCCTTGAATGGCTGAGCCATGAAATCAAGGCTAGGAGGCAAAGATGTGAACTCTAGGAGGGGACCAACTCTCAAGGCTGCCTCACCTGTAGGAAGCCCAGACATTGTGGAGCAGGGGATGGGGGAAGCCTAAAGAGGTGGATGCTGACTACCAGGAACAACCCAGACTGAGGCAAGGCCAGGACAACTGCCCTTAGGCACAGTGTTGTTTATTTATGATACTTTTAGGAACTATTCTAGCTGCTTTTAAAACTAGGAGAAATAAATGCACTTCAGGGTTGAAGATCATACACAATGAGTATACTTATGTCCTGTTAAACATACTTTTTATGGAGGAAGGGCCCAGGAAAGCAATAGGGCCCAGGGCTCCAGAAACTCATAACATGTTAGAGACCTGCTGTGGCCCCAGCTTGGAGGGACATGAGGCCGGATCTGGTGGCCCTGCTGCAGCGGCGGGCCACACCCCGGACGGCACGCAGGCCACACTCACCAGCGTCTGCACGATGGCATGGTTGGTGGCGTTCATGTAGGAATTCAGAGGGAAGGCGCACTCCCCCTCACAGTAGTAGGCGGCATAGCCTTCGGGTGCGATGATCCAGTCCTGCGGGGAGAGATCAGAGAGCATGAGGAGGCATGGTCAGGTGAGGGGCGTGGTCAGAACAAAGTAGGAACGGCAGGGTCCCACCCTCCAGGCCGAAACCCTCCTCCTGTGGGCCAGATTCCGAAGCTCCCAGAGGTCAAAGGCATAGCCCACCTCCTTCTGGGTGGCTGGGGCTCCTGCAGAGGCAGAAGAAACAGGAGGCAGCCTTTCTTGGTCTAGTGCGTGAGTGCTCAATCGCTTCAGACTCTGAGACACTATGGACTGTAGCCCTACAGGCTCCTCTGTCTGTGGGACTCTCCAGACAAGAATACTGGAGTAGGTTTCCATGCCCTCCTCCAGGGGACCTTCCCAACCTGGGGATCGAACCTGCGTCTCCTGCATCTCCTGCACTGCAGGCAGATTCTTTACCTACCCATTGAGCCAGCTGTGAAGCCCTTGTCCCAACAGACAGTAAAAATGAGGGAAAAACCAGGGGGCTGGGCTGAGCCCAGAATGGACACTGGCTCTTCACTGGAAGGTGGCACAGACAGAGGTGACCGAGGGTATCAGTCTTACCCCTGCTATGTGGTAGCATGGGCCGTCTGTTAACAAAACCTTCAGACCTCGCTTCACGAAGCACAGTGCCTGCTACACTGTGCGACTCAACAAAGGATGCTTTGTGGTCAGGTCAGCACAGAAATGGCGCTCTAGCAATGACTACACCCCTCAGGGACTCAGTGCACCTGGGGGCTCCATTCCACACTAGGACGTGAGCAACCTCTTA
The DNA here is from genome assembly GCF_027580195.1 of Bos mutus. Lineage (NCBI taxonomy): Eukaryota > Metazoa > Chordata > Mammalia > Artiodactyla > Bovidae > Bos > Bos mutus. The sequence goes on along the minus strand of NC_091629.1, from coordinate 43,465,580 downwards.
GACTGTGGATGGTATCCTAAGAGTGAGGACAGAATCCCAGGAGGGCTCCAAGCTGTCTGTGTGCACAAGACCCCTGAGGGCGTATCTGGGAACACTATACTATCCTCTGGGAAGAATCTGGACCCTCCCACGGAAATACAAGCTCTGTGAGGGGAGAACAACAAAACCAATGGCCCTGGTAATTTCATGACAACACCCTTTCCAGGGATATTTGGGCTTCATGAAGGCAGGCACCTTGCTATGCCCAAAGCTGCATCTCCAATGCCTAGAAAAGGCCCAGGAGGTCATAGAAACTCATCAACAGTTGAGATACTGTTTTTCTAGGATTCATCCCTTGCCCTTTGCCCTGCTTCAGCTAAATGGTTCCAGAGGGGGCCAGCCATGGTCCTAGGACATGATCCCAGCCCTACAATACCTGATTGGTTCAGGAACAAGCACCTAGCCTAAGCTGGGCCAATCAGCCCCTTCCCTGGGAATCTGAAGCACAGATGGGGGAAGGAGGGGCAGAAGGCAGACAGACACCACAGAGGGTGGGGGCCCGCCCTCCAGGTGGCTGGATTCCAGCACATGGACTTGTCCATATCTGAGGGAAGCAGCCAGTGCAGGGTGCCAATGGGGTTCACATGGAGAATGAGGTTCACAGTCCACAGTGTTTGGGCTTCTGGTTCTAGCCTGAGTCTCTAGCAGAAACCAGGTTTCTGCTCCTGGGTTTCATGAGGCATCCCTGCAGCCTCTAGTTAGAACATGAGGCTTCCCAGGTGGCTCAGTGGTAAAGAATCAACCTGTCAATGCAGGAGACGTAGGTTCGATCCCTGGTCAGGAAGATCCCCTGGAGGAGGAAATGGCAACCCACTCCAGTATTCTTGCATGGGAAATCCCATGGACAGAGGAGCCTGAAGGGCTACAATTCCATGGGGTTCAAAAGAGTTGGACACGACTTAACGATTAAACAGCTGGAATCTCAAGAGATGAGAACCACGGCTCACTGCACATAGGGGACCCAGTCCCACCGCCATGGTGGGGAGCACAGGGAAGCCCATACCAGAGGTTCCCGACACCGGGGCAGACCCAGCCACCCTCCCCCTTACCTGCCAGCCCAGGTCCCGGAAGCTGACGTATAGCTCATGCTTCTTACATGCCTGCCTCTGGTCGCTGCTGCTGTTTTCTGCAGTGATGGGGAGCAGAGGTGAAGTACCATGGGGAGGAAGAGGAAACACACGCATTAATGCTTCCTCAGTCCAAGGCAATGGCACCCCACTCCAGTACTCTTGCCTGGAAAATCTCACAGACGGAGGAGCCTGGTAGGCTGCGGTCCATGGCGTTACTAAGAGTCAGACATGACTGAGTGACTTCACTTTCACTTTTCACTTTCATGCATTGGAGAAGGAAATGGCAACCCACTCCAGTGTTCTTGCCTGGAGAATCCCAGGGACAGGGGAACCTGATGGGCTGCTGTCTATGGGGTCGCACAGAGTCAGACACTACTGAAGCGACTTAGCAGCAGCAGCAGCAGCAGTCTAAGGCAGTGGCGTGACCCCAAGCAAACTTTGGGAGCTGGACACAAAGGTCATTCAGGCATCTGTAGCCTCAAAACTCATTTCTGCCCCCTGAAAATGGCCTCCATAGGGGTGGTACCAAAGCCCCCATCTCTCACACAGTCTTAGTTCACAGCTATCCCCGGATCCTCCTGTGCACGCTGTTTTCTCTGGTTTAGTTGCTGATGTCTGCCCAGATTCCATGTGGGAATCCATGTCCATCTGCATCCCGTCATGCCTGAATGGGGGTGGGGTAGGGGGGTGTGCTGCTTCCACTCAGGCTCACGCCTCGAGATGCTCAGCCCCATGGAGGGAGGCAGGAGAAGGCACAGACAGGGCCTGGGACAAAGCTCCCACCACCGAGAAGACACGAGAGGGCAAAAAGTCAAGTCCCATTGACCTTTCAGAAAAACACAACACTGAGGTTCCTCTGCGGAACGAAAATTATGCACTGGGGTTTTCCAGAAGTATGTAGAGTTGGTAGGAATTTGGGGTTTGTAACTGAGCGCTTGTAAACATGCAGGAATATCTGTTTCTCTGTCTCTCTCCTTGTGTCTATCTCTTTCTCTGTCTCCCTTTCTCTCTGACACAAACACACACTCTGCTGCCACTGCACAATCTTCCCTGTACCCAGGAGCAAGAGGGATTCATTTTTTTTTTTTAACCACAATCTCTCTCTCTTCCATCTAAAATTTCCCATGGGCTTTCTATTGGCTTTTGTGAACATTCCTAATTTTACACACATCTTTATATCTAGGGTTGAGAGAAGACATTTTCAAAAATGTACAAACCAGTGAGGAAATGACAATTGATTATGACAGAATGGCCTATAAGTTTCTAGGAGGGAGGGATCCTGGCCCCTAGGAAACACTCAGAACCAGTGAGATGATCCCAATGAGGGCAGCAGGGAGCACCGGCCTTTGGGTGTCTCAGGCCCTCATTACCTTGGTGCCCAGTATGTCATTCATTCATTCATTCATTCATTCGTTTGTTCATTCCCACAAACTGTTACAGAGCATCTATGGGTTTGCAGATACTGGTTTGGGCACTGGAGCTACAAGTGTGAATGAAGCATCGAGGGGCTTATCTTCCAGCAAGGGAGGCAGACGATGACCAAATGAGTAAACACCAATTACGTTCCATCTAGACGAGCATCGAGGAGGAACTAAGGGAGGAGAGGAGGACAGGAACAATGTGCTGGGGGCTCTGTGCTGTCTAACCAAGAGCCTTCAGAGGAAGTGGTGCTTGTGTAAGAACCAAAGGAAGTGAGATGGTGGGCCAGGTAGGAGATTCCAGGATAAGGACAGGGTGGGATGGAGAGGAGGGTTAGAAGTCAGCAATAACCAGGACAGGAGTGGTGGTGGGCAGAAGGATGGGAATGAGGCGGTGATGCTGGGGTCGGCGGTTGGCAGCGAGGAGGGGAAAGGTCTGCACTGAGCTCCACTGCTGGGGGTGAGGGAGGTTAGGGAGGATGGAGCAGGAATGGGAGTCCTGGGCCCCTCTTCCTCACCTCAGGACCTAACCTGAGGGCTGAAAGAGAGCGAGAACGCCAGCTATGAGGGTAGCAGGGCTGCTGAGGGCCCAGTGGTCATTCATATGCAAAGATCAATGCCAAGGGACCCCTCAGAGGGGAACCGAGCAACCTCCTGGACCATTCACACTGTGCCATCTGGAAGGCACAGACACAGCGGAAATCCAGGAAAGCCTCCATCGCTGTGACCACGCCTGTAACCCCAGGCAGCAACTCCACAAGGCTTCTTCCCCTCCTTCCCTGTAGACAGGCGGAAGGGAGATGGGAGAGACAGGAGCAACCTCAGCTGTGATGCTGTGTGAAGGAGCCTGAACAAGACAAAGGTCTGAGCACTTTAGCGTGGGCCAGGGGTGTGGCAAAGAAGCTGTGTGTTGAGAACTAACATTGCTGGCTGTTTGGTGCCCTGAGTAAAGAAGAACCTGAAGGTACGTGCAGGCTCACTGAGAAGAAAGTGCCTTAATTGATTAGCAATGTCTAATCAATTACGAGTAGGGGCCTCAGTGCAGTTTCCCCAACCCTGAAAACAAGGCAATGATATTTGGCTTAATGTTGAAGCCCAAGGCCCCACAGGCCAAGGCCAAGAGCAGCTCCTGAAGCTAGCTGTGGGCACGCCAGTATGGGCTGGGCCCTGACTCTGCCCTCAGGGACCTCAGACACCTGGCTCCTCCAGGCTCCCCTGGAACACAGCTGCTCTGGGAGGAAGTGGTCAGAACTATTTCACTCTGACCTCTTCTTAACAGAAAGACAAGGAAAAGGAAGAAGAGATGCTCAAAAAGTGGACTCCCAGCTGGCCTGCCCTCCTGCCCTGCCCCACCCGCCCCCAGCCGAAGCGGGCAGGCAAGCAGGAGCTGCTTCATCCACCTCCACAAGCCCCGCCTGAGCAGCTGCCTGGACTCAGCTCCCACCCCCACGGGTCATGTGGTGAAGATGGCTAATGACCAGGGGAGTTGGGTCCAAATGGGGGTGGGAGAAGGAAGTGGAAGGGAAGTGAGGATCCCAGCTTCTCACCCCAAACCACACAGTCTGAAGAGCAGTTGAAGGCCTTTGGGGGGCAAGGCATGTCGGCAGAACATGTCCAGTCCCCCCAGCACACACAGGGCTCCCATGGGGGAGAGGCTTCTACTCGTGTGCCCCTGCAGCAGGATTCTTAGCCCATCACGGGAGGTGTGTGTGTGCTCAGGCGCTCAGTCGTGTCTGACTCTTTGTGATCCCATGGACGCAAGCCCACCATGCTCCTCTGTCCATGGGAATTTTCCAGGCAAGAATACTGGAAGGGGTTGTCATTGCCTCCTCCAGGGGATCTTCCTGACCCAGGGATTGAACCCATGTCTCCTGCATTGGCAGGCAGATTCCTCACCACTGTACCATCTGGGAAGCTGTTACGGGAGGAGGTAAAGCACTTTCAATGGGAATGTGCAGGCAAACACACCCTCCGAGATTCTGGTTTTTTAAGACTGTGGTGGGACCCAGGCTTTGGTTTTTTTTTTTTTTTTTTTAATTAAACTTCCAGGCAGGATTTAAGTGAACTTCAAACAGGACCAGGAAGTAGAAATCTAGAGCAAGAAAGCAGATCCTAGCCAAGGTAGAAGAGCTGTCATGTGCGGTAGTGAGGGCCCCATCCTGGGGGTTATGTAAGTGGAGACGATGGCGGTTTGGTAAGGATGTGGTGGGGAAGCTGGGTGCGCAATTCTAAGACTTTGAGGGCAGTCCCTCCCCTTTCATTGCGTTGGTCAGACCATTACACCTGACAGACCTCTGAGACATGGGAGATTTTGCACGGCTGACATTTGCCAGCACTTCCTGCCTGCCTGACATGGAAAAGCCTCTAACAAGTCTCCCTACGCTGACCCTCCCCAAGCGCCCCACCCTGCTCCCCACCATTCTCAGAGCAGCCAGAATGAGCTGCTTATCAACCCCACCCCACATCACAGCTTGAAACCCTGCAAAGGCCTCCAAATTTGCTTTGGATGAAATTCAAACTCACGATGTGGCTCCCAAGAGGACACTTGACTCTGCTCACTCCCCAGCCGCACCCTCCCTGTCCCAGCCACGTGGCCTGCCCTCCACTGCCCGCCAAAGCTGCCATGAAAACTCCCTTCACTTGTGCGTCCCACTGTCTGGAGTGCTGGTCTCCAGCCCACCCAGCCTCACCTTGGGGGCACCAGCTTGCCCCTGAAGAAGTCTCCTCTGAACCATCCCCTAAAGGGTCCCTCATCACCATCTCCTGGCTCCCAGGGCTGTGATCAGCGTGCCTGTGAGTGACAGCCCCCTTCTGCCCACCTTGCATGAACTGTGGGCCATGGCTGGGCTTTCGCTGTTGAACCCCAACCCCCGAGAAACCGGCATAGAGCATGCTTAAAATACAAATGAAGAGATTTTGTTGCTTTTTTAATTTGGGGGATCAGATTTCACTTGAGCAGCCTAAAAAAGAGTGGATGCACCTGCCAGAAAAGAATTCTTACAAAATCTCTGCACACAAACTCTGGAACCACACAGACTCACTGGAGTCCATCTGGCAGGGCGCCCTGCTCTTAAAAAACATCACCAATCACAGTAACTGTATTTTTGCTTTTCCCTGAAAAGGAAAATGAACAGCAATTTCAAAATTCTGGAAATGACCTTCCAGGTAAGGCAGAAGAAGCTATTGACAATATATGTGGATCTGAGAGTGGGGGCTGCTCTGCCACACCCCCTCACCCTTCTAAACACCCCCACGCTCCTTTCCACACTTCCTCCCACCAACCCCAGGCCTTTTCCAGCTCATGATGAACCCAGAGCTGGGAAGGCTCTACAAGAAAATCTTACCACCCATGTTCAACAAGTGTTAAAGTTTGCCATGAGTTTCAAATGCATTTCACTTGAAGAAATAAAATGAAAGATACAGCAACTGCCCTTCACTTTTTCTCCCTGCCTTCCTCAGGACAATGGGGTGAAGTCTTCCCTCTATGTATGTTTTCATAGTTCTCCTTTATTTATTTGTAGCTCTTGTTTTGTTTGTTTAGAAATTTCACATGATTTGGCATCCTGTGATACTCATGTTCCGCTACTTGCATTTCGAAATGAATTTATAAGACAATTTACACAATGAAGATGGTGAGCTCTGGGCAGGAAGGGATTCTGTGGGTGGTGCTTCCTGCTGCATGGGTTCCAGAACCATCTGTGGAGCACATGCATGGATGTTGAGCCACCCCCGGCTGGAGTCCTGCAGGGGGCTCCCTGTGGGCTCCTGGGGGTCCGTGGAGTAAACCCCCCACCCCGGTGTACCTGCGACGTTGGCCACCCGCAGGGCTTCCTGGTTCTTGGGCGTCTTGGAGCGATTCTGGCTGCGCTGCTTGCCCCCCGTGGAGCGGGTGCTGCGGAGGTGGACTTCGGTGGCCTTGAAGAAGGCCACCATGAACGGCTGCTTGTTCTGGGGCCCCTGCCGCCCGATCAGGCCCGCCAACTTGGGGTTGATGCTCTGTCCTATACGGGAAGCAGTCAAATGCACAGAACAGGTGGTTAGTGGGAAGGGCTGAACAGATGTCACGTTAGCGAACCTCACAATGTCCATCCGTGTACTTGCCACTCCTCCATCACCAGCATGGCCTCAGCTCTGACTCTACACCGGGTTGTCCTAGGAACTTGGAACACACTGGGAGTCACAGAGAGAACTCCCTGGCCTCTGGGAGTGCACACTGGTGGGGAAGGCAGGCAGGAATCATGCAGGGCAGGGAGCCCGTGGTGATGTGTGCGCGGAGACAAACGGAGCCAGGAGGGGTGTGACACAGTGTGACTCAGCGGCTCCCAACTGAAACCCCCACCTGACGCCCAAGGGAAGAGGGAGGGGGAGGTGGGCAGGCAGTGGAACCTCTGAGTCCTAGTCTGACTCCCCATCCCTCTTCACCTGGGCCCAGCCACATCTGGAATCAACTTCACCAGCAGGAGAGACAGCCTTGGAGGCAGGACAGGCTCTGGCCCTGGGCCTACCTTCCTGGGTTCACATTCAGCCTCTGACATTCGACATACAGATGCTCCCAGCAGACCTCTGCACACCGGAAGTGCTCATTAGATTAGATGCTAGCTCAGGACAGTGGTCCAGGAGATCAGACAAGCGACGTGAGGGCTGAGCCCAGGGGCCCTGTCTCCATCTGAGAGGTCTGGGGAATGCAACAGAGGCTGTGCACAAGCACTGCTCGCTGGCAAAGGATCTGAAGGAAGCCAGAACAAGAGGAAGAGGGATGCCAAGAGAATTGGCAACCCCGGATACTGGGTGAGAAGGCGGCTGAGGCAGTCAGGGTGTTCTGTGCTCTGAGGGTGGGTCCGGTGTGATGGAGGCTAAGAACAGGCTACCAGCTGCAGCAACAATGAAGACATTGGTCAATACATACTTAACTTATTATTGAGACGTATTAAAACGTGTTGTTACTCCAATGTTAACTGATCAGAGACATCTCAGTATTCACTTACATAACAAATTGCCAGTCACAAGTGTTAATTTCTGCAGAAGTTTCCCCTGGTCAATAACTACTACCATGCCCAGTGCTGATAAGTATTCCAAAGGAAGATAAAGCAAGAAGACAAAACAGCTCAGAGAGGCTGAAAACTTGCCCAAGGACAACGAGCTTGGAAGTGAGGGAGCTGAATTTGAAACCAGGGCAGGCTGCTTAATCATGACAGATATGGTCCCTGCACGTTTGGTGAAAGGGGTTGGAGGCCAGCGAAGGCACTGGGCCCAGTCACTCTGGAATCAACTTTCCCTGGAGCTCTCCAGACAGGCCAGATGTCCACAAACCCAGATGCCCAAGGACCAGCTCAGCATCAGGGGCATTTGCTTTAGCTGTATTACAGCAAATGTTCAAAACAGCTCCCCCACCCACCACTACTTCACCTTAGTCCCTCTTAACGCCAGCTTTCCTGCATTCTTTAGCAGGGTTTCCTCGAGTTCACTCATCTATAATTTGAATGATTCTATAAAAGAAACCATTAAAGTCGAGCCCCTAGGAACTGTGCACCACCCTCCTCCCCCTGGAAGGCTGTTAGGGCAAAATAAAAATGCCTCCCTGAAAACCTGATGCTGTTTCAGATCCACTAAATGCAGTCACTGCACCTCTGAGGGAGGGTGTCTGGCTCGCTTTGGCCACTGGCAGTACAGCCAGGTCCAGGGTCCCACAGCCTCAGCTGAGAAATAGGAAGACAGAGGGAAGAGGGTCTCCAGGTGGCTGAAACCTACATCTGCTGGTGACCAGCCCATGAGGAAGCTGCATGCTGGGGCCTCTATTTCCTCATCTGTGAAACAGGGGCAATGCCAATTGTCTCATCCATGCCCTCTCCCCCGCACCCCATTTCTTGCTACTCAACTCAATTTTTATTTAGGCAGCTGTGCCTTAAACTGACTCCAGCCCGGCCATAGCGGGCGGGGCCTGTATTCTAATACTCAGCAACCAACCCTCCAACTACAGTGATTGGTTCAAGTGACCCAATTGAGCCAATGAATGGAAGTTTCCAAGTGTAGGGTTCAGAGCAACCTTCTCTTTCCCTGGACAGCATTGAGGGAGGAAGGAGAGCCCAGAAACAGCCACCATCTGGCCACCATAGGTGGACTGCATCATCAAATGGGGCTGAGCTGGTGGAAGGAAGAGCAGACAGAACAACAGACACGTGATTTCTCGTATATCACTGGATCAAACCAGTTCTAAAGCTGGCCGGATTCTTGCCCCAATCACCCAAATGAATAAACCTCTTTGTTTAGTCCGAGTTGCCATCTTAGGGTTTTTCTTACCCCCTTCACTTAGAGGCTTGGGAACTAGAGAATGGGGTAGCAAGTTATCTTGGGCCTGGTGGAGCACAGGCACTGAGGGTGGCTATGGATTATTCCCCTTCTGTCACCAAATATGAGAAAAGATTAAGGCTTAAAAGGTGAAAGCTGTGTCACCACAAAAGACATTCAGCTTCAAAAGCAGGAGTATGGAAAACTACAGTGAAATGTCACTTTGCTCCCACTAAGATGGCTAAAATAAAGGCAGACAAAAACCGAATATTGGTGAGGATGTGGAGAGAGTAGAACCTTCCTATGCTGCTGTTGGGGTTATAAAAATGTTGCAGGTATTTTGAAAAATAGTTTGGCAGTTCCTCAAAAAGTTATACACAGAGTTCTCATACAACCCAGCAACTCCACCCCTAAGTATACACCCAAGAGAACTAAAGACATAGGTTCACAAGGGTTCACAGCAGCATTATTCATAATAGCCAGAATGTGGAAACAACCCAAATGTCCATTAGCTAATGAATGGATAAATAAAATGTGGTGTATCCATACAAAGGAATATTATTCTCCATAAAAAAAAAAAAAAAAAAAGAAGTACGGATCCATGTTACAGCATGGATGAACTTTGAAAACGTTATGCTACATGAAGGAAACCAGTCACTAAGCAGCACATATTGTATGGTTTCATTCATATGAAATGTCCAGAATAGGTAAATCCATAGAAACAGAAAGTAAATTTATGGTTTCCAGGAGCCTGGGGAAGGAAGGGCATGGGGTGAGTGCTAATGGACAGGAAGTCACTTCTGGGGAAGACCACCCGACAGCGGATGACTGTACGAGAAGGCGAGTGTACTAAAAACCACTAGATGGTGAATTCCACGTTTTGTGAGTTATACGTTAGTTTTTTAAAGTACAAAAAGAAAAAAAAAAAAGTGGTAAAGAACCCGCCTGCCAATGCAGGGGAAACTGGTTTGATCCTTGGTTCGGGAATATCTCACACCCCTCAGAGCAACTAAGCCCACGTCACAACTACCGAAGCCACCTTGCTGTACAGCCCGTGCTCTGCAACAAGAAAAGCCACTGCAGTGAGAAGCCCCAGCACCAAAACGAACAGTAGCCCCCACCTGCCACAACTAAAGAAAGCCTGCACGCAGCTGGTCAAAAATAAATAATACATAAATTAATTCATTAATAAAAAAAAAACAGGGGTAGGAATGATCCATCCACTGAATGCTGGGAGACAGTTTTTGTTAATAAATAGTATAAGGATGTCTATCACAGTGCCTGGCACTCATGGATTTAATGACCATTTATTAAATGAACACATAAATGCCTTCCATGCCAACAGCGGATGGAGCACTCAGTCCATCCAACCCTCTACATGGTCCCACAGAACAGATATCATGATGTCACTTTATAAAGAGAAGAAAGGTTACACTATGAAGGCCTTGCGACAGGTCAGTGGTGGAGCCAGGATTTGAACCCTGTTCCGTTGGAGCCAAAGGTCAAGTTCTCAGCTGTGACATCAGCATGTCCCAGAGCTGCAAATACCCCAGTCTCCCTCCTGAGCTGCCCTGTGAGCTAAAAAGAGGTCAAGCTTCCCTAACACAGGGTGGAGGCTGACGTGAGCTTAGAGGCCCCCTTCACTCAGGGCCACACCTCAAAGAGCCACCCAGGGGTGGGGGAGGAGACAGCTCTCTCCCAGACTCGTCTTCTCCCTGGTGTTCCTTGAAACATCAACTATGTGACCCTGGCAATTGGGAAGAATGAGGAATGAAGGACTCAGAACTGGGTCCATCCCCTGGCTTCCTCTTGGGGTTGTTGTTGTTCAGTCGGTAAGTCAATGTCTTACTCTTTGTGACCCCATGGTCTGCAGCATGCCAGACTCCCCTGTCCTTCACTATCTTTTGGAGTTTGCTCAGATTCACATCTATTGAGTCAGTGATGCTGCCTAACCATCTTATTCTCTGTCACACCCTTCTGGGGTTTTGCCTTCAATCTTTCCCAGCATCAGGGTCTTTTCCAATGAGTCAGCTCTTCACCTCAGGTAGCCAAAGTATTGGAGCTTCAGTATCTGGCCTTCCAATGAATATTCAGGGTTGATTTCCTTTAGGAGTGACTGTTTTGATCTCTTTCTGTTTAAGTGACTCTCAAGAGTCTTCTCCAGCACTGTGGTTCAAAAGCATCAATTCTTCAGCACTCAGCCTTCTTTATGGTCCAACTCTCATACTGGGACATGATTACTAGAAAAACGGAACATTTGACTATATGGATCTTTGTCGTCAAAGTGGTGTCTCTGCTTCTTAATATGCTGTCTAGGTTTGTCATAGCTTTTCTTCCTGCTAGGGTGGGAGGTTATGAAAACACTACCTAGTGATATGCTGTCCTTGCTATTTCACAAAAAAACTGGTTTGGGGGCAACGTACTGTGGACATCTTTCCTTGTCAATGAAATGCATGTTGATCTCATCTCTTGTGGCTGCTGAGGGGTCCTGCATCTGCAAATTCCTTTGCCTTGTCCCCTTCCGTCCCAGGTTTGAACAAACAACGTGCTTATTCATTTAGTGGTTCAATCAACAACGATTCATGGAGCCTCCACTGTGTGCCAGGCACTGTGCTGTGCTGATGCTGGGCATAGCACCAAGCAAGGTGGCAGCCCCCACAAGCTAAGCAGAGAGGGAGATGCGCTCAGGGACGAGCGGGCACTGGTCAGCGGTGAGTCACATGAGGTCTCAGTGGGGGCTTGGGATCATATTCTAGGTGTAGGCTGTGTTAGCAGCCCCAGAGGATGTGGCAGGGCCAGAGTTCTGTGGCAAGAGGCCCACTGGGGCTGGTGTGTGGGGAGCAGATAGAGTGGGGAGAGGGGAAGCCAAGTGGGGGTCCAGAAACAAGCCCCCATCCACCATGCCCTCCCCTGGACCCCCATAGTGCTCAGGGCAGCCTCTCTGAGCCCTGAACACACATTGTCCTCCTACAAATAATCAACAACTCAGGGCAGGGATGGTCCTCTGCACCCACTGTTCCCACACAGGCTAGAGCTCTCAGACGGGACCCAAAGCACGTTTCACCAAAACTCTGGCCCACAGGCAGGAGAGATCAGAGGCAGGACTGGTCACCAGCCCTCAGACTGCCTGTCTGTGCAGGCAGCTAGATCCTGACCAGTATGCCACCTGTGGTGGTGTCATACTTAAGCACGTCGTACTGAGCCCACCCAGCATTTACATGTTGAAAATTTTACCTTTTTACTGCATTTTACAGTGTGTGAAAAAACCCTAGTCCAGTTATACGGATTTTTCCAAAATTCATACCGCAAAGTTTGCTAAGTCCGTAATTCCGTAAATAGTTTGAGCTTTTCCTTCTAGTCTTTTCTCTTCTTACCCATGCACATATTTGATAAAGTTGGAATCATACTTTGGGGGAAAAAAGCAAGTTCACGAAGAAGGTGATCACAAATACAGCCGCCTCTCTATCCAGCACTGGGCATTTGGGCTGATGGTTCTCTGGGGCACTGTTGTGGGCATTGTAGGCTGTGTTAGCAGCATACTTGGCTGTTCCCAAAATGCATCCCCGACATGTTTGCAGATCTGGCCACATGAACCCTGGGAGGCAAAATGTCCCAGGTTGAGAGCCAGCAGTTATGTATACCCTCCCAAAAGTAAGTCAGGCAACACAGACATGCCAGAGGGAAGTCACTGTGGTCAAGTTTTTTGATGTGAAACTCAGAGACGATGTGATGCTTTGTTAAAGCAGGACAATTGGATGAGGGGGCACAGCATGGAATGCCAACCAGCCACCTAAACAATCCATTCATCTATTTACAAATATCCCTGGCGCCCACATGTCCTGAGCCCAGCACGGCTCTGTGCCTGGGGGTGGAGGGGTGTTCCGACAGGAACAAGACAGGTCTAGGCTCTCATGAGGCCGACAGAAGGAAGGGCTGCCAAGTGACAGGCAGAACATGATACGGTGTGATTCCACAAGGGAGCAAAGAAAGTTAAAGCATATACCAACATACGTGGATATGTACATACATAAAGTTTATTTTTGTTTTAATATCCCCACAAAGGGCAGAGAAAGGTTATATTGGGGGAGAGGACGCGTGGGTTGGCTGGGAGAGGAATTCCTTTTCATTTTATGATGTTACAATATAAGGGCTTCACTTAGCACTTGCAAAGATTTGTTTTATTTGTCTCTAAATGTCCAGGGCAAACCACACTGAATAGAGAGCCAAGCCAAACGTATTAGGCAGAGGGATTGAGTTGGGTGACATTCATCTAGGCAAAAGAGACACATCTGATTTTAACATAGGTCTGTATCTTTGGGAAAGATGAAAAGGATTTATATTCTAGACAAGTGTTAGTGCTCGTGCTCAGTCACACAGGGGTGCCCAACTCTTTGGACCCCAGAGACTGTAGCCTGCCAGGCTCTTCTGCCCATGGGATTTTTCAGGCAAGAATACTGGACTGGGTTGCCACTTCCTCCTCCAGAGGATCTTCCCGACCCAGGGATCAAATCTATGTTTGTTGCATCGACAGGTGAATTCTTTACTACTGAGCCACCTAGGAAGCCTTAGACAAGAGTTAATAGGTTTAAAAAAAAAAAAAAACCTGAAGATTTGCCCAAGGATGGGGGTTATCACATTTTGCAAATAAAAGTACAAGATGCTCAGTTAAATTTGAATTTCAGATAAATGAATAATGTTTGCAATACATGGGACATACTTATATTATGCAGTGATTTGCTGTTTATCTGAAATTCACATTAAACCAGGCCATTCACATTGAACAACCATCTGTGTTTTATCTGCCAAGACATGCTCCTTTAGTCAAGATAAAAAGCCTTTCCCGGCATGTGATGGTGACTGACCCCGCCACAGACTATAACAACCACAGTGGGGAGGCCTCCCACCCACCCAACAGGTAGGTAACAACTCTGCCAATTGCTGATTTCTTCATCCTTAGAAGAATTCATGGCTTGCCTGTCTATGGGGTATTCTGTTTCTCCCTTTTGACCTTCCTTAAATTTTTGTTTTCAAATTAATGTATAGGCTCCAACATTTTGGCCACCTGATGTGAAGAGCCAACTCACTGGAAAAGACCCTGATGCTGGGAAAGGTTGAGGGCAGGAGGAGAAGGGGGCAACAGAGGGTGAGATAGTTGGATGGCATCACCTACTCAATGGACATGAGTTTGAGCAAATGCTGGGAGATGCTAAAGGACAGGGAAGGCTGATGTACTACAGTCCATGGGGTTGCAAAGAGTCGGACGTGACTGAGTGACTGAACAACAAAAATCGACCTTCTTTTGGTAAACAGATCTGTTTTAACGTGTGTATGGGTTCATCTCAGCATCACTTCTATCAGGATACAGGGCACTGCCCACACCCCAAAGAATCCCCTTGTGCTACTTAATCTCAGGGCGTCCAACCAGGGTTGAACCTGCCCCGTCCAGGGGACAGTGGCAGTTCTTACAACTTGGGGCAAAGGATGCTGCTGGCATGGAGTGGGTGGAGGCCAGAGATGCTGCTAAACATCCAACAGCACAGAGGATATCCCCACCCCAAAAAGCACACAGAAAATGACAACAGTGCCAAGGAGGAGAAAGCCTGCTTTCTCGTCACTCCTTCCCGACTCCCAGACTCTAGCGATGACTGACCTTTTTGCATCCTTACAGGTTTGCACTTTCTAGACATTTCATACACAGGCACGCCTAGTTTCTGTGTCAGCTTATTTCAACCCACGTGTCTCTGAGATGCTCTCACGGTGCCATGAGCTTCACGGTCCATAGTGTGGATGCACGAAGCCTGGTGACGCATCAGCAGCTGAAGGACACGTAGGCTGTTTCCAGCGTGGGCGAGCACAAGCGTCATGAGATGTTTCCGGACAGGTTTTGTGTGGACCTACATTTTCATTTCTGTGATGTGAAGCAGAGGTGCAATCCTTCGTGTTGCCCATTCCCCACACTCTTTGCACACTCTCAGAGTCCATCAGGGCTGGTATCATCCCGCCTGCCATCTGGAGAGGCCAGGGAGGCTACAGAGCGGCTCTGCTTCCCTGGCAGGGCTGGGTCCACTGCTAACACTAACCAGGGATGGCCAACTAAAGTCCATGGGCCAAATCCAGCCCTCTGCATCTTTTTGCAAATACAGTTTTGTTGGAACAAAGCCTTGCACATCCATGCACACATTTACCATCTGCTTTAGTGCATATATTTACTGCCACTCTAATGACCAAGTTGAGGAACCTCACAGAGAGTGTCTGACCCACAAAACCAAAACATTTATCATCTGGCACTTTACAGAAAGAGTTTGCTGATCTCTGGACTAAATGACCCAGATCCATATAATTCTAGACTTGTAAAGAAAACCATAAAATATCCCCATGAGATAAGATGCCTTTACTGTCTATTATCTGCCAAGGAAAGGGTTCCTGGAAGAGTGGGCTCTACCCATTGCTGGTTCACAGCAGATTGTTGAGTATGTGCTTCATGCCAGGCACCGTGTGGAGCCCATTCTGTGTACGGCTCCTCAGGCAGGACTACTGACTACTGTGCCATGCGCTGTGCTCAGTCGCTCAGTTGTGTCCGACTCTTTTCAATCTCATGGACCGTAGCCTGCCAGGCTCCTCTGTCCATGGGGATTCTCCAGGCAAGAATACTGGAGTGGGTTGCCATACCAGGGGATCTTACCAATCCAGGGATTGAACCTGGGTCTCCCGCATTGCAGGCTGATTCTTTACTGTCTGAGCCAACAGGGAAGCTCACTGACTACTAGCTATTCCATTTACAGATGGAGAAAGATGACTGGAGGCTACAAACTTGACCACTGAGCCTTTGCCGAGCGCAAGTGGCTGGAAAAGCAGAAAGGAGAGGTTGCCCAGGCACGGACACAGACCACTTCTGGGGCCTCCAGAAGTTGGAGGGATCCATGGAGGCTCAAAGGGGAGATCCTTACAAGAGGCGGGCCAGGTGGGCAAGGGTGTGGATGTTGGACTCTGGGAAGTGATTTGAGGACCAGGGATGAGCCAGTGCATCAGGCCATGGCTGGCAGGTCCCAGTGGCCTGAGCAGAAATGGCACGCCCAGCCCAGAAGAGCCCAGGAGCAGACAAGAAGCACAAGATGGGCCTCCCAGGAGAGGAGGGAGCACAGCTCAACTGCAGAGAGTAGTGGCATTTTGGTTTTCTTGTGGCTTCTTTGTTTTCCAGGCCTACAGCTATTGGGTGCCCTTCAGAGTCCCAGAGCATTAAGAATGCTCCTCCTTCATTGTGCAAAACACATTAATTCCAGCCACTCCTCTTGATGGACCAAGGCCTAAGTGACCAGTGAGAACACAGTTAATGTTTGTGACATCTCCTTACCCCAATTTCCCAAGGCCACCCCAGCTGCCATTGTCCACCAGCCCTGGAAGGACCCACCCCAGCCTCTCAGTCATCAAGGCCTCTTCCTTGGTTCTCTCGCTCTGGCTTCTGAACAAACAGGATGTGAAGCAATCACAAGGACAAAGGCACCTGGGAGCCAGCTGTGCCTCGGGTGGACTGCTCGCCAACCTCAGCTTGACGGGGCTTAGTCTCCTCGGCCTCCGTGGGCGATTGGCTCACTCCTGGGGCTGTCCCCAGCTGCTGCGGCCAGCGCCACACTTGCACAGCATATGCCCTCAATCCTTTAAGTGCCTCGCAATCCCATTTGATCCCATCTGGGATGATCAAGAATAGGGATATGTACTCTTGCGGCCCTGGAGAGAAACCTGAGGCCCTCTATGTACATAGAAGTCCAGCACGAGCCCGAGTCTGCCTCCAGAAGGCAGAGGTGGGTGGGTGGGAGAAGAAGGGGCCCTTCTGGTCTTGGAGCCCTGGGGTAGTCAGGAAGCTGGAGGTCCCCTACGAGAGAGTATGAGAGGGGAACTGAGACCCTCAGATTATATTCTTGGGTCAGGGAGCCAGGGCCGAACAGTGCTGCCCTCCCGAGCCATCAGTGATTTCTTAAGCAGACAAGGGAAAGAAGGAGGATCCTGTAAGTTAGGACAAGAGGTTGGAACAGATGTCTTGGGAACAAAAAAGTAGGTGCTTCTGTGTCTGCAAAGATGTAAAAGTCTCCAGCCCAAATCAGTATCCACTTCGCCGTTGCTTGGCGATGGGAGGCAGTATCAGGAATGCCATGTGCAGGAACCCCCCCGAGCTGTCCTCAGGATGGGAGAAGCCTTGTCTTGTTCAAGCTGGAGCAGAGTCTGCAATAGCCCCCTGGCCCATCAGAGTTCTACACAGATGTTTGTTGAGTGAATAAATGTGCTTTCAACATAGGCCAAAAGGCCCTTGATGGTAGGAAGCTGGTTCTGACCACCAGGTGCTGGGGCTCAGAGGGTTCATCATCACTCCCAGGCTGGCATGCAGGCCCCGGGCTGACTTGACCATCAGGCCCTGTGGTCAGGCCCACGGTATTTTTAGGGGCCCAGGAAAACATCCTAACGTCTCTTAAAATCAGAACACAAAACATGGGGTTTTTAGGGCTGGACACAATGTTTTCATTTTTAATCCAGCTAGGATTATATTCATCGTTATACCCAGATGGTTATAAACATAATTTTTAATATTTTTGCATGGAGGGAGGACCCCTGGCCACTTCAGTGACACTGGCTCCTCTAGTTAGTCCTGTGGGAAACCCACTGTCTTCTGAGTCCTTTTTCAAACTCTCTTCTCAGGAAAGGGGATTTGGAGAGAACAGCCAGGCAGAAACCAAGACGCTTTAGGGTCCTGGGTTCTGTCTGGATGGCCGGCTGTGCACCCAGCAGGAGCTTGTTAATGACACACTGCCCCCAGGTGTGGCTGCTGGTGACGTCACTCCGCGGACAGGGTGCTGGCCCAGGGCTCAGCATTTTACATGAATTCACTCTTTTCTTCCTCCTAGCCATAATCATGCCCAAGGAACAAGGGACATGGATGGATGGCATCAGGAGGTTGGACTGAATCCCAAAATCACATGAGGCCTCCCTGTGGAGCACCAGGCTCCTGGGCCCTGGAGTGAATGTAGTAGCTGCAGGCCTAAACCCCCTCTGTTCCTGCATGAGACTCCCTGGTCCAGGCAGGCTGTGAGGGTTCAGCTCTCAGCAGCACCTCCTGGATAGCCCCCTTGCCAGCTGGCAGGCCCTCCACACTAGTGTCAGGGTCTCCTCTGCTCAGGGGGCCTCTTCTCCCCTCTCCCACCACCCCTGGAGGGTGGGGGACCTGCCCAGCCTTTGTGGCTGTGGCAGGGGAGGGGCTTCCTGTCCTCGTCTGTGCAAGGAGGGACAGCAGACACCAGCCCTCCTTCCTGCAGCATCCCATCCTCGGAGACGAGATGAGGCTCCCCACTTGGTTCCTGATGAGCCCCAGGTGCCCGAGGGGTTTATGGGCTTCTCCCACAGGGGCTTGCTGGCTGGCGGAGGCCCCAGCTGTGCACACTCTCCGACAGGAGGGCTGCAGCTGGAGGAAGAGGAAACAGATACACGCTTCCTGGGTGGTCTCAGGCGGCATTTGGAGACCCGGGCTCACCTCACCTCGCACCAAACATCAGGAAAGGAGGTCTGTAACCCCTGTACTTCACAAGGATGAAAGTGAGCCCGCTGTAAGACGCTGCACGCCTAGCCCAGGGCCCCATCCCCTCTCCTCCCAGATGGGGCACTGGGAGTTGGGCACGGGTGCCACACCCTGGAACTCGTCCCCTCCAGGTGCTGTCCAAGGCAGCGACCCTCACTGAGTTCATATTACAGCTAGTGGTCCCAGGGCAGGGACCAGGCTGTTTCCACAGGCCATGCAGGGCTGGCACACAGTATCTGCCCACTAATCTGCCCATCACATGGCATCACCCCAGCATTCATGGACTCCCCAGCGGGCCCCGCTGATCTTTCACCTGTGTAGGCATCCAACATGAAAAGGTTGGAACTCACGTTTAGATGTGGCCAGCCTGAGCACCATCTTAGAAACAGCGTACCCCAAAACACGGGGCATGACTTCACCAGAATCTTGTCACTGGGCCAGATTCCAAGTTACTGAGGAGCTTGTGAGAAAAGGCAGATTCCTGGGCCCATCTCCAGGGACTCGCCATCAGAGGGTCTGGAGGTGGAGCCTGGGAATCTGTATGTTCAATGTGCCTGCCACCCTGAGGATTCTGATGCAGAAGGAACCCCGTGGAGGAAAAGTTTCCCAGCCAGGAGCCTGTGGTCTCAGAAATGCTGGGCCCTCTCGCTTCAGTATCTCATCCCCCCGTCAAAGATCCAAAACCTCACATGCCCAGCTGCCCACTGAATATTCTGCCCCTCCCAGATGGTGTGGGTGGGTGGGCCTTCCCTGACTCGGGCAACCAGACCAAACTTGCTGCCTCAGCGTGCACAGCACCTGGACAAGTCAGGTCCCAGGGCGGCAGCATCCATGCCCGGCCCCAGGGCCCCATTAGGAGGGGAGGAGGTGAGGCACCAAGTCAGGGGCCCAGCATCGGACCCTTACCCTAACTCTAGACAGCATCCTGCGGCCACTAGGCTATACTCCTCCTGCATGGAGGCAGCTGATGGAATATAGAGACTCAACACCCCTCAGGGGCCTCAGTTCCCTCGCCTGTCCCATGGAGATGTTAATAATAGCATCCACCCAAGTGGTAATGGTGAGGATTATAGGAGACAATGGCAGAAAGCACTTACTTTGTGCTTAGCAGCTACCACATGTTAAGCAATTAAGCTTTTCACTGGCATGAGCTCATCTAATCCTTCACAACCACCCTGAGAAGTGGAAGCTATTATTAACCCCATTTTCCAGATGAGGGACATTAAGTGACTCACCCTGGGTCATGTGGCTAGAAACAGCAGAGCTGGGACTCAAACCTGGGGAGTTAGCCAGCTCCTGAGCCCAGGCTCTAACCATTGGGCTACGACACCTCAATAAATGCCAAGCCTCAGCAAAAGGTGGGGGACAAAGACCCTGGGTGTGGGGGAGAAAGGGGTTGGCAGGCTTGACACTGGGTTGAGTGTCACTTAAGAGAAAAACCAAACCTAAGCCATCCTGAGCCAGAAGGGTAGGCAGGACAGAGGAGCACCAGACCCACTGAGGTCAAGTTAGCAGGTCAAACCCATATCCACAAGTTCAGGGAAAAGGTCACTCTGAAGAAAGCAATCAAGTCTCCCTCAGCCTCATTTGTGCCCCATACCCAATATGTTCCACAGGGACTTTTAAGAACAAAGAAGAGCTGAATGAACCTATTGCCAAATAAGTTTGGAATTCGGCTACGCTGTTGACCCTATCAGGAGATTCACAATGGACATTGGCAAAATAAAGGCTCTGATAAGTCCTGCAGTGAAACCTGCTTAGTTCATCCAGCCTAGCCTTTCTTGCACATAACTGATCATGATTCCTCACAGAACACAGTTTCAGAAATTCTGGTAGTGGCAAACTCCTTCTATAAACAGCATTTCTGCAAATAATATTTCCAGATTTCTGGGCCATAGCGTCACTGTCACAACTACTGAACTCTGTTGTTACAGCACAAAAGCAGGCTCGGGTGATGGCATAAACCAGTTAGTATGACTGTGGAATATGAAAACTTTATTTATGGACACCAAAATGTAGATCCCATATAATTTTATGTCACAAAATAGTCTTTTAAAAATTTTTCTCAGCCATTTAAAAATTTGAAAACTATTCTTAGCTCACAGGCACCCCAAAACAGCTTGGAGGCTGAATTTCGTCCACCATGCATAGCTTGAAAATCAGGTATAGAACAACAGGGAACTACGGTACCTTCTAGAACCCCACTATAAAGTGTTAGGGGCACGGAAAGGGGAAGGAAAGTTTGGAGTGGGAGGGAAGCTTGGGGAAACCGTCAGTAGGAAGAAGACTAGACTGGAAAGAAGACAAATGTGGCCCTAAACTCTGTGACCATTCTCATATAGCATGTGGCCATAGACAGATAATTCTGGAGAAAAAATTATAAAATGTATCTATGCTGTCTAAATCTACTTGGCAAAACCCAGCATTAACCACAGTAAAAGAAAAACTAAAAACTGGAACAATATTTACAGCTCAATCACAAAGGACCAAATGTCCCTAAAATGTAAAGCAGAAAAAGCCCAACACCCTCTGCAAGCAATGGACAGAGGAGACAGACAAGGAGGAAACGGCAAATTCAGAGGAAGGGCTCAGCCTCGCTCAGAGGAGAGAAAAGCAAAGCAAAACTATGAGATCCCACGTGTCATCTATCGGATTAGCCAAGACAGGTAAGTTTGAAAGCTGATGAAGAATACGCCTGCCACTGCGGGAGATGCATGTTTGATCCCTGGGTCAGGAAGATCCCCTGGAGGAGGAAACACCACACCAGTATTCTTGCCTGGAAAATTCCAAGGGCAGAGGAGCCTGGCAGGCTACAGTCCATGGGGCCACACAGAGTTGGATACGACTGAACGACTGAGCATCTTCCTTCCAACAAAGAAGGGGCACCGGTGCCCTCGTACAAATGGAATGACCTCTCAGGCGGGCAAACTGACAATACTGATCAAAACTACAAACAGACAATGTCACTTCTGGGAACTGTGCCTAGAGTCACACTCACTCAAGGGTCCAAGGACGTACGCACTGCAGCCCTGTTGGTAAGAGTGGAAGACGGGACACTCTAGACATTCATCACGGGGGACTGGATGAGTCGCTTTTGGTGGCAGTAACAACTTCTAGGACATGTGTATTACGAGCCGAGTCCTCTTCTCAGCCCTTGCTACTCAAAGCACAGTCTGGGGACCAGCAGCTTCTGCATCACTTGGGGGGATGTTTGGACCACAGCCTCCTCTTTGCCCCAGACCTGCTGAATCAGAATCTGCATGTTCACAAGAAGCCCAGGGGATTCCTGTGTGCCTCAGGATATGATTTTTATTTTTTAATTTTTTCTGGTATTTTCTTTTTTTTAATATAAATTTATTTATTTTAATTGGAGGTTAATTACTTTACAATATTGTATTGGTTTTGCCATACATCAACATGAATCTGCCACGGATGTACATGTGTTCCCCATCCTGAACCCTCCTCCCTCCTCCCTCCCCGTACATCCCTCTGGGTCGTCCCAGTGCACCAGCCCCAAGCGTCCAGTATCATGCATCAAACCTGGACTGGTGATTTGTTTCATATATGATATTATACATGTTTCAATGCCATTCTCCCAAATCTCCCCACCCTCTCCCTCTCCCACAGAGTCCAAAAGACCGTTCTATACATCTGTGTCTCTTTTCCTGTCTCACATACAAGGTTATCATTACCATCTTTCTAAATTCCATATATCAGTGTTATTATACTGTATTGGTGTTTTTCTTTCTGGCTTACTTCAGTCTGTATAATAGGCTCCAGTTTCATCCACCTCATTAGAACTGATTCAAATGTTTTCTTTTTAATGGCTGAGTAATACTCCATTGTGTATATGTACCATAGCTTTCTTATCCATTCATCTGCTGATGGACATCTAGGTTGCTTCCATGTCCTGGCTATTATAAACAGTGCTGCAATGAACATTGGGCTACATGTGTCTCTTTCAATTCTGGTTTCCTTGGTATGTATGCCCAGCAGTGGGATTTCTGGGTCATAAGGCAGTTCTATTTCCAGTTTTTTAAGGAATCTCCACACTGTTCTCCATAGTGGCTGTACTAGTTTGCATGGGACCTAATTAAAATTAAAAGCTTCTGCACAACAAAGGAAACTATAAGCAAGGTGAAAAGACAGCCTTCAGAATGGGAGAAAATAATAGCAAATGAAGCAATTTACAAACAACTAATCTCAAAAATGTACAAGCAACTCCTGCAGCTCAATTCCAGAAAAATAAATGACCC
This sequence comes from Bos mutus, assembly GCF_027580195.1. Lineage (NCBI taxonomy): Eukaryota > Metazoa > Chordata > Mammalia > Artiodactyla > Bovidae > Bos > Bos mutus. Next base: position 43,442,950 of record NC_091629.1, on the reverse strand, counting down.
AATCAAAAAATGGGCCAAAGAACTAAATATACATTTCTCCAAAGAAGACATACAGATGGCTAACAAACACATGAAAAGATGCTCAACATCACTCATTATCAGAGAAATGCAAATCAAAACCACAATGAGGTACCATTTCATGCCAGTCAGAATGGCTGCGATCCAAAAGTCTACAAGCAGTAAATGCTGGAGAGGGTGTGGAGAAAAGGGAACCCTCTTACACTGTTGGTGGGAATGCAAACTAGTACCGGACATGATTTTTTAAAGTCTTCTGTATTAACTCACTCAACCTCAGAACAACCCAATGGCCCAGGCCCTCTCATTACCTGAGTGTTGAAGATGAGGAACGGAGGCTCTGGGACATGAGGGAAATTGTCCAGTCACACAGTGAGAGAGCAGTAGGGCTGCATTCACTCCACATGCACACATACACACAAGAGCCTTTACAGAACGGGAAGCACTTTAACGGCGGAAAAACACCAGCCTCCGAGATACATTGTCAGGTGAAAAAAGCAAGGTGAAGGACACTGTGTAGACTATGCCAGTATTTGTGGGGGGAGGAAAAAGCAGACTCTATACATTTAATAGCTTAGATGCCCAGAAGGCATCCTTGAAGAGAAAGTAGCTCAGTCGTGTCCAACTCCTTGCGACCCCATGGACTATACAGTCCACGGAATTCTCCAGGCCAGAATACTGCAGTGGGTAGCCTTTCCCTTCTCCAGGGGATCTTCCCAACCCAGGGATCGAACCCAGGTCTCCCGCATTGCAGCTGAGTCACAAGGGAAGTACCCAATAACTCAGACGTAGCTGCCTCTGGGGCGCGGAACGCAGCAGCTGGAGGAAGGACGTCAGAGGGAAACTATTCAGTGTTGCACACATCTGGAACTTAAATTTTGAGCCTAGAACATGTATTGTTAATACCTATACTACAATATGGGCTTCCCTAGTGTCTCAGACAGTAAAGAATCCGCCTGCAATGCAGGAGACCCAGGTTCGATTCCTGGGTTGGGAAGATCCTCTGGAGAAGGAAATGGCAACCCACTCCAGCATTCTTGCCTGGAGAATCCCATGGACAGAGGAGCCTGTGGGCTACAGTCCATGGGGGTCACAAAAGAGTTGGACACAGCTGAGTTACTAACACAACATAACACGCTAAAATATAAATTTTTAAAAACTGGTGTAAGAAAGATGTTGCACATCCTAAAACCACCCCCACTTCATAAGAAATAGACTTTGCGGAAGGAGAAACTGGCACAGCCAGGCCCACCCTACTGCTCCACTTGCCTTCTTGTCTGCCCTTCTCAGAAAACATGGCCGTGGCATATGGGAGAGATGCTGGGGTGGGGGGGGGACAAACAGTAGCTTCTCCAAGTATTCGGGAGTCGACACTACATTCAGTCTCTTGGAAGGGGGTTCATGCCTCACACCAGTGCAATGTCCTTCACTGGGGTGATTTTGCCCTGCAGCGATCATCTGACAATGTCTAGAGACATTTTTGGTGTCACAAGTGGGAGAGGCGATTGGCTTCAAGTGGGGAGAGGCCAGGGAAACCATGAAACACCCTACAAAGCCCAAGACACCCCAGGATGTCCTGTGTCCTGAGTTTGAGGGGCCTGCGTCAGCACGGCTCAGATGTTGCATGTGCGAGCATCACTAGGGGCTCAGCTGAAGTGCAGGTTCAGATAGGGCAGGCCTGGGATGGGCCAGAGAGTCTGCATTTCTAACGGCGGGGGCCACCTGTGCTGCTTTGGAACCACACTTGGAGCAATGAGGCCTTACCCAGCCCAGCTCTGGCCAACAGTATAAATGCCACATGAAAAAGGGGTAGAGACTGCTTCCATTTGGATTAGAATGCTCGATAGGAAGTGCTGATGGGGAAGCGAGCGGAGGAAACCTGGTCCTAATAGACATGAGTTGAGCTCCCCCCAGGGTCTACAGTTGCGGGCTGCATCAGCATGAGCTGGGGTGCTGGCTGGGGACTTACCGTCCAGAGTCTCCACGGACAACTGCAGGCCCAGGTTGTGCCGCGGGTTGACCACCCAGTGGTTGCTGGTGGCTGTGATATCAAAAACGAGCCAGCCCTCCTCTGAGGCCCAGAGGGTGCGGCTGTCGAGCAGGAACAGGTCGGACTCCCTGCAAGAGAGGAGAGAGACACAGGCTCCAGGTCAGCAGGTCGTGGCTTGGTCACCCCCGTCAGCCAGTCAGCCACTGGTACATGGCAGAACTTTGTGAGTGGGGGAGCTGGCGGGAGGTCCGCCAGCCCGTCCCCCTGACAAAGTGCGTTCATCAGACCAAGATCCAGCCATGGAGACCCCTGATGGGAGACAGAGTGCAGAACGGGGGTAAAGAGATACACACAGGAGACAAGGAGCTGCTACGAGACAGACGTGCCCTTCAGATTTGTTGGGGGTGACAAAGGATGAGATGGTTGGATGGCATCACTGCCTCAATGGACATGGGTTTGAGCAAGCTCCGGGAGATGGTGAAAGACAGGGAAGCCTGGTGTGCTGCAGTCCATGGGGTTGCAGAGAGTCAGACACGACTGACTGAATGAACAACAACAACAATGTTGAGGGGATACTAGTGGGACAGAGCACAGGAAGGCAGGAATCCCACCATCTCCATGAGGCTAGAAGTCTCAGGGAACAGAAGTTCACCCTTGTTCACTTATTCACCACTTGCCAGGCACTGTCCCAAGAGCTTTACACACATTGTCTCATTCAGTTCTTACAACACTAAATTGTGGGGGTATTACCATCTCTGATGGATCCACGATAAAACCATGACTTGCCCAAGGTCACTTAGCCAGGAAGATGCTAGACTGGGGCTTCAGCCTGGCATCTGAGCACCAGTGCAGAGATGCTCCTTATTTCCACACTATATAATTTCTTCATGAGGCCACCAAGCATTAGGAAGTGGACCCCCAGCAAACATCATTAGTAGAGGGAGTACTTTAATTCTCTTTCTCAGATTTGTAGTAGAAAATGGTTAAAACCACAAATAACCTTGTAAGGATGGAGGGTGAATGGATGAAGATGGATGGATGGATGGATGGATGGTGAATGATGGATGAATGGAAGAAAGATGGATGGATGGATGAATGGATTTTTACACTCCTAGATAGTAGAATTCTAGTATATGCTGCTGCTGCTAAGTCACTTCAGTCGTGTCCGACTCTGTGTGACCCTGTGGACGGCAGCCCACCAGACTCCCCCATCCCTGGGATTCTCCAGGCAAGAACACTGGAGTGGGTTGCCATTTCCTTCTCCAATGCATGAAAGTGAAAAGTGAAAGCGAAGTCGCTCAGTCGTGCCCGACTCCTAGCGACCCCATGGATTGCAGCCTACCAGGCTCCTCCATCCATGGGATTCTCCAGGCAAGAGTACTGGAGTGGGTTGCCATTGCCTTCTCACAATTCTAGTATATAAAATATCATAATGTCTCTTTTGGAACTTTTAATTATAAGAATTCGAAACAAAAATTTTGAGTCCTTTGACAGCCAGTTAGTATATTTGAGCTCCTATACTGTACCAGGCAGTGGGTACAGTGATGAACAACATCCAACCAGTTCCTGCTCCAAGGTATTGACAATCTTTTTCATGCTGGGGGGAATCTAATTTTCCTGGGAAATTACATGGCTCAGTCGGTAAAGAATCTGCCTGCAATGGAGGAGACCCAGGTTCAATCCCTGGGTCAGGAAGATTCCCCGGAGAATGAAATGGCAACCCACTCCAGTATTCTTGCCTGGGAAATGCCATGGACACAGGAGCCTGGCAGGCTACCATCCACGGGGTCGCAAAGAGTCAGACATGACTGAGCAACTGAACCACCACCACCATGCATGTGATTGAGATAAGACTTCTGAGCTTACGGACAACAAGCGGAGCCACAATACAAGACAGTGCCTTGTCTCTTAGCCAACCAAACCACAGTCTCTTATGACTGTAGGACACTCACTGCCTCTGTAATACAGAGAGATCAGAGGAGCAAGCAAGACCTTTTAGAGCCACAGAACATTTTGAGGATGCTGTTCAACTTTCACGGCCAAACTGAATTAAGATAAGGAAACAATCTTCCGTGACCCATTTACTTCTCTTTTTTCCCGGGGCCCTTTCAGATGTAGCTTCAAAAAACTGACTTGGAGAAGGATGTTCACACAGATCCCAAATGAGAATATCCACTCTCTTCATCTCCAATTTGCCTTGATGGCTTTCCTAGCTATGGAGAGTTACCAAGACTGTCAACGAACCAGTTTGCTGCTCTCAACAATTAACAGATGAGAGAAGAAACACACTCCGAAACAATCCCCTCACTCGCTCAGGCTCCCAGGGCCCCAGCAGGAAACCGCCACACTGCAGCACAGAAGTCATCAACCTGGGTGGCGACTCTGCCAGAAAATTGTTATTTGCAGGAAAATGTGACCAGATATCCGGATAGGCCCTGATGGACAGTAAAACAATGAATAGTAACTCAGGGAACAGAATCAGGCCTTTGGAGAGAGAACGCTTTGCCAAACGATACTAAACATTCTCTTATTACAGCCGGGACACCGAGGGCCAGATGTTACAGGCGAGCGTTGACTCATTGTGAATCAACGTGCATGCGAGTGCAGTCTCCCTCCCCTGAGTCCTGGTTCGCAGTGTGTTCCAGCCTTGCTGAGAAGAGCCAAGCCTTCATGGAAGGCATTGGGACAGGACAGCCCTGTCGAGGTGGGGGAGTGGGATGCTCACACAGGCTCCGCTTTAAGACGTAGGGCTCAGCCCCAGGTTGGTCCCATGAACAGGACAGGCGGGAAATTACTCAGCAGCCATGTCCAGACAGACGGCTGGGAAAGTGCGAATTTCTCGACACCACCTGGAGCATCTCATTAGAAATCAATGGTTCTTACACCAGGAGGAACGAACAAGCCCTTTATGACATGTGTATTCACCACGAACACACCAACCTTCCTGACTCAGCCCAGGTGACAGCAGAAGCTGGACACGTCAGGGTGGGGACCCCGTGTGTGCCAAGTCACTTCAGTCATGTCCGACACTTTGCGACCCTGTAGATGGTAGCCCATCAGGCTCCTCTGTCCATGGAATTCTCCAAGCAAGAATACTGGAGTGGGTTGCCATGCCCTTCTCCAAGAGATCTTCCCAACACAAGGGCTGAATCCATGTCTTTCACAGCTCCTCAACTGGCAGATTCTTTGCCACTAATGCCACCTGGGCTTCAGGGAACCTAAATGCCCTCTCTCCCCTTTGCCACTGCTGAGAATCTAGGTGCTTTCTGTGTACCAGCTCCCTGATCTCCAACAATCAGGTTACTGTTCCCATTTTATACACAAGTAGAGTGAGGTTTCGGAGAAGGTAATGGCACCCCACTCCAGTACTCTTGCCTGGAAAATCCCATGGACAGAGGAGTCTGGTAGGCTGCAGTCCATGGGGTCGCTAAGAGTCGGACATGACTGAGCAACTTCCCTTTCACTTTTCACTTTCATGCATTGGAGCAGGAAATGGCAGCCCACTCTAGTGTTCTTGCCTGGAGAATCCCAGGGACAGGGAAGCCTGGTGGGCTTCCGTCTGTGGGGTCGCACAGAGTCAGACACGACTGAAGCGACTTAGCAGCAGCAGCAGAGTGAGGTTTAGAGAGGGGAGGACAAAAGTCCACATTGATAAACCTTGAAAGTGAGAGAACCAGGACACAGTGCTGGAAGCGTGACCTGAGGACTTGGGCACTTGAGCCCCATCACCTCCTTAACGCACCCTCTCACCAAGGGGCAAGAGATCAGAAGCGTGTTCAGTCCTGCACGATGCATGTTATTGTCACAACATTGTGGGGAGCAGAGAAAATATTAGAGAAGGGGTGTGGGATGAAGTCCAGGCAGCAGGGAAGGAAGGAAGCAAGTAGGGCAAGCCAGCTGATTGCAGAGCCTCAGTTTCCTTCTCTGTAAAATGGCCAGAATGTCCTCTCCTGCAGCAGGTGAGGGAGCTGAGGGAAGACTACTCTAAGGATAAACTCCCAAGGCTCTTGGAGCATTTCTATAGTTACTCCAAGTCATGCCAGTGTTGGTGCACAGTCCCTGCTAGACAGCAAGAAATTCTAGGATGGGGACTTTATCCTGGTCCCAGTCCTTATGTGATTTCCTAAGATCCCCAGAACAATAGACCACATGTCCACTCAAACAACGTTCACCTTTGACACCAACATTCATCAAAGTGTATCAGGATGTTCACAGTCATGCATTGTCTGCAAACATGACATCAACAATTCCTCCTCCCCCTCCCCACAAGCAGCGCTCTCATAAATCAGGAAGTCTGCTCGCACCTCTCACATCTGCAGTGACCATCTGACTCGCTGCGGACCAGTGGGAAGGAGGCCCTGCCATGTCCAGGGCAAGAATGCAACAGGCTTCTTGGATCTGCTCTGCTGCCCACTGGACTGGCAACCCTGACTCCTCTACTGCAGAGAAGGCACGGAAGGGGAACAGGGCAGCAGCTGTGGAGGAGGAGGGTCTATGAGGGGAGAAAGAGACAGAAACCAAATGAGCCCTCATGGGAGGTGCATCTAGGGTGTTCCGGCCCCAGCCGAGCTCCCAGCTTCACTGGGGACTACAACAGAAGCTACCAATAGTAGAAAAACTGCCCGGCTGAGCCCTGCCCAAATTCCTGAGCAATTAAACGATTGTTGTTCTAGCCACCGCGTTGTGGGTGGCTTGTTCACCACAGAGATAGAACCCAAACAACAGTCACACTGTTCAGAACAGAAAAATGGACAACTAACCTTAATCTACTGAGAGGGACAGACGAGTGAAAACAGAGAGCACACCCCACTGCTTCACAGCTCCATCAAAGCACGTACTTGTTGACAACGGGGATATATGGTATTAAATAAGAAGATGTCATAAACAGGATGTGTAATTTGCAAATTTCTGGGAAAATACAATATGCTAACATTGGTTAAGAAAAAAGAAATAGAAAATTTGAGTCAAGTTACTACATGTGTACTAGTGAATTGAGATAGGAGTAAAACACCTTCCCCAATCCACACCCAGATGCTTTGATACTGTATTTTTACCAAATTCACCAAATTATTAAGAGAAAATTGCTTCTTATAAAAACTGGTCAAGAAAACACAAGAGGCAAATTGAGAAGCTATATTGTAAAGCTAGCATGATTCCAAAGGTGGAGAAGGCCAATTTGAATAGACATTTCTTTAAAGATACACAAATGGCCAGGGAACACACAGACAGAGGGTCAACATCATTAGCCACTGCTGTTGTTGTTTAGTCACTAAGTCCTGTCCAGCTCTTTGCAACCTCATGGGCTGTAGCCCCCCAGGTTCCTCTGTCCAAGAATTCTCCAGGCAAGAACACTGGAGTGGGTTGCCATTTCCTACTCCAGGGAATCTTCCTGACCCAGGGATCGAACTAGCATCACCTGTGTCTCCTACTACTGAACCACCAGGGAAGCCCCTTAAACAGCACAACTCTGAATATACTAAAAACTAATGAATAATACGTTTTACGAGGTTGACTGGATGATGGTATGTGAATTATATCTCAGTGAAGCCATATTTTAAAAAGTGAATAAAGCCAACCTAAGTTCAAAATATAGAGCACAGTGTCATGATGCTAACAACTTTTTCTAAGCTGGCACACCTACACGTGGGGAACCTAAACACAAATACTCCGGAGCTGCAGCAACAGTTCCTTCTGAAGGGTGTTTCTCTCCGCTACACACACATCAACGTTGGCTCAAGTCACCAAGCACCATCTGTTTCTCAAAGAAGTGAGACAGTACGAGTTTGCGTATTTCCATGTTTTACTGGGTCAGTGGAGCAAACCCCGGCACGGTGGCTGGCCTGGCTTCACCTCCTCTTTGGTGTGGGGACAGTTCTGCCCACTCCTCCAGGCTCATAGGGGCAGCCGGGCTGGTGAACTAATTTAACCTACCAATGAAAGAAACACCAGAAGACCCCAAAAGCAGATTTCTCCCCTCCCGAAACCCAGGCTCCCCCAAATCCTTGCTCTGTGTGAGACACAAACCACCAGTGATCCCAACTCTGTGGCGGGGAGGGCTGTCAATATTTAACCGCCGGCCTGGGGACAGAGTGGGCTTCCCTGGTGGCTCAGATGGCAAAGAGTCTGATTGTCATACAGGAGATATGAGTTCGATTCCCGCGTCAGGAAGATCCCCTGGAGAAGAGAATGGCAATCCACTCCAGTATTCTTGCCTGGAGAATTCCATGGACAGAGGAGCCTCGTGGGCTATGGTCCCTGGGGTGGTAAAGAGTCTGAAACAACTGCATACCTAACACTCACTTTTCACTGGGGTCAGAGTACTGCTGGGGCTTGCAGGCTCCCCCTCCCAGGGACACCCAGGAGAGTACCTGAAATCTAACCCACAGTGGGAAGCAGGAGAAGCCCATGCCATCACCTGACCCAGTTTCCAGCATCTCAACCCACCTCCCTCTGGAAAGTCCTACTATGACAGAAAAGTGGATATTTTAAAATCTCCAGCGTGGGAAGGTGGAAAGTCCTTTTCTTTCCACCCCTTCCCTGCCTTTTTTTTTTTTTCCTGCCCTGTGGTTCCTTAGAGACTATTTAGAGACTGTGATCTCAAGGAGGGCCTTTGCCCACGACCCATTCCTGGAGCAGTAGAGCCCCACGCAGGATGCAAGATGCCAACCACTCCACCCAGGGCCTCAGAGAAATCATTAACACTTTGCACACACTTAGCTCCTGGGAACACAAGCCTGAAACTGGCAGGATGGGAAGCCTGAGGATTCCTCTGGCCCCTGGGCTCTGCAGGGAGGAGCGAGAGCTATGGTCCAGGGACTGTGAGTGCATCTCACCTGAGGACAAGTAAACCCTGAGGAAGGACCCTCAGGGTGAGCAAGACAAAGGAAAGCATCAGATTCGAGGGGTGAGGCTGTCCAGGGAGGTCATTCCTTGAAAAGTGTCTCCTGAGGGAGGCCAGAAAGGTGAGCAGGGCTGATGAAGCTCAGGGAAGGAAGCGTGTTCCAACAGAGGGAACAGAATGTGCAAAATCTCATGAGAGAGGCAACCGTGGAGGGGCTGTGGGAGCTCGGTGAGCACAGGGGCGGGTGGTGGCACGAACCTGCACGGCAGCCTCCAGCCACGGGAAGGTTCCGATGCTGGGAGAGCTGGGCGGCTGGCAAGTTTTAAGCAGGGAATGGAAATAATTGGCTTTGGGTAGACTCTCCATAGGGCTTCCCAGGTGGCTCAGTGGTAAAGAATCCACCTGCCGATGCAGGAAACTCAGCTTTGATCCTTGGGTTGGGAAGATCCCCACTCCAGTATTCTTGTCTGGAGAACCCCAAGGACAGAGGAGCCTGGCAGGCTACAGTCCATAGGGTTCACAAAGAGTCAGACATGGCTGAGCACTAAGCACAGCACACAGACTCTCCCTCAGCCCTGCTCTGACCCTCACCCTCACCCTCACCCTGTGGCTCTTTGGGAAACTGCAGGGCTGGACATTTTACTTTTAAAACCCTACATGTTGTAAATGGTTTCTGGGCCTCGTGAACACTCCTCAGAAGGCAGTAAGCGATGGAGAGGCCAGAGCTTTCCCAGACTAATTCGATGTCACGGAGGGGGAGCAGGCGATGGCGCTGCTAAGGATGAGTCAGGCTGGGAAGGCAGCAGCCCCGCCACCATGCACCTGGAGTCTGCCGGCAAACATCAGCCCTGCAGGGAAGCGCGGAAGGAGATCAAAGGAGCCCACAGAGGAAGTGGGGCGTGGCTGCCCTGAGGCTCTCGGTCCTGGGAGTGCCCCTCTGGGCAGGGGAGGACCCAGCCCAGATCCCAGCACCCCACTGGGCTTCAGGGAATGCCCCATCTCTCTTCCAAGTCACCCAGACAGTCCCTGGTGACCCCAGGACGGGAAGATGAAGTCAGGGAGGTCTAAGGCTTTTTTTAAACATTTTTTTTTCTTAAGGCTGCGCCTATCCAGGAAGCCTAAAATTAAGTCATTTGGGGGAGAAAGGTGGAAAAATACACACACTAAAGCACAATATCCTCCCACAGCCAGAGCACGAGTCACCAGCCCACAGCTTCGCCACCCCCAGGACTGTCTGTCTATCTGTCTCTGTCTCCCTCCTCTCTTCCCTTCCCCATCCACCTACCAGGGCATTCACAGGAGGGTGAAGGACACTCCTTCCCAGAGCCCAAGAGGCCTATGTTATCAAAGTCAGGACACAGATCAGCAGCCATTAAGGTCTGGGTCTCCGTTGCCCCGTGTGCAAGAGGAAGGGTTGCAGTTTGCCAAACTCTCAGAAACAGTCTCCTACAAATAAAGTATTAAGAGAGGAAAATGAACAGGTTGAAGACCACAAAGTTCTGTATTCAAATAAGACCAGAAAGCACCAAGAACAAGCACCAGAAGGCACTAAGAGATTTCACGATGCACATCAGCTCTTGAGAGGTTCTGAGAGATCCTGGACTATAAAGAAACTATATATAGTTCTTTGGACTATAAAGAAACTATATATAGTTCTTTGGACTATAAAGAAAGCTGAGCACTGAAGAATTGATGGTTTTGAACTGTGGTGTTGGAGGAGACTCTTGAGAGTCCCTTGGACTGCAAGGAGATCAAACCAGTCCATCCTAAAGGAAACCAGTCCTGAACATTCATTGGAAGGACTGATGCTGAAGCTGAAACTCCAATACTTTGGCGACCTGATGGGAAGAACTGAGTCATTGGAAAAGACCCTGATGCTGGGAAAGATTGAAGGTGGGAGGAGAAGGGGATGACAGAGGATGAGATGGTTGGATGGCATCATCAACTCAATGAACATGAGTTTGAAAAAGCTCTGGGATTTGGTGATGGACAGGGAAGCCTGGCACACTACAGTCCATGGGGTGGCAAAGAGTTGGACATGACTGAGTGACTGAACTGAGAGATCCTGCTGCAAAGCACTGTCTCCTCTGGCCATGAAGAGTGATTACAGAGGCTCTGAACTTATGTACACATGCAGATCATGGGGGCCGGCAGTGGAGAGCGATGAGGACTGGAACTAAAAATGGGATGCAGCTACCAGCTGGAGAAAACAGCCAGGAGGTCTAAGTGGAGCTCAAGATTCTCCCCAGGGTAGATCATACTCTGAGGAGGTCAGGGATGTAGAATTGTGAAGTAAGGCTTTGGGTCCTAGGAAAGTTGAAATCAAATCACAGCAGAGTGATCTTGGGAAGGCTCTTCTGTTTGTAAAGTGGAGATAGCAATGAGCACTATTCTAAGGATGCATTAACTGAGTTCAGTTGAGATGCCTGCATGGAGCTGAAGGCTCAAGGCTCCAGGATACAGCAGGGCTCACTCACAACCACATCGTTCTGCCCCTCTGAGAGGCAGCAGTCTTAGAACAGGCCTGGCATGGAAATGGCCCATTGAACCCCATGATACCTAAGAGGCAAGTCCTGTTGTCCCTTTCACAGGAAGGAGAGTGAGGTTCAGGGCAGCTCACAGAGCTCCTGGGGTGGAGGGAGAGCAGCCACCTAGAGGAAGCTCAGCATCTTCTTTCCACCCTTCTGGCCCCTCCCTGCTTCCGTCCCAGCAGCCCTGCTGGGCCTTCAGAACCTCCATTCTGAACAGATCACCGCCCTGCTCTAAGCCCTTTATTAGCTCTTAGAATAAGAAAGCCAAATTCCCCAGTGTTTCATAAAAAAAGGAGAGGCTGTAACTGCTGGTCCAAACTGGGAAACACTGGGGAGAAAAAGGAGGCACTGTTAACTCCAGGTGGGCACAGGGGGCATTTTATCACCCTTCCTATAGGCTCTGGGGGGGTCTGGTCCCCCTCCCTCTCCAACACCTCTTGCCACCCCACTGTTCTTCTGTCTGCCCCCCAGGGCTCCAGCCACCCCAGCCTCCTTTCAAGCTTTCATCTGGGCCAGATTCCGCCCACTCCAGGCCATGGTCCATGCTGTTCCCACTGCCTGGAACACTGTTCCCTGTCCTTTTACCTCTGTCACACCTGGACACCCTGCAACCCCCCAGGGAAGCCCCTGCCTGATGGGCGCATCCTCTTCCAGCCTCACAGCCTCTCCTTTGCGGCACTCAGGTTGGAGCTGAAATGTGCTTGTATGGTTCTCAGGTTTTCCTCTCACCCCAACACACTGTAAGCTCCTCGGTGGCAGGAACCAGTCCTGCTTTGCTTACCTCTGTTGGAGTCCCAGGATCTAGCAACCAACACAGCACACAGTAGGTTTCAAAGACCTTTGAATGAAGGTGCTGCTAACTGGAGTTTCGTTTCAGGCAAGGAGGTTTTCTGGTGTCACTTTCTGTAGTTTTATGTTACCCAAAAAAAGGAAGAGTGAGCGTTCTTTCTAACGATTCAAGTGCCTCTGGGCTTCTCTGGTGGCAAAGCGGTAAAGAATCTGCCTGCAGTGAAGGAGACATGGGTTTGATTCCTGGGTCGGGAAGATCCCCTGAAGGAGGAAGTGGCAACTCACTCCAGTATTCTTGTGTTGGAAATTCCATGGACAGAGGAGCCTGGTGGGCTATAGTCCGTGGGGTCGCAAAGAGTCAGACACGACTGAGCAACTGAGTGCACACCCACACAGGTGCCTCCAGAGACGGATTTACCTCCACCTCGCTGGGCCTCGGGCCACCATCCACTCCATACCCACTGGGAGTCTTCTTCCAGCTCAGGGGCACCAGGCTGCCTGGTAACACAGGCTGGTCCGTGCCCAGGCACCTCCACGTCCCCCACCTTGCACAGGGCCTGCCTGGGTAGTCACAGGGTGGCCAAATCACCCCCAGCCCATCCCAGTTGGAGGCTGCCTGGCCGCCTAGGCTTCACCTCCTCCACTTCTGTGTCCTCAGCCCTCGGTCAAGATTAGCTCCTTGATCTGCATGTTGTCAGGAGAAACCCAGAGGACATAGACAGGCAGGGGACCTCGACTAGAAAGAAAGTCAACCTCCAGTTTACTTTGGGACCCAACTCTTGTTCCTGCTTACTTAAGATTCCAGGGTTTGGGCCACAGAATTCCCAGAAAACTGGTGGTCTGGAATTCTGTTCACCCTGGGTATGGTCCCTACAGAAACCAAACACTGAGAAGTGAGCCATGCTGGGTATTTCAGAGCTCAGAGGTGAGACATAAAGGCCCCTGGGTGCTCCCAGAACAACCAGGCCTTGTGGGGCACGTTGTGGAGCTCTGAGACGGGAAATCCCACGCGCCAGGCAGCTGCCTGCGTCTGGCATCCCGGGGGCGGGTGGGCGAGACGCCGAGCATGGGAGACTCATCTTTCGAGACTTTCCCCAGTTGCTCCATTTCCTCCAGCCTCCAGCTCCAGCCCGAAATAGCACAAGGTAAATTCAGCCTCCTTCACGCACACACTCAAGGAATAAACAAACACACTCATGTTGGGTCATCTTTCCTACCTATTTTTTCCCCCCCAAAAAAAAGAACCACAGGCTGTTTTAAGATTCCAAACCCAGACGCAAAAAAAGTTAAGTGAAGCTGGGAAAAAGGAAATGAACTCAGCAATGGAGTTTGCAGACAGAGCAAGTGTTGTGAGGACCACAGTCCAGGTTTTCAAAAACAAAGACCAGATCGCGATGCAGAGCAGGGAGGGGTGCTGAGAGGTGACAGGGAGCGGGCAGGCTGAGGACACACCCCTGTGCCAAGCATCACATGTGCCTTATGCCACTGTACCCCTGCCAGCCCTACCAGGTGGGCACACTTGTCCTCTGTTATATTTTGTCCCTCCCCTAGGAGAAGATAAACGGTAAAGTGTCTGCCTGCAATGGGGGAGATCCGGGTTCGATCCCTGGGTCAGGAAGATCCCCTGGAGAAGGAAATGGCAACCCACTCCAGTATGCTTGTCTGGAAAATCCCATGGACAGAGGAGCCTGGTAGGCTATAATCTGTGGGGTCACAAAGAGTCAGACACGACTGAGTGACTTCACTTTCTTTCTTTCAGGAGAAGATCCTGAGTCAAAGGCTTGAATGCAAGTGGTTTGTCTGAGAAGTGACCCCAGGAACCACCAGGAAGGGGGTGGGAAGTAAGGCAGGGATGGAAAGAGGTCAAAACATGAAGCTGTGGGCATCTGGGGCTCACATCCGCCAGGCGCCCCCGGACGCTGTCTGAACACAGCTCTGCGTGGTACTTCCTGGGGCATGAGGAGGCTGGAGTCAACATCCACTTGCCGTTGCCCACCTGCGATGGACGGATGCTCCGGGGGCTTGACTCTGCAGTGGGTTGCCTGCATCCGGGGGTCAGAGAAAGCCCCAGGGCAGGAGAGGGCGGTGCCGAGCAGAAGCATCTAGACTGCGGCTCCAGCCAGCCATCACAGGGAGGAGGCCTTGTCCCAGGTCACAGCTGGCGAGGTCAACACAGCAGGAGTGCCCATCCTGGGCAGCCAGGGACTCCATCCCCGTGATGATCTATAGGGGGCGCCTGTGGGCGTGGGACCTTGGAGAGAAGACCCAGGGATGAAGGGGAAGCTGGTGGGTGGTCCCTCTTACAGGAATCAAGACTACAGACCTCATGGATTCTTCTCCTAGGAAGAAGGAGGGATGTGCCGCGAGCCCTGCATGTGTGAAAGTCACTCAGTCATGTCCGACTCTTTGTGACCCCACGGACTGTACAGTCTATGAAATTCTCCAGGCCAGAATACTGCAGTGGGTAGCCTTTCCCTTCTCCAGGGTATCTTCCCAACCCAGGGATCGAACCCAGGGCTCCCACATTGCAGACAGATTCTTTACCAGCTGAGCTACAAGGGGAAGCCCAAGAATACTGGAGTGGGTAGCCTTTCCCTTCTCCAGGAGATCTTCCCAACCCAGGAATTGCACCAGGGTCTCCTGCATGGCAGGTAGATTCTTTACCAGCTGAGCTGTGAGGGAAGCCCCCCCTGCATGTGTAATGCTGGGAGACGTTCTCCAGGGGCTCTGCTGGAAGACGCTCTCCAAGGAGACACTCCATTCTTCTTCCTTCGACAAGGACTGGCTTCTCTGGGAGCTGCTCCTTCGAATGCTTGTCCCACCTGAAAACCTGACTCACAAACCACCCCGCACCCCTATTCCCCTGGCCTGTGGACCCAACCCTGGAGCCAAAGGTTGAGCCCAAATCCCTCACCCACAGCATTAAGGGGAAATGAGACATCTGCTTTCGGACCCAAGTGTCATCTTTAAAAGTCCCTAACTAGGCTCTGAGGAAGAGCCCCCAAAATTTAAAGTCCTACCCCCTTAAAGGCTCTCACCATCTAGTTTTCACTCAAGAAGAGGAACCACAGGATGTGTGTCAGGCACCAGGGGTGCAATGGTCGAAGGCCCCAGAGGCCACAGGCTGAGGACCTGGCGATCTTGACCACCTGCGTGCAGATTTGGAGGATGCGGGTGTCGAGTTGGATTTTGAAAGAGGTCAGGTTGAGACAGATGAGCAACAGTAGCAGAGGATTATGACTAAGTGCTCTGTCTAAAGCTGGTTGATTGTCATTGTCACCAGGAAAAAGCAAGGTATAAGAAACCCACAGGCAAGAGGTGCCCAAGCAGACGTGACGACCAAATGTCATGTAATGTCGTAGAGCGGAAGAAGGACACTGAGAAAAAAACAAGAAAACCTGGGTCAATTATTGACTTCAGTTCATAATAATAATGCGTCAACATTGGTTCCTTCAATATAGCAAATGCACCAAACTCATGAATGTCATTGGGCTTCCCAGGTGGCTCAATGGTAAAGAATCCATCTGCCAGTGCAGGAGAGACAAGAAGACACAGGATCAGTCCTTGGATGGGGAAGATCCCCTGAAGGAGGACATGGCAACCCACTCCAGTATTCCTGACTGGGAAATTCAGGACAAAGGAGCATGTCAGGCTACAGTCCCCCGGGTCACAAAGAGTCACACATGACTGAAGCAACTTAGCACACATGCGTACATATGGGGGATCTTAGCTCCCTGACCAGGGATCGAACCATACCCCTGCAGTGGAGGGCAAAGTCTTAACCACTGGACCACCAGGGAAGATCCACTCCTCCAATTGCCCCCAAATGCCCAAAGACCTGGGTACTATCGAGGGAAAAGAAGAAAATGGTGCTGTTGCAGGCTGGCAATTGGAAGACAAAGGAGGAGCCAATGTTTGGAAGCATGCTGAGCATTTACCCAAGTGCCAACTTCCACCCTGAACTTGAAATAACCAAGGGCTTCCTTAGTCATGGTTGACTCCTTTAAAACATCCCCTTCCTGGTGAGCCTGCATTTCCCATCCTTACTGAGTTCACATCTGAACAGGCACTTTTCTTCCCAGCTACAGATGACTGCTCATGACCAAATTGAAAAATATTAATTCTCTCTGTCTCCTGCCAAAAAGGCTAAAGCAATTACAGGCCCTGATATGAAACACAGATGTTAATACATTTGGAAAAACAGACTCCTATGGACGAGCAGAGGTCCAAGTATGAAGTGCTTTTGGAATTAAAGCACCGGGATCAAGTTATACAGCCAGCCCCCAATACTGAAGCCCATTCTTCCAAAATTCATTCCAGCATAGGGAACCCAGGGCCAGGGCATACAGGCTGACATGTCCCCTACTTGCAAACAAGAACCAACCCACCCTTGGGTACCCACTGGCACACAAACTCAAAATAATATAATTATAATCATCAGAGGGAAACTTCCCTGGGATCGAAAAGTATTATAATTATGCGCAATTTTCACTTTTTGGAAATTGGGCTCAGATGCTGAAGAAAGATTGCAAGAGAGGTGTTCTCGGGTTTCAGTTCTGGAAGAGAGAACACATTGGAAGGTTTGCGAGGATGGACGGGCCCAAGGCTGGATGCTCGGGAAGTGAGAGAGGGGCACCAGCAGGTACCTGTTTCACATAGCCTTGTGCCAGCCACTACGTCTGGTGCTAAGACTCCTCGTGAAAGACGCTGCTACCGTCAGTCCATTCAGGAAGCCCACGGCTAGGAGGCTAGATCCCTCTAGCTCCATTCATGCTTATGTGTCTCACTGAGCACCTACTGTATGCCAGGTTCCAGGCACACAAGATGGAACAGTGAGCAAAGCGCACCAGACGCCTGTCCTCATGGAGAGTTCGTCCCTGGCTCTGCTTCTGGGTCACCATGATGGTCTCCACGCTCCCACTCAGATCTTCGCTGATGAGGCTCATGGGGGCTCACGAGCCACTCGAGTCCATGTGGATCCCAAGCCCTTGGTCTTTACTGACTGTCCACACAGCATTTCTGAGACAAGCAGGGCAGCTCTTCTGTCTTCTCAACCTCAGTTCCCTTGTGCAGAAAATGTTTCCCTCCCATTACCCAATTCCTAGGATTGCCATGAAGAGAAAGGGATGTGTGTATCCACCAGCCAAGGAGGAAAAACAGATATGATCGGGGACAGATACAAACGTCCTTTCCTTAATCCCTAACCCGCTACTGTGCCTCAGTTCCCTTGCCTGCAAAATGGGGTGAATGGTGGTACCCGCCTCGGGGCTTGGGAAGGACAGTGACAGCACACTGCGTGCCCTGAGCGTCAGCTTTGTCATCGTCACCGTCAGGCAAAGACAGACACCTCTTCCCTCAGTTCGCAGAGGTGTTACCCAAACCGGAGCGTGCAGATTACATCGCGAATTCGGAAGACATCAGCCAAACGAACAAGATGTAAAGAAGTGGCCCTTTCTATGAGGTGGGTCTGCAAGGGGCTGCCTCATGGGACACTTGATCACCTTGACCTTTGCATTCATTAAGCATTCAATCCATGCAGTGACAGGAACAGGGCAGAGAAGCAACTCCTTATAAAGTCTCCTCAGCATCTCTATTTAGAATCTTCTCTCCCAGAAAGGTGTCTCAGCTGCCACCTGCTCACTCTGCGGAATCCGACACCAGTAAAGCATTGTCCTGGGAGAGGAGGCAGGGCAGGAGTCTCCACCCGCACTGAATGGATGATAGGACTCCCACAAGGTCCCTCAGATCCTCAAAGAAGCAGGAAAGAACAAGGAACAAGTCCACTCTGGGGATACTCAGACTTGTTACATCAGAATTCTGAGGTGGAGGGGGTTGGGGGACGGGGGTGGACCCAGCATTTGAAATTTTACTTGATGCCTGGTTTTGAATTCCACCTTTAGTGTGTGGCCTCGGGAAGGTGATCTGACCTCTCTGTGCCCCAGTGACCCCATCCACAAAATGGGAAAATAAGACATCCTGAAGATGTCGTGAAGACTTAGAGAGGGCAACTTGGAAGCACTCGACGCAGAGAATTTGCCACCACTGACTTGTGTCTTGCCCTGTGAAGCCAGTTTGGGGATGAGTTACAAAAGGAAATGGAAGGCACAAAGGCTTTAAAAGGCACCAAGGCCCACATTGGCCCTGGTCCACAGGACAGGGGGCCAACAGACAAGTGGTCCCGGGCTGCAGAGCAAGGCAGGCCAGCTGCGACTTGACCAGCACAGCTTGAGCCCGACACAGCTTGTTCCACTCAGTGGGGGAACTGCTGGATGCAGGTTTTTTCCAGTGCAATCCCTCTGGGCACGTGAGTAGACCCCAAGGGCCCCTGAGTCCTGCTGAAGCTGCTCTGAGCTGGGATTCGGAAGAGGCCCTGGAGGAAGGTGGCCAGGAGTGCCTGGGTGCCCTGGACCAGGCTGCTGTCCCCTGACTTTCTAGGACATTTCAGCCATGCCTGGACAGCCAGTGCTCCCTCTTTGCCCTCTGGGAAGCTGAACCAGCAACTCCCAAGAAAACAGCTCAAAACCAGAGCTCACACCCTGGGGCGGAGGTACTGTGGTGCGAGGTGAAAGCCAGGAGACGCAGAACCAGGCACGTAGGCCCTCTGTGGGAGCAAGAATACTTCAGGAGCTCCCGGAAACCTCTACAAGCAGCGCCCAGCAGGACCTCTCCATTCAGCCTGCCCCTGCCCCTGTGCCACGGAGCAGTCAGTCAGTCAGGGCCTGGTCCACACTCGGGCTCAGTCCTCTGGGAAGGAGACAGTCTTCTCTGAGAGACCGAGCCAAGAGGAGTCCAGGGGCCTGGGCTAGAAGAAATCTCTCCCCCTTGCTCTCCTGGGCATGTGTGACGGCCCACAGAGGAGGGAGAAGAGAGAGCTCAGACAACTGTTCTCAGTTTGGGCTACACCTGGGAGTTTAAAAAATCCTGATGCCTAGCCGTACCCCAAACCTCAGTCGTGTACTGAGTATGTACATACTTTGCGACCCCTTGGACAGGGCTCCTCTGTTCATGGAATTTTCCAGGCAAAAATACTGGATTGAGTTGCCATTTCCTCCTCCAGGGGATCTTCTTCACCCAGGGATTGAACCTGCGTCTCCTGCATTGGCAGGCGGATTCTTTACCATTGAGCTGCCTGGGAGGCCTGGTTATGCAGGTGATTCTAATGAACAGCCAAGGGTCAGGACCACAGCCGGGAACTGGGAGTCACCCTGTTTGAGCCTCTTTCCTCCAAGGTGCTGCTGTGACCGAGAACTCAAGCCCTGGAATCCAAGAGACCTGAGGCTGAGTCCCAGCTCTGCCCTGTTGGAACTGTGGGGTCTCAGGTAAATAACCTCCCCTCTCTAAGCCAGTCGCTACACCTGGGAAATGGGGATATCAAGTCTCTGAAGGGTCATCTCCAAGGTCCTCAATGAACGTGAAGTGCCCTGCAATGCGACCATGTCCCTCTGTCCACTGCTCGCAGTGACTGAAGTCAGATAAGAACATAACGAGCAGTCTCATTACCAAGTCCTGACACGACAGACTTGGGAAGGGTCTGATGACCCACTGCCCTAGGGCTGCCCCAGGGCATGGAGACTGCAATGCTGTGCCCACAACACCCCCTGCCCCCTGCTCCCCATAGTGGGATGTCCTCTCCCCCAGCAGTTCCCCTCCCAGTTCTGTGCATCGCTTCCCCGGGAGCTTGTCAGACACACAGAAGCTCAGGCTGCACTCCAGCCATCTGACTTGGAACCTGCATTTTCACCGTGTCCCTCTGAGGTCACCCTCCCGGCAGCCAAAGTCCCTGAGACACACAGAGGGACATTTTTTATCCTGCTGCCAGCTTCATCTTGACTTTGGCAGTGACGGAGTCCCCACGAGGGGGTTCTGCTGGCCGGCTGCCACCAGGGTGTCTCACTGACCAGCTGCATCTCCTACAGGTGGGGCAGATCTGCAGGGACAAAGCGTGGACCCACAAGGAGAGGGGAGGAAAAGGGGGAGGCTGGAAAATGTCCAAGTTCCACAAATGAAACCCATGAGCTTTTGGGACCAACACCTTCACCCTGAGTTGGAACCAAAGCTAGAGCCAAAAGGGACAGAAGTGGCACCAGCTCCTGAAAGCCGAGCCCCACTGCCCAGCCCCTGGTCCAGCGTTCAGAAAAGGAGGGCAAGACTCTAATCCCTTAGCACCTCCCGCCACACCTCTTCCCCAGCAAGGCCACTGAAGCCAAGGCCACCTTCCCCAGACCTGCTTCTCAGCCCCCACTTCCCCCACAGCAGGCCAAGGGCGGCCCCAACACGCTTCTCCAGCTGCAAGCTGAGCCCGAGGGCCATGGAAGGCCTCCAGCTCGGCTCATTATCGGAATTTAATCTGGATTCCAAGAGATCAAGAGGACTCTGTGGAAAGTGGCTGCCACAGGGGGAGAGACGCTGAGGCCGACCCAAAGCCGGCTAATCCCCAGCACCCCGAGGGCTTTCCTGGAGCTCAGGCAGAGCCTCGCCAGATGTCCCAGCTCCAAGCTCCACACAGCTGGGCGGTCGGTGTCGGGGAGGCCACGACTCCCTTAGCAGAGGGAGCAGACAGCTACACGGTGAGGCGGTGGGGGTGGGAACAGGGCTTCTCTCAGGGTCAGATCAGCCAAAGGCCTTCAGCTTGAAGAGGATGCATGACCCAGGTTGGGGAAATGCAAACTAGGGCTCCACCTCCAAGCAAGCTCAGGCCTACATCCCCATCAGATACTGCAGAATTAAGGGATTTAGCATAGATGGTAAAGGCAGTCCCACCCCCAAAACCCAGAGTCCTTCATTTTCCGAAGCAGGTCTCTGCATTCCCAGCGATGAAGGTGAGGATGGTAGTGGTGATGGTGGTGAGGATGGTGACGACGCTGACAGTCATGGTGATGCTTCTAATATCTGCTAAACCTTCACTGAGCACTTACTATGTTCAAAGTAAATTTGTCAACTCCCTTTATCCTCACCACAAGCCTGGGAGGTAGGTTCAGTTATTATCCCCACTGTACAGAGGAGGAGGCTGAGCCTCTGAGGGGTTACTACTTCCCAAGGCCACACTGGTACAGAGTGTCGGGATTTGAATCTATACTCTGGTTGTTTTTTTTCTTTGTTTGGCCATGCCTTGCAGCATGCAGGATCTTAGTTCCCCAATCAGGGCTGGAACCCACGCTGCACAGTGGGTGTGGAAGCACAGTCTTAACCACTGGACTGCCAGGGAAGTCCCCAAATCTACACTTTAAAGAGCTGGACTGTCCTAGCTGAGGAATTTATGTCATAGGATCGTTTTGATTCTGGATTCAAAAACAAAACCCACCCAGAAAAAAAGAATAATTTTTTGAAAAAATTGTTTAACCTTTTAACTTTTAGAGAATGAGGGCCTTGCTTCTTTCTTTCAAGTACTATGGATAAGAAGTTTGGAAGTCTAAGGCAAGCAGCCCCTCCTGCCCACTGGCTGCCTCTGTCCACTCCCTGCTCTACATTATGCTTTGCACCTGCCGTATCATCCTATGTCGCCTCCTCTGTCTGAATGTCACCTCCTCGAGGGGCAGGGACTGGGGTCCGGTCACATCCACCACTACCCAACACACAGCAGGTGCTCAAATGCCTGCTGATGGGGAACTCGGTCTCCCAGCAAAGCCCAGAGGCCCCGAGGCAGGAACGCAGAGCTGGGCTGAGCACCCCCAAGACGACCTGCCACGCTGGCCACAGAGCCACTGACAGCTGTCCTGCCCATTCCTCTTCCAACCACAGTGACTCAGGCCTTCTCTCTTTCCTGGGCCTCTGGATTCACCCCACGGATCTCAGGCAGGGGTGAGGAGGTGGCCACTTCAAACTACGACGGAACCAGGTGCCCACGAAGACAGCAGGTTGACACAGGCAGAAAGACGAGGAGCTGCCGGCAACCACCACAGAAGCCAGAGGCTGGTGTTTCATCTAAGCGAGGACCTGGCGGCCCGCCCCACCCCAGCATCACTGCCTCCCTCGTGTCCTTCCAACAACCCACGCTTGCTTGTCTCTACCTCAAGACAGTGGCCCCTACAGACACTGAGACACTGTCTCCTCACCCCATTTCAGATCCTTCTAGTCATTCAAACATCCCCAGCTCAACAAGCCGTCTAGGAACACCAATCGCCTTATCAGGCCAGTGGGTCTACTTATTTGCTAAGTTGTTGATTGCCCATCTTCTTCACCCTGTTATGGATGGAACTGCATCTCCTACAAACATACACTCCAGTCCTACCGCTGGGGACCTCTGATTGGGACCTTCTTTGGAATTAGGGTCTTTACAAATGTAATTAGGTAAGTAATGAAGTCGTGCTGGAGCAGGGCAGCCCCTAAGCCAAGATGACTGGTCTCTTTATCAGAGGAGGAGAGGCATGCAGAGAGCACGCAGAGCCGTGTGACAACAGAGGCAGAGACCAGAGCAGCGCGGCTGAGAGCCAGGGATGCAGTCAAGGGCCAGCCTCTTCCAGAAGCTGGAAGAGAAAGGAAGGATCCGTTCCTGCAGATGTTAGAGGGAGCACAGCCCTGCTGCCACCCGGATTTCAGACTTCCGGCCCCCAGCTCTGTGAGAGAGCACATTTCTATTGTTCCCAGCCACCCCATGTGTGGCGCTTTGGGAGGGCATTTAAAAATGCCCGATGGGAACTTCCCTCGTGGTCCAGTGGCTAAGACTTCGCCTTCCAACGCAGAGGGTGACAGTTCAGTCCCTGCTCTGGGAGTTAAGATCCCACATGACTCATAGCCAAAACAAAACAAAGCATAAAACAGAAGCAATATTGTAACAAGTTCAATAAAGACTTAAAAAAAAAATCACCCACATCAAAAAAAAAAAAAAATTGAAAATAAAAAATTGCCCAGCTTTGAGACAAGGTCCCTGCCCCCATGAGCTGGGCTGGTTTATCCCAGTGGTTTAACAGAGGTGGTTGAATAAGTGAATGGCTGGACTCCCATGGATCTCTCCAAATGCAGTGGCCTCTGTGTCCTGTGGGGGAAGCTCGTGCCCACCAGCCCCCTCTTGCCATCACTGAGTCTCTGCTGCTCTTCCCAGCACATGGACGGGAGGGAGAAAGCCCCGCAGGTGCTTGGGGTGCTAGTTGGGGTGCTCCTCACATCAGGGGCAGTGCCTGAGGACGCTCCAGTCCTGAAACAAGCTCCACCCACATCAGCAGCATCCCAGCTGACCCCAACGACCCGGCCAGGGAGGGGGAGCACATTCCTGCCTGGAGATCTTGGAGGAAGAGCCACCCAGGCGACACCAATCAACCATCTCAGTCCTGCTCAGCCAAACCCAGTTGGGGCAGCCACATTCCTGAGGTTAAACCTCTTGATGGAGGTTTCTGAGGCAGGTTTGGGGAGCCTGCCAGAAAGCCCAGAGCGTGAGCTGGGCTCGAAGTTTGTACAAGTGGACTGATTAAGTGCCATTAACCAATAGCCTCTGGGTACCTGCCTGGCCCCCAGTACATCAGCCTTCACTAAAAAAAACAGTCAAACATATGCTCTTGTTCAAGAGCCCCAGGAGCTTTGTGAGAGCATAGAGCAGACATATGTCACCCTTGGGGAAAGAACTCAATGCTTCTTGTTGTAATTGGGTCTGGGAGCCAGGGTCCAGCCTGCCAGGGTTAACTGGGGCTTCTGAGGGCCTTCAGCAAGATTTCGAGGTGAATGACAAGGCTGTCGCTGCCTGCCCAGAACCACACACACAGTCTCTCCCCGCCGGAAGGGTCTGTCGTCCTCTCCAGCAGGGGGACAGTATAGGAAAGTGCAGACAAGTGGGGACCCTAAAATGTAGATATAGTCCACACTGAGCTGCCATTTGTCACCCATCAGACAGAGTAACAAAGATCAGAACGGTTTGATAAGACCATGTTCGGGAGCCCATAAGGGCCACAGGCTTCCTCTATGTGGCTGGTGGGAGTATAAACTGACAGAACCTCCAAAGAGAACAGTTCAGCCAAATCTATCAGAGTTACTGACGTGTGGGCCCTCGACCCCACAATTCTGTTTCTAGAACTGTATCTGACTGATAGACAAGTGTTGGCCACACAGCCCATGCTGTTTATAATTCATAAAATTGAGAGCTCAGCGTGTGCACACAGACAATTGGCTAAATACCCTCCAGCACAGCCCGCACGATGGGAGATGCATGGTGATGAGAAGAACAAGGATACCCCCGGGTAGCGATGTGAAAGGATCGACAAGGTTCACTGTCAAGATCATCAAGGTTTAGCAACAGATGTAGGTGCAGGAGACACTGCATGATGAGACACCATTTGTAAAAATATTTAAATGCACAAATATACTTGCTGATTTGAAAGAACTCAAGAAACTGTGGGCAGAGACAGTTAACTAAGGCAAAACACTGGAAACACTCAAGAAAAACTTGGTTTTCTAGTATTTAAGATGACCCCCCAAGTGACAGGGCTTGCCAAGCCAAATGTGCTAACAGGTTCCCTTTCCCACTGAAGAGGCCAGGACAGTCCAGCAGAAAGGAGGCACCCACACTGTCTTCCTTCCATTAATTACGATGAGTGGTAGGGAGGGGAAGGTCTGACATCCCAAGATGTCCGAACACTCAGCCACTGGGTAGCACGACCTAGGTCACGTCCACCTCCGGACTTCAGAATGTCCCTGTTAGGGAAATGTTCCAGCTCATTCTCTTAACCTTCTCACCCCTTGGAGGACTTTGAAACAAAACTAAAAGGTCTCAAGAAATTAAAGTCTTTCAACAGAAGCTTCCGGTTCCTGACCTCAAGATTCTTGGAAGGCTAAGAGTTCTCTGCCTGTTTATTTTTCATTTGTGGATTTTTATCCCCTAAACATTTCATTACAAACAGCCACTTTCATTGGTGGCCTTACATCACGTGTTGGGTTTCAGTGATGCGTGGGAGATAGGCAGACTGTCAAAAATGCTTCTTCCTCTTCTTCATCCCCCTAAAGACACACTGACCCAGACAGATGACCCATAAATATCCATAGGGGGCCACACAACCGCAGGCTCCCCTGGCTGTCCCTATTCCTAACCCAACCTGCTGATGGTGATAGTTTTAAGAAATGGTGACATACACCATTGTTGTTGTTTAGACACTAAGTTGTGTCTGATTCTTTGTAATCCCATGGACTCTAGCCCACCAGACTCCTCTGTCCATGGGATTTCCCAGGAAAGAACATGGGAGTGGGTTGCCATTTCCTTCTCCAGGGGATCTTCCTGATCCAGGGACTGAACCCACATCTCCTGCATTGGCAGGTGGATTCTTTACCACTGAGCCACCAGGGATGCCCAACCTACACCATACACTTTCTCTAAAAAAGATAAACAGCCTGGCATGTGGTTGGTGCTCCCTCAGTCAATCCAAAAGGAAATCAATCCTGAATATCCCTTGGAAGAACTGATGCTGAAGCTCTAATACTTTGGCCACCTGATGTGAAGAGTTGAAGCATTAGAAAAGACCTTGATGGTGGGAAAGATCAAGGGCAGGAGGAGAAGGGGGCAAGAAAGGACAAGATGGTTGGATGGCATCACGGACTCAACGGATATGAGTCTGAGCAATCTCCAAGAGATAGTAAAGGACAGAGAAGCCTGACGTGCTGCAGGCCACGGAGTCGCAAAGAGTCAGACACGACTGAGTGACTGAATAACAATAACATGGGAAGTAGCCACGACAGACCGTGCCTCATCCTCTGCCGCTGCCTCCTCTCAGGAGGAGCTCAGGACCCCGCCCAGGCCCCAGGATGGTACCCACCTGCCCAGGTGCTCTTGCAACACCTGGTAGACACTGATCCGGAATGTCTCATTGTGGAAGTGTTCCCGGATGTAGTCCTTGTAAATGCGGAACTCAGCTGCAGTCACGGCCTCCCCTTCTGGGATCTTGGAGAGATCAAACCGGAACTCCCGGTGGTGGTAGCGCGGGTGGAAGAACTCTTTGTCATGTTCCACTGGGAAGGGAAGGAAACACACATGGGTACCAAGAGCTCATTAGTGACTGGGTTTCACTCTCCAGCTCAGAGTCCAAGCATCATGCCTATGCTTGCTAGAGACCTGCCCATAACTGGCAACCCCTGGTGATGACTGCCTGTTCCGGGCCAGGCCAAGCCGAGAGTGGGGGTGTGGACCCCCAGTTTACAAATGAAGACAGCTAAGGAACCCAGAAGTACAAAAATGTATGTTTGCCCATTGTGTGCTCTGTGGTGGGTCTCACACTGAGCACTCTTGGCCATCACGTGATAGAACATGGAGGCAGGATCTAGCCCCATTTTACAGATGAGGAAACTGAGGCTCAAGGAGGCCAGGTAACTTGCCCAAGATCACAAGTTAGGTGAGTGGCTGAACTCTGAAACCCACACTCTTAACCTTTATACTCCCAGGAGCCAGGCGGCCTGAGACTAAGTAAGTTGTGCCAGTTGAGGTCTTAGCCAAGTTACTTGACCAGTGTGTGTGCCCCTTCCTCCAGGGTTAACACTGGCCTTTTCTCATAGGGAAGATCACAGGAGGTGGCGTTTAGGGCAGAGCCAGCCAAATGGAAAATAACTGCATTTGTCATAGTTACAGAGCCTCTCAAGAGAAACAATCACATAAGAGAAATAAACTGTGCATGCAAGTATTTACATAGTTCAGCTACGATAGCATTATTTGAAAAAAATTACAATAGATCAAATGGAAAAGAAATGTTTGAATAAGCATGATATTAACACAGGTACAATCACTTAAATCACAGGCAATGAAGAAAGAAAACTTAGACATATAATCACAAATACGGTTTGCTGCAGCAGGTGTATATACAACTTTTTTTATGTGCAAAATAAAACGTATTTTAACTGCTAAGACAGTTAAGATATCAGGGTTATAAGACTTCTTTTGAATAAATTGTCCAACTAAACTTCTTTAGGATCCTTGGGATGACTTTCTAAGTGAATTTCTTTCATTAATTATTTTAAGACAATGAGAGGCATGAACCATGACATTATTCTGTTCTTCCTGAAACCCAGAGAATCTGGTGATGTATCAAAGTCAGAATAGTCATTTCTTAAAAGAAGAGCAGTGACTAATTCAAAGTTCAAACCAAATCCCAAATCTTACCTTCTCAAGCTTTCCATTTTATATAGAAACCACTCCACAGTGTGAAATCTACACAATTTCAACCTCAGGGATCAAGACAGTTTAACAGTCACCACTAAACTATTAGGGAGGGAGAAACTTTGAGGGAGAAAATTGTGTCTTTACACTCTGTTGTTAAATCACTGTAGTTGATGACCCAAGACTTGAGTTAAAATAAATGTCCAGAGTTGATATGTCCCTGAGTTCATTAAGAAAAGCTACCTAAGGAGACCCAGAACCTAGGAATCCAGTTTTTTTCCTCCCACAGCCCCTTGTATTCCAAAACACCACTGACTGAGAGAGCTCACACCCATGAACATAAAACTTTCACCTTCAAAGGATTAAAAGGATCCAAATCCCTGAGAAAGATAAGTCCAAAGAAAGTGGATTATGGAAAAACCATCCTGACAGTAACCAGCCTCATGACGGTCCCCAAAGCCAATTAATTCTACTGTCCTTCTTTGATAAAAGCCTGAAATAATTACCCCAAAATTGGCCCTGGGAGGGGAAATTCTGAGCTGGAGGGTGTCAATAAAGGGTAGAACAACAGGAGGCCCCTCAGCTGGGTGTCTCCTCTCTTGACCTTCTGCCACGTCAGCCAAGACCTCTGCCCCACATTCAGGTCAAACCTGATCCCCAAGCATCAGTCAGGAGTGTCTTGCCTCCTCTCCACGTCTGGGGTTCCTCCTCTCAGCACCTGGGGTGCCACCTCTCAGCATCTGGGGTGCCTCCTCTCAGCATCTGGGGTGTCACCTCTCAGCATCTGGGGTTCCTCCTCTCAGCATCTGGGGTTCCTCCTCTCAGCATCTGGGGTGCCTCCTCTCAGCACCTGGGGTTCCTCCTCTTAGTACCTGGGGTGCCACCTCTCAGCATCTGGGGTGCCTCCTCTCAGCATCTGGGGTGCCTCCTCTCAGCATCCTCCCATTATAGTCACACAAAACATACAAGTGTGCCCCTTGCTAAATTAGTGTCCTCTGCACACGTGGATTACGATAAACAAATGCAGTTCACATTGCTGACTTGCAGAGGGCAGCAACATTTACAGGTACCTAAGTGGAAGTATTCAGAATAGAATAGACCTGGGTTTGATCCCTGGGTCGGGAAGATCCCCTGGAGGAGAAAATGGCAACCCGCTCCAGTACTCTTGCCTGAAGAATCCCATGGACAGAGGAGCCTGGCGGGCTACAGTCCCTGGGGTCACAAAGAGTCAGACACAACTGAGCGACCAAGCACACCACGCATCATCAATACATAATAATACACAAAGATAAACAGATACTATACATCCTTATGGGGCTTCCCTCATAGCTCAGTAGGTAAAGAATCCGCCTGCAATGCAGGAAACCCCGGTTTGATTCCTGGGTCAGGAAGATCTGCTGAAGAAGGGATAGAATGTGTAGACGTCCTTATACGTGTGAGAAAAAATATAGAAGATACAGTATTTCTCCTGCTCCCTAGAGGATCATTTCGTGCCGGGACACAGCTCACTGTGATGTCACCGGAAGGTGCCACATCCATACCATCTCTTTCTCTTGGAGAGCCTCTTCATGGTTCTTCCAATCAAGCCACATGGTCCCAAGGGAGCCGCCATCTTGTCCCATGACCCCCTTCTCCAGAGTTGGGGGATGGGAGAGAATGAGCCCTTCACTGGGCCAAACACAGGATTTCTTTTATTTACTGGTACCTGGTGGGAAAGAGTCCTGTTTGTTTTCTCTGCCTTGAACCCTAAGGATGCAATGTCCTGGGCAGACACTCATTGACACTGCCTCACAGAGAAAGCTGATCTGTGAGAAAGAAGATTCTGGATGGGGAGGACAGAGCTCAGAATTGAGGGGTATGCCTTCCAGGTTCAATCCCCTGGCCTAGTGGTCCCCACACTTCCTGAAGTTCAAGGTTTCAGTCCTTCTAATTTGTGAGTCCCATGGAGATCCTTCCAATAAGACTCTGGTAAATTAATTAGAGTCAGGTGGCTGTCCTTTGCAACCAAGGCAGTTCTGAGCAAAACAACCGAGCCCAATTATATATAGTATAGCGTTAGCCACTCAGTCATGTCCGACTCTTCGCGACCGCATGGGCTATAGCTTCCAGACTCCTCTGTCCATGGGATTCTCCAGGCAAGAATACTGGAGTGGGTTGCCATTTTCTCCTCCAGAGGATCTTCCTGACCCAGGGATCTAACCAGGGTCTCCTGCATTGCAGGCAGATTCTTTACCATCTGAGCCACCCGCAGATCAGATCAGATCAGTCGCTCAGTCGTGTCCGACTCTTTGCGACCCCATGAATCGCAGCACGCCAGGCCTCCCTGTCCATCACCAACTCCTGAAGTTCACTCAGACTCATGTCCATCGAGTCAGTGATGCCATCCAGCCATCTCATCCTCTGTCGTCCCCTTCTCCTCCTGCCCCCAATCCCTCCCAACATCAGAATCTTTTCCAATGAGTCAACTCTTCACACGAGGTGGCCAAAGTACTGGAGTTTCAGCTTTAGCATCATTCCTTCCAAAGAAATCCCAGGGCTGATCTCCTTCAGAATGGACTGGTTGGATCTCCTTGCCTGTAAAACCTGACCAATTATATACACAGCTGGAAATGGATGGGCAAGAAACATGTCCAGGTAACAGTGGGGGTGTCCAGGTGGCCATCCACTGTGAAAGCTGCTTTCTTCAGACGTGGATAATGTACAAGTACAAGCTGACCCCCTGACCAGCTCTGGGGCCAGGGGCAGTGACTGTCTCGATCCTGAACCTCCACTGTCCCGCACAGCCTGATGCCTAGTAGGGCTCCATTAGTCTACTGGATTCAATATATTAATCTTCGTGTAATTCTCGGCTAGTCTTAGTCAACAATTTTTTAAAATAGCATACATGCAGTAAAGCACACAGACCCTAAGTGTTCATGAAGTTCTTTGAATTTTCTCAACGCAAACGCCCCCAGAGCACAACACAGCACATTCATGACTAGCGCCAAAGACACCCCTGCAGGGCCCCTCCCTAATACCAGACCCTCACTTGTCTCCAAAGGTGACCGCCATGCAAACACCCGACAACACAGACTCACTTTTCCCACTTGGGGTTTCCCCACCAGAGTCCACGTCCTTCAATCAACCATGTGTGCCCCCCACCCTCTTTGTGGCTACGTGGAGCAGCAAGTCACTCATTCAGCTGCTGTACTGGCTGTCACTGAATGGACAGGCCACAGCTGACTTTTCGATAGGCATCTGGGTAGTTTCCACCTTGGGACCATCACAACTGGGGCCATGATTGACATTCTTGCTTTTTGGTGAACACAGTTCTATGGGGTAAACACCTTGAAGCAGGGCTGGGAATGCACAGAAATCAAAGATTGGTCAAAGGTAAGCATTTTGAAGAAAGGGGCATGGAGAAGGGTCCCCGCATGTTAGCCTGGACTGCCTGGAGTGCAGTGATGCCAGCAGTGGATGTAACCGGGAGGAAGAACCCCACAGATGAAGCGGGAAGGAAGAAAGCACATGTGGAGGCAGACAGGTTAAACTCGAGGTGACCTGCAGGAAATCCAAGCGGGAAAGTTGACTGGAGTTTTGAGAGTTCAACTGGGGACTATTGAATTGCATTTATGGATCACATTTTGTGGGAGAAAGGCACACACAAGAGAAAGATGTAGTGGACTCGGACCATTACGGTATGAGAAATGGAGAACACAGCTATGAGAAGAACTCAGTCCAGGGGAAGAAGCAAGACTAGAGACAGGCAAGATAAGACAACCAGCCTGTGGCCAGACTCAGATAACAGGGGCAGGGTGACCATTCACGGGATTTGGTCATCAGCTGCTCAGAGACACCAGGCAATGGTCATGGTCAAGACAGCCATGCAGAAAAGGCAAAAAGAGCAAGACTGTGGCCAGCTGCACACGAGAGACATTTGCATCGTGGAGCGGGGAGGGGGGACGGTCCGCCCATACAAGGCTGCCTCCACTCCCTCCTCGAGCAGCTCTCCTGGCCAGGGCTAGGAAAACTTGATAAACAGTAGTAATCATGTTAATGGCCCAGCTGCTCCTTCCAAAAACTTTATGGTTTTTAGAAAAAGCTTAGTTAACTTTCCAGACTGTGCGATCCTTTCACTGTTGCCTAAGATGCTGCTAATCTATGAGAGGGGACCCAGAACTGTACAAGCAAAGGAACACTTTCCAAGTAAAAACTGTAAGTCCAGCATCAGAAGTCTGTTCCTCGCTCAGGAGCTCAGTCTGGACCACACAGCTCCAGTTACGGGCCAGGGGCAGACCCTTGAATCCCTTTCAAGAGGCTCTGAGAACCAGCAGAACCAACCAAAGTCCACAATATAACCAGAAACTAGAGCTGAGTTTTCAAAGACCCCTGACTGCTGAGGATCCCCTGGCCCAGTATCCCCACCCGCCAAGCCGATTTCACTCTGGAGCTTTCAACCCCATCTCCTTCCTGTCCTAGGGGGATATGATCCATTCGGAAGATTCTGGCACACGCCAGAATTCACTGGAGCTGATGTTACCAAGGCTGCTGTCACCTAGTGATCTACGGCCCTGCAGCTTCAAGGATGTGAAATTCGATGATGGCTCTTCATTCATTCCAAGATTTACATGGTAAGATTAAGGAGCTTGAAAAAGCCGCCAGAGGCATACCATAAATCGGGAGTTCTAGAGAAGTGAACAGGCATAGCAACGACATTACAGGAAAATGCTCTCTTAATAACATGAGCGTTAATACACTCTGCTGCTCTTACAGAAGAAGAGAGGAGACGGTCCTAAACATAGTGAAAAGCAATATCGTGTAAAAGTCTAAAATGATAAACCCTGCCACAAAAATATTTCAATGTCTCCTTACCCCCCAGTGTACTCATTCTACAAGAACTTCTTGACTGCCCAATATGAGGGAGAGAGCCCTGTTGAGAGAGAGGAGAGAGACTAGAGGAGAGAGCTAGAGGAGAGAAACTGATAAAAGCTCACTTGGATTGTAACTCTGACACCCACTCAAACCCCAACCTAGGTAAGAGCCATCATTTTTTAATTTTTATTTTTAATTGTGGTAAAAATGCAGGGCTCCCCCGTGGCTCAGCAGTAAAGAATCCATCTGCAACACAGGAGATGTAGGAGACATCGGTTCCATCCATGGGTCAGGAAGATTCCCCCCAGAGGAGGTATTGGCAACCCACTCCAGTATTCTTGCCTGAGGAATCCCATGGATGGAGCAGCCTAGTGGGCTACAGTCTACACGTCGCAGAGTAGGACACGACTCAGTGATTGAGCACTCTCGCAGGCACCAACAGCACGCAAGTGTCCTAATTTTTCCACGTTCTCTCACCAACACTTATTTTCTAATGATCTGTTCTGATAGTAGCCATCTTAATGATGGGAGGTAGATGGTCACCAGTCTCAAAGCCCTCCCACTGGCCTGAATGCAACATCACATGTTACACATACACATTTCCTCAAATTCTTATAGAAGTAAGCACATGCATTGTGTCCATTTTACAGATGAGGTCACTGAGGCTCAGAGTGGTAAAGTTGCTTGTCTATAGCCACACAGCTGGTCTGAATACTTCGCCACTCAGCCACACTCTCTTCCCTCATGCCAGGAACCACTGCCAACCTCTTAGCTGGGGAGACGATAAAAAAAAAAAGACACCCCTAGGACTCCCCTGGCAGTCCAGTGGTTAAGAATCCATGCTTCCATTGCAGAGGGCGCAGGTTCGATCTTTGGTTGGGGAACTGAGATCCTTCATGCTGCACAGTATGACCAAAAAATTAAAATTAAGAAAAAAGACCTCCCTAAAGTATACTTCAAGCTCTCAACACACATGACATGATCACAACAGTGATCTCCTTAAAAGCTAAATTCAGAGTGAAGACTGCATCCTGCTCAGGTCCCTCTTTGTAAATTTCGCTCGTGCCAGAGTCACCCCAAGGGAGGCTGACAGCTTGAAGGTAGGGTAGCATTTCCTCGTCTCCCCATCATCCTTCCCCAGCCCCCCAAATCAGGGGGTGGGCCCCGCCTGGCAGAGGGCACACAAGCAGCATTGTCTCCCCTGAACCGCCTCTTCAACTCTCGAACTTTCCACCAAATGCTTTGGCTGCCAATAGGACCACCTGGAGCCCCAGCGCCGGGCGCTCCGAGAGGGTCTTCAGAGACACTGCCTCCTTGTTAAATGTCGGGGGCTGCATCCCAGGACGGGGGGCGCGGAGGCGAGCCCACTGGCGGCCAGGCTTTTTGTCATAAGCGTGGCAGCCGCACAGATGTGGGGTGGGGGTGGGGCAGGGAATTACTGTACCGCAAGATTAAACACTCCGGTGTCAACATGTGTGCAGTGTTGCTCGAACAATGTTATCATTGTGAATTGAATGGACCAAAGGGTTTAGGGGATGGGGTGGGGAGAAGGAGAAAAGATGGGTTTAATTATCTCTAGGGCTGAAGCCAGTTGTTTGCCTAAAAAGCCCCAGACGCTGCTAGAGCTGCAGAGAAAAAAAGGGCTATAAGCTTCTATCAACTTTTCTACCATAAACTAAGGCAGACAGCCTTCCCCCATGAGTACCCCATCTCCCCAGGGGGGAACCCACCCCCAGGGATCTCTAGGTCCCCACTCCCTCTCCATCCTTGGCTAATGAAAATGAAGGGAAAGAATGGAAACTAGTTACTATTTCAACTAAACTAGAGATTCTCAGCCTGGGGCAATTTTGTCCTGCCCTTACCCTCCTTGAGGGCTATTGAGCAATGAATGCCTGCATTCTTCCCCCTACTCATCCCCTGTAACAATTTAGGGAGTGTGTGCTACTGGCATCTGGTAGGTAGTGGCCAGGGACAGGTAGTGGCCAGGGACATTGCTAAACATCCTCTGAACTACAGGGGATGGTCCAGCCCCGACTGTCAACCAGATAGAGTTGAGAATCCTGGATCTAACAGACACATAAGCCTCATGAAATCTTGGTTTCAGTCCCAACTGGGCTCTCATCTGTCTAGGTGGAACCTCAGGCTCAGTGGGCCTCAGTTCTTCCCTCTGTAACAAAGGAATGGACTTAATTGTTCTGAAGTCCCATTTCACTTCTGTTGTGTGTATGTATGTGTCAATCACTCAGTCGTGTCCACCTCTTTGCAACCCCATGGACTGTAGCCCGCCAGGCTCCTCTGTCCATGGAATTCTCCAGGCAAGAATACTGGAGTGAGTTGCCATTTCCTTCTCCAGGGGATCTTCCTAACCAGGGACTGAACCCAGGTCTCCCCCACTGCAGGCAGTCTTTACCCTCTGAGCCACCAGGGAAATCTTCACTTCTATTAGGTTATACCATAAAGAGTTGAGAACTTTCTATCGATTTTGACCTATATGTGGTTCAACCGAAACTTTAATTTTACACCTTCACTGTCCAGTATGGTAGCCACCAACTACATGTATATACTGGGCACTTGCAATGTGGCTGGTGTGGCAGTGTTTATATTTCTTTCAGAGTAATTGGTTTAAATTGAAACAGCCCCATGTGCCCAGGGGCACCCATACTGGACAGCAGATACAGAAAAGCTCAATGATGGTGGAACTTACAGAAAAATTCAACCATGGTGGAACTTTCAATTGGACAGCATGGCTCTGCAGCATCAGTGGGCTGGCTTCTGATGGTGACATGATGATATAGAGCTTATCGCTAATAAGGGTCAAATACATGTTCTCAGAGATACACCAGAGGTTGCTCCTCAGAAAGTTCCCAGGGTGAGAAATTGCATGGATGGGGTCGCAAAGGGTCGGACAGGACTAAGCGACTGAACTGAACTGAACTGAACTGAGGGAGAGCTTGGGCTTCCCCTGTGGCTCAGCAGTAAAGAATCCGCCTGCAATGCAGAAGATGCAAGAGATGAGGGTTCCATTACTGGGTCAGGAAGATCCCCTGGAGAAGGGCATGGCAACCCACTCCAGTATTCTTGCCTGGAGAATCCCATAGACACACTCTTCATTTTCATGCATTGGAGAAGGAAATGGCAACCCACTCCAGTGTTCTTGCCTGGAGAATCCCAGGGACAGGGGAGCCTGGTGGGCTGCCATCTATGAGGTCGCACAGAGTCAGACATGACTAAAGTGACTTAGCAGCAGTAGCAGCACAGGGGAACTTAATTCCAGAGCTGTGGGAGAGGCCTGGAGTGCACACAGATGGGTCCCAGGCTCTCAGTTCTGTCTATAAAAACTGGCACGATGACGCCTGCCCCAGTCACAGGGCCACCTGGGAGCTTGTCCCTTGGTGAGTGACTTCAGGCTGGATAATCATCAGACCCACCAAGTTCAGGGGCGCGGGGGCAGGGGCACGGCACCAAGATCCCCTCCCCTCCACTGTGTGGGCCATTTACCCTCCCTGAACACCTCCTCCCCTCCCATCCTGTTCATTTCCTTCCTAGGAATTCATGCTCTGCATTCGTGATTGATTGGCCTGTTGACCTGTTTGTTAACTGTCTTCTAGCTTTTAATTTCTAGAGTAAGACCTGGGAGAGGGCACAGGGCATATGAGGCTTGAACATGGAGCCAGGATGGGGTTTGAATTCAGGCTCCGTCACCCATGGGGCCCTTGGGCAAGTTACTCTTTGTCTGTCAAATGCGAGGATGAGGAGACAAACCCTGACTTCACTAGGTTGGCATAGGATTAAAACAGACCACGGATCCTCAAGCTTCAGTGTGTTCCAGAATCGCCGGGGAGCTTGTTAAAACACAGACCACTGGACCGACTCCCAGTCTTTCTAAGATGGGAGATCTGGGGTGGGGCCCAAGAACCTGCATTTCTAACAGGCTCTCAGGAGACACTCATGCTGCCAATCCTCTGTCTATGCGATTTCCCAGACAAGAATAGTGGAGTGGGTTACTGTTTCCTTCTCCAGGGTATCTTTCCGACCCAGGGATCGAATCCGTGTCTCCTGCGTCTCCTGCACTGCCAGGCAGACTCTTTACCACTAAGCCATCAGGGAAGCTGGGCTCCCTTAGTTGGGTAGAAAAGCCCCTCGCGGCCTTGCTCAGCTGGAGAAGCAGCAGAGTTTGGGCTGAGATGGGGCCTGACAGCTTGGGTTGACTTGGGTTCTGCCAGCAGTGACTTGGGACCTGCGAACCCATCTTCGTGAGGCTTAGCTTCCCCTTCGATAAGATGGGGACACAAAGAGGCCCCCAGTTATGGGGCCGTAGTGAGAATTCGAGGAGACAGAGGCCAGCAATCATGGGACATGGCAGGGACACATGCCAGACTAGAGCAGGCCCCAGGAGTGGCTGGGGCGGGAGAGACACCACGGGAGCCCGCACCCCCCCCCAGGACAGGAGGGTGCCTGCCCAGACCTTCCCCCAAAGCAGGCAGAGACTCCTGGGTCAGCTGGGCAGGCACAGCTGGTTTAAGGTATTTTAGAGGCAAATCAAATCAAATGAGAATTTATAATCCTTCCTGAGGTCTGGGTTCCATCAACCTAAACTCATTAGGCCCGAGCAGCGCAGGTGCAGCTAAGGAAGAGATTGTTCCGCGTTTCCTTCATGCTGAGCGCCCATCTCCCTTTCAAAATAAGAGTCTTCTCTAAAACCCCACATACTTGGAGCAAAACTCTCATTACAGAGGCATCAGCTTCCATTTCTGCAAATAGGATAATCAAGAGACGTGCAGAAGCCAGTCCAGGGCCCGGCAGGTGGAGTCTGGCAGAAACCAGCAAACCAAAACCCTCATTCAGAGGACTTCCCTGGTGATCCAGTGGTTAAGACTTCGCCTTCCCGTGTAAGGATTATGGGTTCAATCCCTGGTTAGGGAGCTAAGCTCCCACATGCCTCATGGCCAGAAAACCAAAACATAAAAAACAGAAATGATATTGTAACAAATTCAATAACGACTTTAAAAATGGTTCACATTTTTAAAAATCTTAAAAAAAAAAAAGACCCTCATTCATTTCATGCTCACATTTTAACAAACTGAACTTGCCTTCCCAAGCTGAACTATCAAAACATCCTGAAAACTACATTGCTGTCCCTTGAAACTATTTCTGGTAAGGGAGGGAGAATCAGAGATCAAACCAAACAATGGTTCTGAAATTACAGTGTAAGTCCTCTGGTGAATGTAACTGCAAACAGATTTCCAATGTGAGTGTCCAGTTTACATGAATCAGGTCTGAATAGGGGTCATCTTTCCAACTCATTGGAAATGATTAGTAGGATTTAAGAAGTACGAAAGGGCTTCCCTGGTGGTCAGAGGGTAAAGAATCTGCCTGCAATGCAGGAGATATGGGTTCGATCCCTGGGTCAGGAAGATGCCTGGAGAAGGGAATGGCAACCCACTCCAGTCCCATGGACACGGGAGCCTGGCGGGCTACAGTCTATGGGATCACAAAAAGTCAGACAAGACTGATTGACTACTGTGCAATCAAATGGATAAAGATTTAAAACAGGCAAAACTGGTCTATGGCATTAGAGGATGGGACAGCCAGCTGCCCGTGAGTGAGGGTGCCACAGGGCTCCTGGCAGCTAGTCACGTTCTGTTTCTTGCATCTGGGCACTAGTACTCAGATACCTGAGTGTCTGAAAGTGTCTCACTTTGTGAAAATTCCTAACTCCTCTAGATTTGTGCACTTCTGTACACGTTACACTTCAACAAAATTTTGTTAATAATATCTATCAGCTGGCTATATCCATCTCCAGTTCTACTCAAGAAGTATTTGTCACCATAGTTCCCCTATTTTAGGAGGTGTGATTAATTTAATACCAACTCTTTGGGGAAAAGATACTAACATTTTTATTGTTTTTTTTTATTTGGCTATGCCAGGTCTCAGTTGCAGCTTAGAATCTTTAGTTACGGCATTTGAACTCTTAGTTCCAGCATGTGGAATCTAGTTTCCTGACCAGGGATTGAATCTAGGTTCCTAACCCTGCACTGGAAGCATGGAGTCTCAGCCACTGGACCACCATGGAAGCCCCCACCTTTATCAGTTTTAAGACTTCTTGGTTTCAGAAGCATCAATAATCAAAGAAATGGAAGATTTTACCTAAAGTAAACAATTGGGAAAAGCTTGTGTGGCATCTACTGCCCTGACCTATGACCCTATGACAGCAAAGCTTTATTCACTTGTTCTAAACCCATCCTTGAAGCCTGAGGTGCAGCTCGGGATCAAGATTAAGTAACTGGATTCCCAAATTCAAATACACTTTCTGGGCCAGCTGATGCTTCTCTGTGCTCAGTTTTCTAGTCTCCAACATAGGGGAGACCACCTGAAATGGCTCATATGGGAATTAAATAAGCAATAAAGGCCAAGAGGATAACGGGTGCTTAGCACCCTTGACAAATGTTAGCTACTAAGATTATTACTATTATTATGACTAACTTAGCAATAATTGGATAGTATACAGGCCTCCAACTCCTCAGTCTAGCCACAAAGGATAACTCTCAGAAACCTTATTTATGTAGCATGGTCTACCTCCTAGACCCGACTGATTCATGAGTGAACATGTAATTCAAGCTGTCTAAGAGTCCCTAACCAGGAACTTTAGTTGGGTGCAGTAGCTCAACTGAGTCCTCAGGAACTCAAGTTTCTTCTATCTTTTTGCCCTGCCATTGTCTGCATGTTGACATTTAGTCCTTAGGCTTGTTGCCTAAGGGTCACAAGATGGCTGCCACGGCTCCAAACATCCCATCTTCACAGGACCACATTCAAGGTAAGAAAAGGATAGAGTGTTCTCTTTGTTTATCTGTCACTCACCAGGAAGCAAAATATTTTTCAAAACCACCTCCCACCCCTTTCTACTCCCAGCAGATTTCCTCTTATATCTCACTGGTTAGACCAGCATCTCATGGCCATTCCAACCCACTAGGGAAGCTGGTAAGGCAAATATGTGACTAGCCAGAGAGCCATAAATACAAGTTGGTGTGGGTGGCATCTTTCTCCCAATAGGCAGGGTGCCAGAGGAATATAGTGAGGCAGAGATGACAGACATAGAGTGAATAACCCTTGGGCTCTCTAAGGACCTGTTGCTGTTATGTCTTTTCCAAAGTCTTGTTGTTGTTCAGCCATGAAGTCTGACTCTTTGCAGCCCCATGGACTGCAGCACACCAGGCTTCCCTGGTGTGCTTCCCATGGGACTGGAATGGGTTGCCGTGTCCTTCACTGTCTCCTGGAGCTTGATCAAACTCATGTTCATTGCCTCAGTGATGTTATCCAACCATCTCATCCTCTGTCTCCCCCTTCTCGTCCTGCCCTCAATCTTTTCCAGCATCAAGGTCTTTTCTAGTGAGTCAGCTTTTTGCATCAGATTGTCAAAGTATTGGTGCTTCACCTTCAGCATCAGTCATCCCAAATCTTAGGCATGCATTGATTTTCTTTTTACTCTCCTTAAACTAGTTTGAAGATACATTTTTTGTCTGCAATCAAAGAATTCTGTTACATATAATGTTATTCACAGCAAACACACACTCTGCCCAGAAACAATTTCTGAAAATACCTCTACATCCTTTCCCCCTGATCATCTCTTCCAACCAGAAGCCTCTCGTGTCCATCTCTCTTGGAAACAAGCAGAAGTAACCCATGTGCCCAGAACCCACTTATGGGAAAAAGTTCTTACAGGCTTTCAGGATACAAACAGGGTTTCGACCAGGATGGGCAGGCCTTGGGTCCGAGCAGCTCTCTACCCTCGGCTCATAAACAATGACACAGATTCTTAAAGTGTCTTAAGTCTCTTGATCTGCTCATCCTCTTCCCAGAGGGAGATAGGAGCCTCCTATCCCACAAGCAGAACTCAGTCCAAACCCTACCTGGCCTCTGCTTCCTTCAAGGGGACATGATGCTGACCATCTCAGATCACTTTTAAGACCTTTGCTACAAGTCTAAGGAGATGGTGATAAAGTAGTTTTCAGCAAACAACTGACTGTTGGCCAGAATCCCACGGAGTCTTCAAAATCAGGGTGAGATGTGCACCTACTTACAGGTTTGAGTTTAAAGAGAAACTGAAGTCTCTCCAGAGGCTACAGAGGGTCTGGTTGAATTAATGCCAACATGCAATCCACTTTCTGTATATATTCACTGTGGCACAGTATTATATGGAGACTTTGCAACTAATTTGTTAAATATGGAAGCAATATATTGAGCATGTGCTCAGTCGTGTCTGACTCTTTGCGACCCTCTGGACTGTAGCCTGCCAGGTTCCTCTGTCCATGGAATTTTTGAGGCAAAAATACTGGAGTGGCTGCCATTTCTTTCTCCAGGGGATCTTCCTGACCCAGGGACTGAATCCCTATCTCTTGAGTCTCCCGCATTGGCAGGCAGATTTCTGACCACTGCACCACTTGGGAAGCAACCAGTTTAGGGTTCCAATTTTTTTGGGCATAGTGCAGAGTTGAGTCAAATCATGTGCAAATAACCTGTGTAAATCTAACTATACATCACATAGAAAAAACAAAGAGGGAGAGACAAACAACTTAGATTATTAATATTTGAATGTGGTTACCCAATGACCACTTCCAACACACTTTCCATCCCCACACTTTCCCTCTTACTGTGTGGGCCAGAAGCCACTTTCATACCTTTCCATCCTTCCTTGCAGCAAGATCAGGCCTTGTGAACCAGTTTGGGCCAGGGGACTTAAAGAGACACCTTCTAGGGAAAGCCAGGAGACAGGCAAGCAAGGAGAGCTCTTTGGGCCCTTCCCCTTTCTCTTGCCTTGAATGTAGGAGTATATGAAGATGTGATGTCTGGGGCTGCAGCAGCCATCTTGTAACTGTGAGGTTAGCCATAAGGTATCTGAGGATGGTGAAGGCAAGGAGGAAAGTTTATGGATTCCTGGATGATATCACTGAGCTGCTACCCCAAACTTGGAATCATGTCACTGAAGACTTGCTGTTATGGGAGATACTAATATGCTTTTGGAGCCGAAGCCACTGTTAGGCAGGTGTATTGTGACTTACAACAAGTCCTAAAAGAGACATCATTCCTGTCCACAGAAGCAAGGAGTAGCGTTTGGGAGGCATATATCTTGCAGTACTTCCTATTCATGAAAGTGGTGCGAGTGGTGCTAGTGTTTACAAATAAGTGTGTTGGTACAATACGGCACTACACTAAAGCTACTTGTGTCATCGCACGTGTCATGGAAGAAGCACAATCTATCCCAACGCTGGAAGAAAATCCAGCAGTAGGGACTTAACATACAGAGTGTGTCTGTCTCCAAAGTGGCATCTTCCTAAGGAATTCCAAGGGTAATTTTCACTCTGCCCAATTTCTGTCTGACCCACTACCTTTAGCCTAGCCCATACAAAAGGGCAAATGCAGCATCACACTTCCAAAACATCTAGGCCTCGTCAAAATCTATAATGGGAGATGAATAAATAATATAAATATAGTTTTTCAAGTGTAAAACTACTTAGGTGAATGTACTCAGTCGCTCAGTCCTGTCCAACTCTTTGGGATCCATGGACTGTAGCCCACCAGGCTCCTAAGTCCATGGGAGTTTTCAAGCAAGAATACTAGAGTGGGTTGCCATTTCCTCCTCCAGGGGATCTTCCCAACCCAGGGACTGAACCCACATCTCCTGCACTGGTAGGCGGATTCTTTATCACAGAGCCACCAGGGAAGCCCACTTAGGAAAATGCAGAGTCTTCAGTGTGAGGACTAAGTTGGACCTGGAGAGGAACTGACAGGCATCCGCAATGAGGACAAATCAGGACAACAGGCCATCACAGAAGGACCATGAAGAGACTCTGCAGCCAGTCTGGGCTCCAAAGGCAGTCCCAGGAGCAGCCCCCATTTACTGAGAGATCATTGCTTTCATCCCATTTAATCCTGGCTGCCCTGGGCCCTAAGCCACCCATGTACGAGATAAACTGCTATGAACTAAATTGGCTTGCGTGCATACATGTTCAGTTGTGTCCAACTCTTTGTGACCCCATGGACTGTATGTAGCTCACCAGGGCTCCTCTGTCCATGGAATCTTCCAGGCAAGAATACTGGAGTGGGTTGCTGTTTCCTCCTCCAGAGGATCTTCCCAACCCAGGGATTGAACCTGGGTCTCCTGTATTTCCTGCATTGGCGGGAAGATTCTTTACCACTAGCACCATACAGGAAGCTCTGGGCCCCCCTAAATTCATATGTGGAGCCCCAACCTTCAACAGAAGAGTATTAGGAGGTGGGGTCTTTGGGACATGATGAGGTTTAGCCGAGGTCATGAAGGGCTGGGAAGACAGGCAAGTGGCATCACTACCAGCCGCTAATGTTACGTGTGGGGCACCTGCTGCCATGTGGGCACCGTGCTCAGCTCTCTTCCCAGATCCTCACAACAGCCCTTATAGAAAAAGGAAGAGGCCTGAGCTCTCTCTCCATCTTGGGAGGATACAGCCAGAGGGCAGCCGTCTACAAGCCAGAGACAGAAGAGAACCCAGCCAAGCAGGCACCCTGATCTTGGACCTCCAAAACTGTGAGAAATAAGAATGTGATGCTTCAGCTCCCCAGGCAGCGCTGTTCTGTTCTGGGAGCCCAAGGCAACTAAGACAGAAGCTGGGGCCTGGAGCATCTGAGTGCTTCAGTCAATCGCATGAGGTCACACACCTTTCCCTGGGACTCCAAGCCAGGCAGACCTGCTGTCCCCAAAGCTGAGCAAGTGACTTGTCACCCCCAAGCTCCGGTTTCCTCACACATAAGAATAAATGTGGAAATCGTGCTATTTGATGAGTGACCGGTATATGGGTAGGTCCTCACTTCAGGTGGAGAAATGTCAATCACCTCCAAAAACGAGGTGAGACAAGGAAATG
This sequence comes from Bos mutus, assembly GCF_027580195.1. Classification (NCBI taxonomy): domain Eukaryota; kingdom Metazoa; phylum Chordata; class Mammalia; order Artiodactyla; family Bovidae; genus Bos; species Bos mutus. Next base: position 43,399,980 of record NC_091629.1, on the reverse strand, counting down.
CTGGGCTTCCCAGGTGGAGCTAGTAGTAAAGAACTCGCCTGCCAGTGTAGGACGCATAAGAGATGTGGGTTTGATCACTGGGTTGGGAAGATCCCCTGGAGGAGAAAACGGGAACCCACTCCAGTATTCCTGCCTGGAGAATTCCATGGACAAAGGAGCCTGGCAGGCTACAATCCATGGGGTTACAAAGAGTCAAACACGACTAAAGCAACTTAGCACACACACACAGGAAATGCCACTAAGTCCGACATGGACAGAGTTCAGCAAAAAAGGTATAATTTTACTATAAAAGCCTTATTATTCATTTTTAAAAATAGGCCAGTCCATAGTCATGTTTGTGTCGTAAGCTGGAGGGCTTACCATCCAGCTAGTCCTGACCATCGGGTGTTTCCTTCAAACTCCGCATCGATAAACACAGATTACCATCAGCAAGAAGCAACTTTCTAGTGTAACAGGATCCGTAATAAGAAGGGCAGATTCCTGGTTTGCCTCGTGCTCAGTCAACAGAGACCAGCTTTGCACTTCACCACAGGGCATCCAGCCAAGGGGAGGACCACCTGACCCTGGGTCCCACAGCGCTCAGCAGGTGGGATATGTATCTACACAGCTCCCACCCTCAGAAGGACGCAGCGGTGCATCCCACCGCCCCACATGCCAGGCAGAGGAGCAGGAGGACCTGCATGGGCTGGCCAGCTCCAGAGCGGTCCAAGTTTTGGCCGGGCAAGTAACAGCATCACTACCAGCTGCTAATGTTACATATGGGGCGCCTGCTGCCCTGTGGGCACTGTGCTCAGCTGTCCACCGCCACCGCCCCCCCAACCTTGGAGGGGACAGATCCTCCCAGCAGCCCAGGAGGCAGGCGCCAACACGAATTCAGAGGAGGAAATGGGGACCTAGAGTCTAGTAACCTGCCCAAGGTCACAGAGCTAACAAGTAGCAGAGGTGGGATTTAACTCATGTCCGACCCCAGAGCCAGTCTTAGCTACCACCTGAGATGTTTTAGGAGATTAAAAAAAAAAAAAAAAGAGGATGGGGAGGGGGCTGCTGGGATAAAGTAAATTTAGGAAAAGCTGTGCAGTCTACTTGATCTCCTTGATGGGAATTCATGATGCCTGCCCCACATGAGGGGCTTCCCAGGTGGCGCTAGTGGTAAAGAACCTGCCTGCCAGCGCAGGAGATGTAAGAGATAAGAGTTCAATTCCTCGGTCAGGAAGATTCCCCTGGGGGAGGGCATGGCAACCCACTCCAGTATTATTGCCTGGAGAATCCCATGGACAGAGGAGCCTGGCAAGCTACAGTCTATAGGGTTGCAAAGAGTCGGACACGACTGAAGCATATATGCATGCACACCCCACATGAGAGATGCCAGAAAGTGCTCAAATCTGTTTAACTAAGAGTTTGTTCAAACTCAGAGGAGCCCCTCCAACATCCTGGAAGAGAAAGCGTATCTGTGCGTCACTGGATGTCCACAGAAAACAAAGGAGGCAGATAAAACTCAGTTTTTCCTTTTTTACTATTTACCTTTCCCCAGGAAGAGGGTTATTGATGTTCTAAAGCAGGAGTCAGTAAACTTCTATAACGGGCCAGATAAAAAATATTCTAGGCTTTGGAGACCATGCCATCTCTGTAGCAACCAGTCAACTCCGTGGATGGAGTATGAAAACAGCCACAGACAAGACACAAACAAAAAGAGTCCCAATTAAGCTTTATAGATACTGGAGCCTGAATTTCATCTCATTTCCACATCATGGAATATTCTTCTTTTACCACTCTTTTTTAAAAAATGAGCAAGTCATTTTTGCTCACAGCCTGCACAAAAATTAGCGGGTTTCCCTGCTTTATTTACTACAGCTCTGAGCTGCCTTGAGAAATAGAAACTGCTGCTTCTGTGCTCCAGCACCCCCTTGCCCCTGGCAAGTTACCTGCTGGAGGGAAACAAGAGAGAGTAGTGAATAGTGAAAGTCACTCAGTCATGTCTGACTCTTTGCGACCCCATGGACTGTAGTCTGTCAGGCTCCTCTGTCCATGGGATTCTCCAGGCAAGAATACTGAAGTGGGTTGCCATGCCCTCCTGCAGGGGATCTTCCCAACCCAGGGATGGAACCCAGGTCTCTGGTACTGGTAAGGCAGATTCCTTACCCATCTGAGCCACCAGGGAAGCTTCAAGAGAGTTTTTCCCTGTTTCCTCCAGAGCAAAGTTTGGGGAAGGAAACAAAGAGACCAGTTCTAAGTGTGTGTTCAGTCATTTTTTAGTATCACTGGGCAGAAGGTGCTGTAAAAATATTTTGGCTCCCAGGAGACTTTAGAGATTTTCGTCTCCAGGGTGTTTCAAATCCAGGCAGAGCTGGGATCCCAGGACAGGGCTCACATTTTGATTGCAATCTGTCTTCCTTTCAACTGGAAAATGATCCATCAGTCTTGCCCCAACTCATCACCATGGGCAGATGGGTTTGAAGCAAAAGTTCTCAAGTCAATTTCCAAGTTTGAGGAAAGGTACCCTTAACCAGGGCTTCCCTGGTTGGTTCAGTGGTAAAGAATCTGCCTGCCAATGCAGGAGACAAAGGTTCGATCCCTGGGTCAGGAAGATCTCCTGGAGGAGGAAATGGCAACCCACTCCAGTATACTTGCCTGGGAAATCCCAAGGACAGAGAAGCCTGGTGGGCTATAGTCCAGAGGGTCGCAAAAGAGCCGGACACGACTTAGCGACTGAAACAACGACATCAAGCCTAAACCAGTGGTTCTCAATCGGAGGCCATTCCCTGCAGGGCACCTCTGATAGATGTCTGGAAACATGCTGTTTGTCACAACTTCTGACAGCTCGCGTGTAGGGCTCAGCGATGCTTCTCAACATTCTACTATAGCACACAGGACGCTCTCCCCCACAACAGAGAAGAGTGAGCTGAAAACATCAGCAGTGCCGAGGCTGGAAACTCAGCTCTAAAGCTACCTGAAAAGGCTGCTTCCAAGTTCCTAGGGTGTTTGAGGCACATGAGACCCAGAGATTTCTGGATCCCCTTTCCCCATCCCCCAACCAGTATATTAAGACAATTAAGAGCTCAGGGGTAAGTAGGTATAAGGCAAGTAGCTTCATTTATTGTTTCCTCCTAAAGGAAATGACCAACCAGTGCCTCCACCCTATAAACATTTACTAGCCCTGGAAGGTTCTGAGGCCCCCACTGCCATTTTTAAGGGCTTCTCCCTCGTCAAATGTTAGGTCAAGTCAGTCAGAAAAAGGAACCTGAGAAGGGAAGATGCGGGGGGAGCGCGGGGGGCACATTTCACAAAGTTCAGGACCAAGAAGAAAATTGAAAGACCTGATACGACCCACCCACCCGCTCCCTTTCTTGCTTATAAACAGAGGACTGCTTTACACAGGGCATCTCTTGAAGGGAGGCAGAGAGAGTTTTAGAGGTCTCAGGACACTGCCACGTGGGGCTTTCATTTGCTGGCTGAGGCCCCGTTGAGTTAATGGCTCTGTGGATTGATGAGTTGTTGGTCTTCCGGGCGTGATATCCTGAGCACACTCTAAGACAGCTCCCCAGGTCCACACCGCCAAGAGCCACCTCAGGGCTGAGCTGCCAGCGAGGACTTTTCTGTATCCAGTGGGAGAGCTTTCTGGTTCACTGGGGCTTGGAGAAATGTAATCACAGAGAAGAATGCAGAGGGTGGTGCTGGTTTAGTCACTAAGTTGTGCCTGACTCTGCGAAACCATGGACTGTAGCCCGCCAAGCTCCTCTGTCCATGGAATTATCCAGGCAAGAATACTGGAGTGGGTTGTCAGTATCCCCTTCTCCAGGGGATTTTCCTGATCCATGGATCGAACCCATGTCTCCTGTATCGCAGGCAGATTCTTTACCGTCTGAACCACCAAGGAAGCCCCGAATGCAGAGGAAAACGTAACTAATATCTAGGTACCCACAACTAAAAACTTGCTGTTCAGTCGCTAAGCTGTCTCCAACTCTTTGCAACCCCATGGACTGCAGCACACCAGGCTTCCCTGTCCTTCCCCGAAACTCCACTTTCTCCCGGAGTTTGCTCAAATTCATGTCACTGAGTCTGTGATGCCATCCAACCATCTCATCCTCTGTTGCCCCCTTCTCCTCCTGCCTTCAAACAACTAAGAATTAGCAGGAGTCAATATCACGGTTGCTTCCTTCCCACCCCCCGCCCCCCGTAAAGTTCTTGTTTTAGAAAAACTTTAGATTTATAGAAAACTTGCAAAGACAGTATAAAGTTCTCGTGTATACTCAATCAGCTTCCCTCAAGATTCACATCTTCCATAACTGTGGGACACTTGTCAAACCTAAGAATTTAACATGGATGGATTACTATTAACTAGATTCCCAATTTTTTTCAGATTGCATCAGTTTTTCCATTATTGTCCTTGTTCTGTTCCAAGATCCAACCCAGAATACCACACTGCACTTCCCAATGGTTTCTTATTATTAAAACACATTAAAAAAATTTTGCTTCTAAAAATTATTCATTTACTTATTTTTGGCCACATTGGGTCTTTGTAGCTGGGCACAGTCTTTCTCTAGTTGTGGGGAGCAGGGGTTACTCTCTAGCTGAGGTGTATGGGCTTCTCATGGTGGCAGCTTCTCCTGCTGCAGAGCACAGATCTACAGTGTGAAGGCATGGTTGTGGCTTGTGGGCTCAGTAGTTATGGCACGTGGGCCCTGGAGTGCTGGCTCAGTAGTTGTGGAGCATGGGCTTAGTTGCCCTGAAGCATGTAGAATCTTCCCAGACCTGGGATCGAACCCATGTCCCCTGCATTGGCAGGTGGATTCTTAACCACTGGACACCAGGGAAGTCCAATATTACTTTTCTTTTTTTTGGCAGGGGGAGTCCAGTCTTATTATTAAAATAATGGAAACAACCAGAATAGTTGAAGTTTATTTGAAATTTCTCCCCAATCCCATCCCTTTCCTGCCTCCCTAAAGGCAGCTGGTGTGAGTTCTGTGGCCATGTTTCCATAATATGTATTCGCCCAACGATAGGTGGTATTATCTGGTGATCTTGTGTGTGTCTATTGTGACACCATGAGGAATGCTTACACCCTAAACATCCTCCTATACAACTGGCCTTCTTTCTCTTGACACTCTGTTTTGAGTCTAAGTTGATACATAAAAAAAGAAGTTCTTGCATTTCCCTTCTGTTTCATTACACACGTATAAATAAATTTATCACAAATTTATTTCTCCAGTCCCCCACTCATGGATATTTAGACTGATGGTGATTTGATGTTATTACAATCAGTATGCAATATTTATTTCCATACATGTGGTAAAAACTACTCCTCCTTTCCATACAGTGTCTTGAGGTATTGCTATTAAAATATCAGTCCCTAGCTGCCTCTGGAATTTTCCCATCAGTGGGGTGTGGGGTGTACATAGGAACCCCAGTACATAGGCACTCAGGGCCCTGGACCCTGTCAATAATTCTTAATGCACAGAGACAGAACAGAGGGGAGTTTCCACAGCAGGTTGGAGAGTGAAGGGGAAGGTGTGAGTTGCTTATCTTCATCTTCCTCTTCAGAGCACAGAGCCACAAAGGCAAGGTCAAGGGCTGAGAGGCTGTTCTGGTGGTCTCATCACCACTGCCCTTGTGCTCCATCTCCACCCTTCACACACCTCCACTGGGCCCCCGGAGGAAAGCGTGAATAGGTTTACATTCAGCAAGAGCTGGATTCAAAGGCCAACCTCACCACTTCCTAGCTCTGTAAATTCGGGGCCCTTTAGCCTCTTCCTCCTTAAAATGGGAATGATACGACTTGTTATGCAGAACCGGAGAGAGTGGAACCAGATAAGGGAGGCTGTTATAAATCCATTAGTGCTACAGAAAGATCTCAACCCTCCCACGTTATCACTATGATTTATTTCAGCGATGCATTTAGATAATGAAGGAGTCTCTGACATTTAGTTTCTAGATTCAGCTTTGCAAGACCCTGCCTGGAGACCCTGCCTGGACAAGGAGGTGCCTCTGAAGGAAAAGCTGGACCTCTTGATAAGGCAGTCACCTGCATAGCCGGGACAAACACCAGCCAGGAGGGCAAGAACCTCTTGAGCCAAGATGAGTGTCAGGCTCCTTGATTCTCTGGCTAGTGAACCCGAGGGCAGCTGAAGCGTGCTTTTGCTGAAAGACAGGTCCTAAAGAGGCGAGTCATTTTACAAGGGAAGGGAGAGAAGCGGTTATTCTTGTCCAACCACGTGAATACTTCAGTGATTGGGACACTTCCAGAAACACTGTTCTCCAAAATGGGGTGCAAGGATTTAGGGTAGGCAAGAGGGATGCAGTGGGACACAGGGCGGGAAACAGCATACTCAACTAAGTTTCAAGAACTGATGAACGTCAGGGAAGACGGGGATTCAAAATATCTCTGCATAACTAAGTGGATGAGATTGAAAAATACAGACCTTATTACAGTAAGGCGGCCAACAGTTCACCTGCTCCGTTCCCATAATTTCATCTGGTGAGAGCACCTTCGCTTACAACAGTGTGCTCATCATGAGTGCCATTTCCCAGTTGTCTCTTTCCAAGCTTGGGGTGAGACTGTCATCTCCTGCCACTTTGGGTCAGGTCTGGCCATGTGACAGGCTCTGACCAATGAAAAGTGGGCAGAAGCACCCATGTTGCTTCCAGCTGGAATGAGGAAAAGCCCATGGACAAGCCATGCTGTCTTTCCCTTTGGTACTGTAACTGGTGACATTCAAGAGGGTGGCATTCAAGAGGGTGGCAGCTCTATCAGCCTGGAGTCCTGAGCACCCTCCCTCCTGGCCGAAGTGCAGAGCACCCTGCCAACCCACAACGCACCCATAACAAGAGAATAACAAGGCCCTGTGATTTCAAACTACCAAGATTCGTGGGGTTCTTTGTGAACTCTTGATGCTGACTAGACCAAGGATCAAAATAATCAAAATTTAGGACCAGACCTTTAGCTCGCTGCCTCCAAACTGCTGAACTGCAAGTTTTGAAAGACCAAAGTCCATCATGTTGAAAATTTTAATGTTAGCAAAAATTACATTTATCTGGCTAATGAATTAAACTTGCAATCTTTGCACTAATTACTAATGATGCATTAGTTAAAATGTGTATTAGTGAACATCAGAATTTTGTATTTTTTTATCTTTAGTGCCTCCTACTTAGATTTCTCTTTTAGTCTTTGTTTTATAAAGTACAAACCTAAAACAGGAGTAATTATATGATCTATTTCTTCTTTGGGTGAGTACTCAAAGATTTATTAGTAGGGATTCAGTATTAAAAAACACTCAGGGGGACTTCCCTGGTGGTCCAGTGGGTAAGACTCTGCACTCGCAATGCAGGAGGCCTGGATTTGATCCCTGGTCAGAGAATTAGATCCCACATGCTGCCCTCAGACCCAGCACAGCCAAATAAATAAATATGAAAAAAAACACACACACACTCAGAAGACACTGCCTTAGAACAGCTCTACGTCTTTCATGCACACAAACTGCCAATGTCTGAACGCTTTCTGTGCCGTAAGAATTCTGCAGGGTAGGGCAAAAGTAGGCTAGGAAGAATGCCTGAGAAAGCAGCCAAGAGGAGACTCTTTTATTGAAGGCCAGAACACAAGTCATCGAAACTACAGAATAACCTGCCTGCCTTTGAGTGCGTGGTTAAACCACTGGGCAGACGAGCGCAGGGACCATTCTAGGTGGATGGCCATGCTAAGTGCTTGGGTTCTTTTTTTCCTCCAAACTATGTGAAAGCAGGAGAGAGGCTGGCATTACAAGATGGTACAGGCCTAACTTCAATGTTTAAAAACGTGCAAGTCTGCAATTTTGGAAACACTGCAAGTTTTTATTCACAGCCAAATTTAATTAAGCCAGACAACAGAAGATTGAAACTTGAAAGCTACTCTGGGGAAGTAAAGAAGTGAAAGAATAATACGTGACCTCAAAGATGTGGGGAACCTTAATACTCGCTAAGTCAAGAGTTTTCAAATGGTGTAAAAGGAGCTGAAGAGAATTTATGGGAAAACTTGGGTGAGAAAACCCACCCTGCATCTCAGGCCCTGGAGACCCTTGCCGTCCACTGATCTCCAGAGGCTTCCAAACACACTGAATCCACTCAGGGATTTGTTATCCCAACCCTAGCTGGGGGAATGCAGCGGGGCGGGGGTGGGGGGCAGCCTTGCACCTGCTCCCATAAAAAGTGGGGAAGTTGTACCGGTCTGTTAATGAATGCTCTGGGCTTGTCACTCCCTCTAAGGAAAAGACAATTTGTACTTTGACCGCTTTCCAGGAAGGGATGGGAAGAAATATGTCAGTAATGTGAGTTTTTGAAATAAAAAAGTTTTTATTTTGGAATAATTTTCGATTTACAGGAACGTTGCGAGGACAGTACAGACAGTTCCTGTGCAGCCCTCATTCAAGTTTCAGGTGCCCGAGGAAGAAAATTTTTAAATAGCCATCAATGCTAAAATCGAGAGCAAGTCAGCATTAGGCTCTGCGTGTGTGCTCAGTCACTCAGTCGTGTCCGGCTCTTTGTAACCTCATGGACTGTAGCCCGCCAGGTTCCTCTGTCCGTGGGATTTCACAGGCAAGAATACTGGAGTGAGTTGCCATTTCCTTCTCCCAGGGATCTTTCCAACCCAGGGATCAAACCAGGGTCTCCTGCATTGGCAGTTGGATTCTTTACCACTGAGCCGCCTGGGAAGCCCCAGCATTAGACTCCACCTATCCTCAGATAAGTTTGGTGTGCTCAAATTTCACTGATCTCTAAAGAAGAAAATGAATGTGTGAGGGGTATATGGGTGTACACAAAGATGTACATCTTTAGGGCCATTTTCTTCATATCCCTAAAACAACATGGGTGGTTTAATCTTGGTATTTTAAGATCAAGTACTTAAAAACTGAAATTTGGACTATTATACCAACGTGAATGGTGATCTGGCCACCAAAACAGAAACAAGGTTCACCATTTATTGTGCACCTACTGTGTACCAGACTCTACCCACACGAGATTTGATTTTGTCTTTATGAGGGTCTGTGGAGGAGGAGATGCCTATCCAGCTTTCTAAAATGAAGAAACAAACGCAGAGACATTAAGTAACTTGCTCAAGGTCACACAGCTAAAATGCAACCATAGTGGAAACAGACACAGGGGTTTAAGCCGTGTCTAAAGAGAATCAGTGTGGATGCCGTGCCGTTCTCTCCCGCCAAGTCACACCCTCTGCTGTCACCAGGAACTTCCGCTACACGGCAGTGAAGCCCCCCAACCCCCCACTCCATATATCACCCAGAATTAGCTGCAAAGTGTCAGGAAACTTGGCCAGGCAGCCCCAAGCATCAGTGAGGGCTGGAAGCCTTCACCGTGAAGCCCTTTATAGAAAGCCGCAGTTGGCAGCCCCTGCTCCTGCATGGGAACAAATTAACATTGGCATTCCAAACACAGGAAAGGAAGGAAATTGGAAACACAGTTTATACTTGGCCAGCTCTTTGAAATACTGTACCATGCTACCGACATCAATTAATGAAAAGCAGGGTTGTGCTGAGAGGCTCTGGTTTGCAAATGCATTAACACACGTTAAACATGTTTGTACAGGAACCAGATTATAAGCACCCTGGCTCCAAAACAATAAAGCAATTACCCTAAAACTGGTGCTCTCAGAGTTGTCATTAATTCAATCCACTCCACTCGGATCAGCTAAGGCTTTTCTCGGCTCCCAGCAATGCCTCCCGACACAAATGTTGAAAGGACAGCATCGCACATGCTACTCTGAGTTTCACATAAGTAAGTGTCAAGCTTCATGCACTGCTAATATCCCCCCAAATCATAAACACGCCACTTTGGGGGGGGAGCGTAAAACACAGAGGCAGCCCTGGTATTCATCCACATTGCATTTCACGTCAGGTTTGGGCAACTTTTCCCCACAGAAGGTTAACTGGGAAGTATCTGTTCCACATTAAGAAATATCGAGTCACATTTTTTGTCAAATAATATTTGTCAAATGCCATTTGCTGCAAAACCCAGAACTCAACTGCAGCTGAACACACAACTAATACTGAATGGTTCACATAATAGCTGTGGTTGTACATGGGATCATTTGCAGCGAAAGCACCCCTTCCTCTATAAACTGTTTCAGGAATTGGAAAGAAAAGCCTCTGAAGCTCTGGAATAAATAAAGTACTGTGCCTTGAGCCGCCCGGTACAAAGGACCCAGCAGGCTGGGAGAACAGACTCAAAACAACCAGGAAGGCAGAGAAAAGATTTTAGATGACGGGGGCGGGGATGAATCGCAGCAGGTCTGGCTTGCAGAGTCAGCCTCGGCTAGTTTCTTGAAAGACTTGCACCTTCACACACTGCGCTTGTGGGTCCAGGCACCTGTGAGCACATCCTGGAGCCAGGCAGCAAACATCCCTGATGCGGCGGTGCCTCACTCAGGTGACATCGCCGCTCACCGCCATGCCGATCTGGTATCCTTCACATTGTCGGAGCAATTTGGGTGTGCAAAGCTAAATGCATTCTCCTTTGCACCACAAATTAACAGCTTCTATGTAAATATTGGTATTTCCTCACCCCAGGAAGGCGAGAGGAGGCAAAATGACACCGGCGCATTTGATTGAAACTAATTAAAAGCAGAGGGTCAAGCAATTCAAGATATTGATTTTACCAGTGGGACTTAAATCTTCTATAATAAGTGTACACAGCTGCAGTGTTCTCCCACCGCCACATTTTAAAGGCTAATCCTTGCATTCCTTCTGACAATAACATGACAGGTCCCACACATCCCTGCCTGTGCCCTAACCCCGGTGACACTGCCAGAGCAAATTAAAGCAAAGCACTCCAGCATCCCCCGCCACAAACCAGCCATGCCGACAGCCCCCAGCAAGGTATGAAGAGGTGGTCACCAAAAAATGAATGGGGTCAGCCGCCTGGTCCAGAGGGCTCTCCATTCAAAATGTGCAGCTGGTTAAATGGGCGGGCAGGCTGGGGAAGGGTGGAGACGGGGAGAGTGTTAGGACACTCTGATTCTCGCAATGGGCCAAATATGACCTTACCCAATGGCGGGGGGGGGGGGGGATGATATTAAAGCGATACGGGTGATCAATCAATTTAGATGAGGCTCTCCCTGGAATGAAGTCATCACTCTCTCCAAGTTCAGCAGACATGTGATATTCGCTCACATCGCAGGCACGCCGGTGGTCAAGGGATCGCGGGCCAGCTGTGTTTATCTCGGCAGAGGCTTGACAGGCAGCGACGCGATGGAAGGCCCCGACCCAGAGCTCACAGGAGCTGCATCTCAGAAGCTGTTTCCTCTCTCTGTGCACGCAGAGAACCCCTCTCTGCTTCTCCAGGTCTCCTCTCTCACCCCCTTCAAGGGCCACCCTGCAACCGAGTGACAACTCTGGAATCAACCACTCTGGAATCAAACCCACAAACAGCCATGTGAGCTGGCATCCAGGGCTTGGCCTTAACCTGCTCTGATTCCAGAGGGGAACTACAAAGACAATCCAAAAAGTTCAAATCTGGGTCACATATATCCTTGGGAGGAGGGTGGGGGAGAAGATCTTTGATTTATATAAGCAGGAAAATGAGGTTTAAAAGAACTGATGTTGAAAGGGTTACTGAAAACACAGCTGTTGGTGCGCTCCTATAGCGAAGGCACTCTGCAGAAAAGAGAGAAAGAAAGAGAGAAGGAGGGAAGGCTGGGTGACATCTATATTAACCTCTGGCTGCTCACCAGTGAAGGCCGGCGCTTGAGCGCTGGAATGCGGGACAGCCCTTTCCAAATTTTAACACAAGCCAGGTTACAGCTGCGAGTGCCTGCAGCCCGTGCTCCCTCGGCAAGCACTCCCTGAAGGAAATTTTTAAACTGTAACTGAATCTTTTTCTAATACTCTACAGTGGTAGGGCCTGTTCTGAAGGGGCAAAAGGAGAGATCTTAATGCCAAACACTTGTCAACAAAAAGGATCACCAGATGGTATAAAATAAAAGTAAAACGGAACGGCCTTCTCCCTGTGCCTCCTCCCTGTGCCTCGGCTACATTAACAAAAGCCACTTCTAGACCCTGAGCCCAACAAGGACAGGTTTCCAACTTCCTTTTTTTTTTTTAACCTTAACTTCAAAGATGAAACAAATTTTGTTCCTTCATAACCTGGACCAGAGACAGACATGTACCACACACCCCCAGTGCCATGGGTTTCTTTAGAAGATTCCAGAAAGAGCTGCTGAATTTCTCCAAAGAAAGAGGGTGGGGGGCAGCTATAGCCAGATTCGGTTTGCAGAACTCACATTGCCTGGGGACAATTTAAGAGCGGGTAGCCTGTTTTGAATTCCAAAATTAAGTCTACACAGAGGAGTTGGGGGCTTGTTAATCCAAACCAGTTTACAAATCTCGCCATTGAACTTAAGAGGCCCAGGCTGGGAAGATGCGAGTCTCCGCCTGGCAGTTTAGCTAGCGTTACATGGGCTTTATTGTACAGGCTGGTCTTTGTCACAAGGTGCGGTCTGAGGTCCTCATTCTCAGCACCTGGTTTTGTCATAAATCCTCCTCTAGTTCCCTCTCTAGTTTAGATCCCACTCCAGCCTGGCAAAAAGCTTGAATTCTGAGGAGAATGACTTGCAGGAACAAAAACCAGTCTGGCTGCAGACAGAGGGAAGAAGAAATGTACCAGGTCTGCAAAAGCCTTCAGAATTCAGGCTGAAGTCCCCCAAGCACTGCAGGACCGCAGGGGTATGTAGTGATGGAGAAGAGGGTGGTGGAAGGAGGAGGGGGCTTTGGGGCAAGGATCGGGTGGTGGAGGTCAGTCTGCCTTCAAGGTCTCTGTCGACAATCCCCAACGGACCCCTTGGGTCCCCTGCATGATAACAAGAGGTAACTGCATATGAATAAATGACATTTTCTCACTTTTAGGTAAAGTGTGAGACTAAACACACTCCTTTAGAAAACTTTGTATGTTACAAGTCAATATGAACTGCAATCCAAGGAAAAACCGTGTGTTTTCTCTCAGCCTCCAAGCAAGTCTCCTACATGCCTCCCTCCAACCCCACTGCTACCCCCAGCCCCTCCTGAGCAAAATCTCGGAACCCCTACAGAACAGAAGAGATCGGAGGTTAGTTCCCATACGCTGCGGAGCAGAAATTAAAGGGCAACCATAGAAACATCTACAGGAAGCGTCTTGCCCAAATGCGGTCCAGGTCTTCACCCAACTAATTACCTCGAGTTTTAGGGGCCGAGAAAGAAAGAAAACAAGGTCAGGGCACTCTGTTAAAAGCCACTCTGCCATCTAATTTGGAGTGATGTTCCAGAAAGCAAGACCTGAGAAAGTCAGGACTGTCCCACAAAGCCCAAAGCCAGCCCGACTGATTAAGAGGCTCAGACAAGCCGGTCTTTGTCCTTTCAAGATGAAAGAAATGTGGCTAACGGGTTGAAAGGTGTGTGTACAGCCAGAGAAGGAAAACCACCCAGCTGTGGCCTTCCCAAACAAGTTCCAGCTTGCTCCCCACTGCCATGGGGGAGCAAACAACCCTGCCCCAAGTTTCCCAGAGGTGCCCAGTTGGCAACCTGGTCCTTTTTTGGCATGCCGGGAGCCCGGGTCTGGCCAGGCTGCTGGTCCATAAATCGTAGGGTCCTTTCCAAAGCTCTGGGTTTGCAGAGCCCTCCACAGAAGCCAGGGCTTACAAATACCTTTCGAATGACCTCAGCCAGGCTCTGAAGGCCACCACCGGGACCTGCTGCCTTCACTGAGAGTCGCTGGTACCCAACAGAACAGAAAAGATACCATAAATCCCCAGCCTGAGAAAGGGCCCTGGTTAAGCCCTGGCTTCAGGATGGCTGCAGAACTCTGCTTTAACTGATGTATTTATATGTACATATTTGGGATTTTTCTTTAGTTTCTGGTATAGGTCACAAATACACGTTGAGGGGGGAAAAAGTCACACAGACAGAAGTGCAGACAGTGAAAAAATCTGGCCTTAACTCCCAATCCCTAAGGCCCCAACCCAGTTCTGCCCTGCCGCACCGCCCCCCCCACCCCAAACCCCAGTGAAATCTATTTCCAGTCCATGGTGTCTTTCCCAGTGGGAAAGGATGATATACCACATGTATGTAACCTCACTGATCTGTACCTTGCTTTTTTCCACCTCATACATCTTGGAGATTGTTCTAAATCAGGACATATGGGGTTGCCTCATTCTAACAAGCTGCCTAGTATAATTTAAACTTTCTTGAAGTCATTTTGGCATCTAAACCTCCCACCCCTTGCTCTCGTTGAAACTCGTTTCACTATTTGATTTGGGGCTATTATTAAGGACAGACAATGGCGTCCGGGGAACTCCAGGGACCTTATCTGGTGCAAGAAGCGCTAAGGTTGATCCGCGCTTCCCGCCGCCCTCCATCCACGCCCCGGGTGCCCCGCGAGGGGCTTTAGGACAATTATTTCCCTGTTGACACAGCGCCGGTGGGCGTGAGTTTGCTGTCTTGACTTCGTACGTATTTTCGCAGCAAGTTACACATGTAGAATGAAAGCGGCTCAGGAAACAGCGCTATCGGGGCGTGTTATCTCAGAAACCAAATATTTGATCATCAGCCCTACAGCGCGCAGTCGGGGGTTAGTTTGAGCAAGCCTGGTGAGTGTGCGTGCACAGATGGAAGGGGAGCACCGCGCCCCCGCCGCAGCGCCAGCCTCGAGGTCCCCGGGGTCGTCGGGGCTCTGGTCAGAAGCCGGGTCCCCTAGCCTACCCCGGCGGCGTCTGCTGGGAGATCCCTTGCCACCCATTAGCCGAAAGCCATGGTTTGCGCGCCACACGTGATAAACGCTGAAAACGGATTCTGCTGGTCCGGGACCTATCATTAAATATTTAAAATAGAAAGCTCGCAATGGCCATGTTTCTTCCCCAGCTCCAGCCAGGAGAGCTGAGAGCGAGGGGGGCGCCCAGCGGTCAGGAACGGGGCCCCCGCGGCGCCCGGGGCGCACTGCACGCTATGGCGGGCGCACCGGGAGGAGACAGGTAGGGCTAGCCAGGGCCGGGATGGGAGGCAACGCCCGAGATGCCAGGGACGGGCAGAGCAGAGAGGGGCTCAGAAAGGGCGGGAAGGCAGCTTCGCGGAGCAGGGCCCTTTAAATCCAGGTAGCGCGGGCCGAGCCGGCCGGGCACAGCTCACATGACCGAGCCCCGCGCTTTGAACTGAGCCGCGGCCCGCCCGGCGCCTCCTGCCCCAGAGGTGCGGCCACCGATTTAACCCGGAGAGGGCTTCAGACCGGTCCTCACTCCCCCCAAACTCCCACAGGCCAGTTGAGCCCGGCTCGCCCTACCTGCGGGGCGCGCGGCTAGGGGTCCACTAAGGCAGGGGGGTGGGAGACCCTTGGCCAAGCGCTGCAGTTTTGCTAACGACCAAGAGTGGAGAGATGGGCGGGCTGGATGTTAAGAAGCGGCCCCCTCCCTGTCCCAAAGCGACTCCTGACCCAGAGGCGCACCCCCTCCCTCCCGCCTCCACTCACCGAGATTGACGAAGCTCATGACCATGTCGGCGTCGGTGAGGAAGTGGCTATCTTGCAGGCTGGCCAGAGGGGGGCCTTGGGTACTGAAGACGGCCTTGTAGGGGTAGGAAAAGCCCTGGCCGTCGGGCCCGCCGCCCTCCTCCACCGCCATGGCATTGTACAGGTCCAGCATGAACATGGGCGCCGAGTTGTGCTTGCCCTGGAGGTGGGGGCGCGGGCGATGGGGCAAGCCCAAGATGGAGAGGATCTCGCGCTGCATCTCTCGGCGCTCCTGACTGCGGAGGCGCCGGTGGATGAAGCTCGAGTGCACCTCGTTGTCCAGGCTGAAGTCGGCCAGGGCGGAGCGCAGCAGGAACAGCGGCGCCCAGAGCGCCACGAAGCTGTGCGGCGCCGCGGCGCGCAGCGAGCGCATGTGCATCGCGCCGGCTCTACGCGCGACCCGGGCTCCGGGCACCCGGCACCGGGGCCCCGCGCCGCCCCAGGTGGCAGAGGGGGGCAGGCGGCCGTCCACGCCGCTCGGTCACTTGCTGCAGATGGGTCCCGCTGCGCCCGCGCCGGACATGGCCCCTCCCCGACCCGCTGCGCTCTGCCTGGACCCCCGCCCCCGGCTCGGCGCTGGCCCCGGGGCCCCTCGCCCCGCACTCGCCCGGGCGCACCGCGGGGCTGGAAAGCCGGCTCGAGCGAGCGAGAGAGCGAGCGAGGAGGCGGGCGCGGGTGGGAGGAGCAGCCAGCAAACCCAGGAGCCGGGAGAGCGAGTGCCGGGGAGGCGGCGAGGCGGCTGGCGAGCGGGCGCTCCTTCCTCTGGCTCCTCTCGTGCTCTTGCTCTCGAGCGGCAGGGACCCACCCTCTTCCTAACTCCGGCGCTCAGAGCAGGGGCCTCAGGTCGCTCACCCAGCCCCGCGCGCCCTTGATCGCACGAGAGGCCGCCTCAGGAGCCTTAGAGTGGTACGCGCTGGGGCCTGGGAGGAGGAGGAGGAGGGGGAGGAGGACGGGCTTCCAAGGGCCCCTCCCGCGCCCGCGGCCTCCCACCTGCCCTCGGCCCCGCCCTCCCCCCAGCGGCGCCCAATGGGTTCATTCATTCCTTCTAGTGCGCTCTACAAATATTTACTGAGTGCGCGCTGGGTGCCCAGCGCCCGGCTGGGCGCCGCGGGGATGCGGAGAGGGGAATACGAGCCGGCCCTGCCTTCTCCGGACTCGCTGTCCGGACACGGTAGGAGGCCTGAGCGGGACCCGTGGGATTCGCGCTGCGGTGGAACAAGCTGGAGGAGATCGGAGGAAGCTCGGGGATAAGGAAGGCTTCCTGGAGGAGGTGGCACTCGAGCCCTTCACCCTACTTGCCCCTTCCATTTACTCCAGACACGCACATCCCTCCCTGAACTTGTTGCCAGTTTGCCTTTGTACTTGCCAGTCTTTCTGCCTGAACTCTCTTCCTTACTTGTCTCTGTCCCCACCCCAGCCATCTGGCCAGCCCTCCATCTCCAGGTGCCACTCAGGTGCCACTTCCTCCCAGACCAGCGCAGATAAGGTTCCTTCCCCTCCTCATCCCCACACACCTGTTTTCTTTAACTCCTCCCTCCCCTGTCTGGAATGACTGTTCGAGTTATTTGTCCTGTTTTTATTGTCCTGTCTCCCCTCTAGCCAGGGAGCTTCCTGGGGGCCCAGGCCCGTGCTCTCTCAGATGCCCTTGAATCCAGGGCCTGGAAGCCACTGTTGCTACACAGTCATGATTGTTGAGTGACTGAAATTTTGTGGGCTAGAGAATTCCTCCCCACCTCTGAGACTAGATAGCCTGGCCCACTGGCCTTGCATGCAGTTCACCTCTGAGCCATAGACCTTGTCACACGCTCCTGGCCTTCTTTCTTCTCTCCCCTCATTCATTCATTCCACAGATGACACTGAGTTGCCCACTTGGGGCCCAGCTCACACTGAGCACGGCATACTGGCACCCCACACAAGTCAGAACTGTGGTGGGACCTTGAGTGAACTACTGCTCTTTGGAGCCTCAGTTTCTTCACCTGTAAAACCAGGAGCAAAATCACACTTGACCCAGAATGGCAGCACCATGGGTCAAGTTCAATCTCACCTCCTTCCTTTCCTGCCCCAAAGAGTGTGTCAGTCTCTGAGTTGTGTCGGAATCTTTGTGACCCCGTGGACTGTAGCCCACCAGGCTTCTCTGTCCATGGGATTCTCCAGGCAAGAATACTGGAGTGGGTAGCCATTCCCTTCTCCAGGGGATCTTCCCAACCCAGGGATCGAACCTGGGTCTCCCGCATTGCAGTTAGATTCTTTACCATCTGAGTGACCAGGGCAAACCCACAAATCAGTGGTTCCCAGATGGTGGGCTAGGTGAAGGGTGACCACAGGGAGTCTGGGATGAAAGGTAAAGGGCTAAGTTTGGGGACAATGGTTTCCTTTGAGGGGAGGGGTCTGGCTAAGCCTCACTTCAGAGAGGCAGAAAGCTCCAGGGCTGATCAAAAGGAACCTGATCTTCTGAGTTTTCTGAAGGAGAGGTGGTTCTGCCATGCAGCCCCCTTTGGGGGCTTTTGGACAAGATGGCAGTGTGAGGGGCCACATGGGTGGAGGTAGGCAAGGCAGAGTCCAGGTAAGGAGAAGAGAAACACAAGGCTGCAGGTCCTAGCCATTCAAGGGGCATCCTGGCCTTGTTACGCAGGCCCCAGGCTGCGAGATGGAATAGGTCCTGGGCCCCCTGGCCCAGGGCTGTGCCTCTGTCCTGTTAGTAAGGTGCTATGAAAACCCCCTCCACCTGCTTTTGTCCATCGACTTGTTTTTTCAACAAATGTTTGTTGAGTACTTCCTGGGAGTCAGGCAGGGTGGGCTTCATGGGCATGTGACCTGGTAGGAAGGGTCTCACACTTGGCTTAAAGCTCTCCCGTTGCCATATTGCAGCTCTTCATGATACATGAACAAAGGGGCCCTGATTTCATTTCGTGCTGGGCCCTGTGAGTTATGAGGCCCATCCCAGTGCCAGCACAGTGCTGGGCTGGTGGGGATAGGAGACAGCGAGCTCACACTGTGGCCTCCACCACCTTCCAGGCCAGGGGAGACAAAGCAGGAACCTTACATGTGGTTTGGGGGTGGGAGAGGAAGCAGTGCTCGGCCATGGATTCTCTCAGGCAGGACACAGCATGCTCCCACAGGGCATGTGGGAGGGTCTGGGGGAGTGTCCTAGATGGGCACAGTGGAGGGTGAGAAACAACACAGGGACCAGCCAATACAGTTGGAGCAACACTGGCTGGTCCAGTGTCCACTTGGAGCATGTGCGGCCCAGCTCACAGTGGCCTGTGATAAGTGGCAGGAGTGAACAAGTAGGGAGAGGTGGAGGCAGGTGGGAAGGGGATCTCCCAGGGGAGATGCCTTTGACCTGAGTCCTGGAAAGATGAGAAAGAGAGGGCTTTCCCCGGGAGGAGCAGGAAGCACAGCACAGACCCTGCAGAGAGGAGCGGCCAGCAGTCTCTGTCTCCCCAGGGCTGCCTGTCCCCCCTGCTTAACCTGCAGCTGGCCTTCCAGGGACAAAGACACTGCAGCGGCTGTGCCACCTCCAATACCAGCTGAGATAAAGGAGGTTGTTTTCTTCTAAAAGCTGAAATACTAGTCCTTTGCAGCAGCTCTCTCTGCTTTAAATCTGCTGACAAATCTTTTTGGGGTGAGGGATTCTAACAAGCAAGTGAGGCTAGGGGTGGGGACCCCAGGTATTGGTGCCAAGAGTCTAAATCTGAAAACAACTGATTGGGCAGCATCTACCCTGTCCCCCAAGGAAAGGCCCTGAGGCCCTGAAGCAAGGCAAATAGATGGGGGGAAAAGTGGAAGCAGTGACAGATTTTGCTTTCTTGGACTCCAAAATCTCTGCAGACGGTGACTGCAACCATTAAATTAAAAGACGCTTGCCCCTTGAAAGCTATGACAAACCTAGACAGCATATTAAAAAGCAGAGACATCACTGGGTCGACAAAAGTCCATCTAGTCAAAGCTATGGTTTTTCCAGTAGTCATGTACGGATGTGAGAGTTTGACCATAAAAAAGGCTGAGCACCGAAGAATTGGTGCTTTTGAACTGTGGTGCTGGAGAAGACTCTTGAGAGTCTTTTGGACTGCAAGGAGATCAAACAAGTCAATCCTAAAGGAAATCAGTCCTGAATATTCATTGGAAGGACTGATGCTGAAGCCAAAGCTCTGATTCTTTGGCCACCTGATGCGAAGGGCCGACTTATTGGAAACGACCCTGATGCTGGGAAAGACTGAAGGCAGGAGGAGAAGAGGGAGGCAGAGATGGTTAGATAGCGTCACCCATTCAATGGACATCAATCTGAGCAAACTCCAGGAGTTAGTGAAGGACAGGGAATCCTGGTGTGCAGCAGTCCATGGGGTCACAGAGTCACATACGACTTAGCTTCTGAACAACAACAACGACAATCCCACTGAGCCTGGCACACGGCAAGCGCTCAGTAAGTATCTGTTGAATGAACAGCAGTAGGCATCACCGTTACCTAAAGGGTAACGGTGGACCCAGGGCTGAGTGTGCAGGCACCAGGCTGTGACATCTCACAGAGCCCTCACCCCGCCCTTGCTCTGGATGCCATCTCTTCTCATCCAAAACAGAGACAATATGCTTTTCATACCTGAGACCCAGAAAAGACCAGATTTCCTCTGAATTCCCCCCACCTCCTATTTAGCCATCTATTTCCAGTGATCCATGCTGGGAGTAGTGGGAGGTGGCTCTTTATCTTTCCTGCTTCCTCCCTTAAAGGAGTCCTTAAGACTGCACCAGGCCCCCAGTGAATGCCTACTGGATTGCTCAATGAATGAACGAATGCACGCCACGCAAACAAGAATATCTGACTAGGAGTACATGAGATGCCAGTTTGAAAGCCGAGGCAACCAGCAAAGGCTTCAGGATTGTTTGGAGAAAGTCTTGGGTAGGGGAGCTGGCAGTCTGGTTTCACACCTCCACCCTGCCACTTGCAGCCCCATACCAGGGATTTGCCATCTCTGTGCCTTAGTCCCCACATCTATATAAGGGGGGAGAACTAAGACCGCCTGTCTTCTAGGGTTACTGGGAGGATTCAGAAGTTAATTCAATTCATGTAGCTGACTTCACAAGGTGGCTGGGGCACAGAGAAAGCATTTGATAGATGTTAGTTACCATCTGGATGAAAAGGAAACTATGTTAACAGGAAAGCCTCCTAAGCTTAAAAATAACAACACAACTTTTCAGGAGGGTCTGCTTTTTGGCGAAGCACTGAAAGCAAATGTATCCTGACTAGGAGCGGATCCAGAGCAGGGGTGAGAACAAGCCGAGAGGACGAGCCGAGAGAACAGGGCAGAAGGGGAGAGTGGAGCAGAGATGAAAGGGTAATTCGTGCATTCCAATCCTCTCATTGTCCTCCAGCCGCTTCCCCCATGCCATCCAGGGCCCAGGAACTTCCCTGGGGCCTATCTCATTTCCCCAGCAGACAGCCCCCAGCCACCCACCCCCAGTTGAGGTTCCCCCAAGCCGGGGCACCCAGCTCGGGGCTCCTGGGCCTGTAACCCGATCTCCCCGGTCTGCTCCACATGGGATGAAAGATGGCCTGGAAATCTGAGGGGTGTTATTGTGTCTGGCCAGCCCCGGCTGAGTGTCCACACACTCGCTCACCGGCCCCCCGGCTCTGGGTAAGGAGTTTTCATTTCATACATCATCAGTCACATCTTGCAGAAGTGATTTTGACCAAGTCAGCATATGTCTCTAAAGCAATAAAAAGAAGAAAAGAATCCCGCTGACACACACATTCAGTGGGAGGTCGGGACCTCATCCTCAAGGGCAGGACTCTGCTACCATCTGCCCTGGAGGAAGCACAGCAGGCCTGGGGGCTCCCTGGGGCCCCAGAACAGCCAACGGAACCTGGGGCCGCCCCCTCTGTCCACCCACCTGGCCAAGGCCTGGTGACCTGGGCCTCAGAGCCCAGTAGGGAATAGGGGGCCAAAGCCTCCTCATACATGGGCTTTAAAATCCTTGTGTGCAAAGAGATCTACATTAGAGAGGAAATGATTTTAGCACACCTGTAATTCAATGTTGCTTTCCATGCACGGCTCTCATTGCGCTGGAGATGGAGACACATGCCTGCTCACGCTGGGACTTTCTCTGCGCAATTTTTTAAACAGAGAAGTAAGATACTAAACAGTTTCTATCAGTGTTAAATACATGTGGCAGTAGCCACCGCTCCAAATGGAAAACATGAACATCAGAAAGACACCCACACACATACCCCTCCAGAAAAAGCTGATGCCCAAGGTGAGATTTCCAGGGTCTCCCAAACAACTAATGGCAAGATGTGGTTTTATCACTAGCTTGACTGTGATTTCTTCCTTGATTGGGAGGCGATCTGAATGGGTTTTGAGAACTAACTAGTCTCAGTTCAGCTTTAGAGGGAGCCCTTTCTCCCTCCCAGACATGACTAAGAGCTCCGACTAGTCCAGAGCTTTCTATTCCACTGGGCACCTGCTAAGCCCTGCACTGCCTTAGCCCATGTCACCCTCTGACACAGAGGGGTTATATTCTACTTCTCAGACTACAGGAAGGAGATCGGGACTCTGAGAGTGCCTTGCCCAAAGTCACTCAACTCACTCAAAACCACATCCATCTACACAGCCCAGGCTCCTCACCTTCTAGTGGTTTAATGGTCTGGGAGGAGATCTTTTCTCCTCTGCTTGATTCTAAAGTGACACTTCTCCATTGCCACTGTGCACACATCCCTGGGGAGCTGTCAAAATGCAGATTCCCACACAGCTGGTCTCACTGGGGCCTGAGATTCTGCACTTTGACCCAGTACCCAGAGGGGTGCGATGTTGCTGGTTCAAGGACCCCGAATGTCTGAAGTTACAACTAGCTTTCCCCTTAATTCCACTAAAGGGGACCATGAACATAGACATGATGACAGCTAGTAAGGAACCCCAGACCCAGATACAACAGGGGAGGGGTGGGAACCAGAGTGAACCATGGCTAATACCTTCTGGGAATTTGATTCCAATTATACCAGGTAGTTCTAATTTTAAAGATAAGCTGGGAATTCAGGTTTGCATGTGACCACTCTGGATGAGCATCTGTTGGCAAAGACTTGCATTTGTTTTTGAATTGTGAGACCAAAGAAAACCCCCTCTACCAGTCAAATTCGGAAGGCTGCTTGCCTCTGGCCTTATAAAAGGCTCTGCTTGTTTGGGAGGACTAAAGCAGCCTTCCCCTAACCCCAAGCCAAAGGAGCACCATGGCTAGGGCATTTCTAAGCAGATTCCTTTAATCCACTGTTCCAGGAAGAGGCAGAAAAGATAGGACCTGCCACTTCCTCACTCCCAGGCAGAGTTCAGCTCCCTCTCCAACTGCTTTCCTGATAAATTCACCCTCCCCCTCACCCTGGGTCAAAAATCACCTAGAAACTTCAAAACCCAGAATTCTTTCTTTAGGAGCAAGAATATTGGTCTTCTAAGCATCACCCTCCTTCCAGCTCTATCTGAACCCTTTCTTAGGTTTGGAAATTTCCCATCTTGGGAAGCAGACCCTGCCCTCCATTCCCCCCACCCCCAAATAGGAGCTGAACATCCCAAGATGCACTGTCCCAGCCTGCTTTGCAGCCAGAGCATTGGCATGTGATCAAGTCTCAGCCAATCAGAGGCATCCACCCCAGAAGCTATTATTCTGCAGAGCAATTTGGGGCCATGTTCCCAGCTGCAGAGCCCCCAAGCCCTCAAGGTTCTCCGGCCTTCCTGGGAATTCTGCAAGCCTCCCAAGATCCTCTGATGAACACTTTTTCTGCACCAGTTATCCCCAGATGGTTTCTGTTGCCCACAGCTGTGAACCCTGCAGGATACAGCATCAGGGAGCTAAAAGGGGCCATGGCTATCACGTGGTCTAAAGTTTACAGACCTCTCTTTTTTCAGCAGCTGAAAATTTTGGTCAAGAAGCTTTCCACAGATGGCCAACACAGAAAATAGAAGCATAGCTTCTCTGATTCAGTAGAGCAAGAAAGCAGGTAGGGTTGTTACACTTAGCAAATAAAAACATAGGATGCCCAGTTATGTTTGAATTCCAGATAAACAAAGAATAATTTTTAGTATGTTGTTGTGTCCGACTCTTTGCGACACCATGGACTGCAGGACTCTAGGTTTCCCTGTCCTTCACTATCTCCTGGAGTTTGCTCAGACTCATGTCCATTGAGTCAGGGATGCCATTCAACCATCTCATCCTCTGTTTCCCCCTTCTCCTCCTGCCCTAAATCTTTCCCAGCATCAGGGTATTTTCCAATGAGTCAACTCTTCGAATCAGGCAGTCAAAGTATTAGAACTTCAGCTTCAGCATCAATCCTTCAATATCCAATGAACATTCAGAGTTGATTTCCTTTAGGATTGACTGATTTGATCTCCTTTCAGCCCAAGGGACTCTCAAGAGTCTTCTCTCCAGCATCACAACTTGAAAGCATCAGCTTTTAGTATAAGTATGTCCCATGTGTTACGTGGGACATATTTATGCTGAAAGTTTCTTTGTTTATGGAAAAACATGTTTGATGATTTAAACCCAGTTACAACCCAGAGGAAAACTGTGGAGCCCGATGTTGTACAGTGAGTCAGGGCAGAGCTTGGATTCCAATTCAGGCTCCTGGCTCCCAGAGTCCCAGGAGATCTTCAAAGCTCTGCACCATGCTTCTCTCTACCTCTCTTTCTTCTTCCTTCTCTTCCCTTCCTCCCTGTGTTTCTGACCTTTTTTTTTTTTAAGAAAAATTATTCTTTCCTCTACTTTGGGTTTTAACTTTACACAACAAGCATCAGCTGTGTCCTCTCTCCTGCAGGCATACCTTCACTCTAAGTAGGTTAGCCCTGACTCATGTGAAAAGATAAGTTGGAAAGATAAACAGATCTGAGCTCATCTTTTGCATGATGTGAAGACTAATGAGAGTTAACATTAATGACACTGCTGCTTGGTGTTGAGCACATTACAGATTATCTTTTTTTTTTTTTTTGACTGTGTCATGCAGCATGTGGGATCTTAGTTCCCCGAATGGTGGGATTGAACCTGTATCCCCTGCAGTGAGTGCCAGGTCTTAACCACTGGACCGCCAGGGAAGGCCTATTACAGATTATCTTGAATCTTCTAATAACCCTGAAATCAAGTGCTGTGTCTCCCATGACACAGATGAAGACATGGAGACACAGACATCAAAAAACTTGATCAAGACCAGTTGGCTAATGAAGGCCAAAGCCAGTATTCAAATCCTGGGCAACCGGACTCTGACTCCCTTATTCCCTCCAGCCACACCTCTGCATTAAATCTAGCTCACAACTTTTACTTCCATAGCTTACACGATGACTGACTGCTGAGTAAGGCTGCCAGATTTAGCAAATAAAAATTTAGGTCACCCAGTTAGATTTGAATTTTAGATATACATGATTAATTTTAAAATATTATGGCCCAAATGGTGTGGGACATATCCTAAAACTTAGTCATTGTGTATCTGAAATTCAAATTCAGTTTGAGTATCCCCTATTTTATATTTGGCAGTTCTACACTAAGGGGCTCTTCTGAGTAAAGCAAGAAGCATCAGTTGTGTCCTAGGTTCTGCCTTGTGGTAAAAAGTGTACCTCAGGACCTTTGCACCTGTTGCACCATCTGCCTGGAAGGCTCATCTGCCAATATTCTCATGGCTCCCTCCTTCACCTCCTTTAATCCTCTGCTCAAATGTCATTTAACCACTGAAGCCTTCCTCACCCACCCTACCAGAAATCACACTGTCTCCACATTCCTGTCTTCCTACCTTCCTCTCCATGTTTTTTTCTCTACAATACTTGCATACATTTGTACTCAGTCGTGTCCGACTCTTTGTGACCCCATGGATTGTAGCCCACCAGGCTCCTCTGTCCATGGGGTTTCCCAGGCAAGAATACTGGAGTGGGCTGCCATTGCCTTCTCCAGGGGATCTTCCTGACACAGGGATTAAACCTGCACCTTTTGCATCTCCTGCATTAGCAGGTGGAATCTTTACAATTGTGCCAGCTGGGAAGCCCTCTACAATACTTACTACCCCCTGAAATATCATACAGTTACATGTTTAATGTTTCCCACCCTGCACAGACTTGGGGCCGATTTGTTCACTAGAGCCCACAAGAGTGTCTCATGTACAGTTGATGCTCACGCATACTTGTTGAGTAAATGAATCCATTCCCTGAGCGCAAGTCTTGGTTTCTGTCTGGACACTGCCTGACTCAGAATCAGGAGCTGGCAGCCTGTCCCCAAGGCAACATCCCTAATGTTACCTTTTAGTCCAGCATCGTGGCTGACCAAACAACCTCCATGATGGCTGCAGATTAGAAAAGCCATGTATTCAAGTGTTCAAGTGTGGTTTCCCCTTCTCATCCAAGGACTTATGCCCCCAGACAACTGAGTCCTGGGAATACAAACCCTAAAAGTCAACTTTTCCCATTTTTTAAAATGTTTTAATTAAAAAACCTTTTTTTTTTTTAACTTTTTTTTTACCCAGTATTCAGAGTGTGTGCAGGCTGCCTGCCCCCAGGAACACTGTAGACAACAATGTAAAGCACTTCCATGTCAGATGGAAGGAAAACACTGACATACATTCTTATCAACAATAAGCTAAATAGTCTGGGTTTCCAGGCACATTACCTGCATGACTACATCTAATCATCAAAGCTCTTTTGAAATCAGTATTTCGAAACCAGCCTTTTTTACACATGAGGAAACTGAGGTTCAGAGAGAGTAAGCAATTTTCCCAGAAAGCAATGGAATCAAATATGAAATCAGAGAGCCTGATATCAGGCTCTGAGCCCATGTTCTTATCTGTAAAACAAATGTAATAACAGTTCTTCCCGGCTGGGATGTTGTGTGCAGTATCTGCATGGGTCTCAGTGCCCACCACAAGCAACTCTGCCCCTTTTCCAATCAGAGATGATTATGCTAGAGGTGGCCACCAAAGGGCCACCATTCCAGGCTGGCCAGAGTGATCAATGGCATGGCTTAGAGCAAGACTTATCAGATGAGAGCAAGGTTTATCAGATTCACTCTCTTTCGTATTCAAAGTAGAAAATTCCTGAAAAATGAGGCTTATCATGAGAAAACGGTAGTGAGTCCAGGCCAGGAGAGAGAAAGTGAAGAGAGCATAGCTATGATGGGCTGCGGGCAAGCCGGCATCACAAAGCTCAAGGCCACGGTGTCCAGAGGCACAGGTTATACGCTGCATTCCCCTGGATCCCCAACCCCATCCTTGTCTGAGAGTGCTGACCTCCAGTCTTCTGCAGTGCACACCCTGAGTAACTGTCTCTGGCAGCCCTGGGGTTTTATTTATTCATGATTTGTTCACAGTTATATACTGGCCAGTCTCTATACAAGCCCTGCAGTAGCAGCAGTGGAAAAACATTCAAAATTTCTTATATTCTAGTTGGAGAAGACAGACAAGAAATAAGAGTGAGTGACAAGTTCCAAAGAAGAAAATAGAATCAAGAGAGAGCTCAGAGCACCAGGAGGGGGAGGCCTCTCTGGAAAGGAGATGTCTAAGAACAAACCAGGCGTGTGACCAAGTGCTCCCGGTGGAGGAAACAGCAAGTGCAAAAGCCCCAAAGTGAGTCTCGAGAGCATCCTGGCGGCTTGACTCCAGAAATCATTTCTAACTCCACATTTTCCTGGGGTGTGATGGTTCCCTGTGCCCAGATCCCCAGACACTAGTGTCTTTAAGATCCCCACGTATTCCTTGGGTTGGATTAAGCAAGTGCCTAGTTCTTAGAGCTGAAAGAACTCAGCCTGAATCAGCCTGGGTCCCTGTCCCCAAGCAGAGTTCAGACACTGTGTTGCTGGGTACTCATTCATCTCTCCTGGTCTGAAGCTTACCAACCTCATCAGCCAGAATCATCCCCAGCTGCCTGTACAGCCCGTGTTCCCAGTACACTATCTGCAGCTGGAAAACCAGGAAGCATGATGTTCCCGGACATCAAAGAGGTTACAAAGATTGCAGTCACCCCAGAGCCAGACCTTTTCCTGCAGCTGCTGTTTAGATATTGAATCTGACATTTTTTCTCCAGGGCTCTAATGAAGGCTAGAAGCTACCAATGTCCCCAGCTGCCACTCCCACCCCCACCATAATCTGGGGCTCCCATGTCCCTCCACATCTCTGGCACTGTGGCCCTGCTTTTGGTTTTATGGGGTAATATTCTTTGATTCCCAAATACCTTGTGGGAATTTGCTGGGGCTGGGAGGTGGGAACCTGAGAAACAAAAGGATGATTTACAGTCGTTCAAAGGCATCATTCTAACCAGAAAATTTAATTTACAGACTTTCGGTTCTTTCATTTCCATTTTTGAAAGAGAAAAAAGAAAATCAATTGAGGCACACTGAGTCCCTCTTGCTTAGAGGTTAGTTCAAGGCATCTGCATCTTCAGAAAGCCTTCTTGGCATTAAGCAATAAACAGGCCAAGCAGATAAAACCACCCTGTGTTTAAAAAGCTGGTCTGTCTCCGAGGCAGAATTTTTATAGATAAAACAACGGAATGTGACTCAGAGAAGTCATCTTGTAAAAACGGTCCCACGTCGACACAGAGCTCCTCACTCAGGAAGTGAACCCTATAAGAGATAGGAAGGTTTGGGGGGATTTAGATAATTCTTGACTTTTGGCTTCAAAAGACTACCTTAAAGCCCTGTGTCGCCTAGATGCATTTTTATGTTGCAAATATTTCCTCCACACCTCTGCTGTCTCATCACTTGAAATGCCCCCTCTCTCTCTCAGATCATCAAAATGACCCAATGGATCCTGCAGAAAAAGGAATGTCTGGTAAGGAAGGTTTAAGAAATGATGAGTTCAGAAAGCATCAGCAGGCCTCTTCACTGCTGGTCCTTCACTGCTGGCTCCTCAGTCTTTAATTAGAGTGCATGGTTTCCCTGAGCTGTGACGGCAAGTCAGGGGGCTGGCGGGGGCCAGTGCTATGAGTGCAAATCCAAGTGGTGCTGCTAAAAGGGAGCTCCATCCAGGACGTGCTGGGCCAGGGTCTCATGGTGCTTTCTTCTCTGTGCCTTTGTTTCTCTCTCTCTCTTCTGCTTCAGCATCTGTCTAAACGTCCATTATTTCCTACCACAGACAGGCTTCATTTGCATGGCAGGAGGTCTCAGCCACGGATGCCTCCAGTGCTGGCTGGTAATCCTGGGTAGGGTTGGGGTGGGAGTGGCATCCCACTTCAAGGAGAGGATATCCAGGTCTTGGTCACCTTGTGGACCAGGAAATGGTCACCTGACTGCCCCTGGGTCAGGGTAGGGGTCACGATAGGGGACCGTATGCTTACCAGACTTCAAAAAGTACTGCATAGGGACTTCCCTGGCGGTCCAGTGGTTAAGACTCCGTGCTTCCACTACAGGGGGCTCAGGTTCTATCTCTGGTCAGGGAACTAAGATCCCACATGTCCACATGTGGCCAAAAATGAAGAAGAAGGGTTAGGGTTTGGACTAGAAGGTGATGTAAGTTGAGATGTGTTTGGCTGCAGGGAAACTCTGGCTGGTGTCTTAAATAATATGATCTTAAACATCATACTATTCAAATACTCAAATACTATCAGCTATTTCAAACCTAAAAGATGATGCTATGAAAGTGCTGCACTCAAATATGCCAGCAAATTCCAATATGCTGGAAAACTCAGCAGTGGCCATGGGACTGGAAAAGGTCAGTTTTCATTCCAATTCCAAAGAAAGGCAATGCCAAAGAATGCTCAAACTACTGTACAATTGCACTCATTTCACATGCTAGTAAAGTAATGCTCAAAATTCTCCAAGCCAGGCTTCAATAGTATGTGAACAGTGAACTTCCAGATGTTCAAACTGGATTTAAAAAAGGCAGAGGAACCACAGATCAAATTGCCAACATCCGCTGGATCACAGAAAAAGAAAGAGTTCCAGAAAAACATCTATTTCTGTTTTATTGACTATGCCAAAGCCTTTGACTGTGTGGATCACCACAAACTGGAAAATTCTGAAAGAGATGGGAATACCAGACCACCTGACCTGCCTCTTGAGAAATCTGTATGCAGATCAGAAAGCAACAGTTAGAGCTGGATGTGGAACAACAAACTGGTTCCAAATAGGGAAAGGAGTACGTCAAGGCTATATATTGTCACCCTGCTTATTTAACTTATATGCAGAGTACACGGTGAGAAATGCTGGGCTGGATGAAGCACAAGCCGGAATCTAGATTGCCAGGAGAAATATTAATAACCTCAGATATGCAGATGACACCACCCTTATGGCAGAAAGCAAAGAGGAACTAAAGAACCTCTTGATGAAAGTGAAAGAAGAGAGTGAAAAAGTTGGCTTAAAACTCAACATTCAGAAAACTAATATCATGGCATCCAATCCCATCACTTCAGGGCAAATAGATGGGGAAACAGTGGAAACAGTGACAGAATTTATTTTGGGGGGCTCCAAAATCACTGCAGATGGTGACTGCAGCCATGAAAGTAAAAGACACTTACTCCTTGGAAGAAAAGTTATGACCAACCTAGATAGCATATAAAAAGCAGAGACATTACTCTGCCAACAAAGGTCCATCTAGTCAAAGCTGTGGTTTTTCCAGTAGTCATGTATGGATGTGAGAGTTAAACTATAAAGAAAGCTGAGCCCCAGAGAATTGATGCTTTTGAACTGTGGTGTTGGAGAAGATTCTTGAGAGTCCCTTGGACTGCAAGGAGATCCAAGCAGTGCATCCTAAAGGAAATCAGTCCTGAATATTCATTGGAAAGACTGATGCTGAAGCCAAAACTCCAATACTTTGGCCACCTGATGTGAAGAACTGACTCATTGGAAAAGACCCTGATGCTGGGAAAGATTGAAGGCAGGAGGAGAAGGGGATGACAGAGGATGAAATGGTTGGATGGCATCACCAACTCAGTGGACATGAGTTTGAGTAAACTCCGGGAGTTGGTGATGGACAGGGAGGCCTGGCGTGCTGCAGTCCATGGAGTCGCAAAGATTCAGACACAACTGAACAAATTAATTGAATTGAAACATCATACTATTGTATGTATATGTCTGCATGCTCAGTCGTGTCTGACTCTTCGCAATCCCTTGAACTGTAGCCCACCAGGCTCCTCTGTCCATGGGATTTCACAGGCGAGAATACCAGAGTGGGTTGCGATTCTTTTCTCCAGGAAATCTTCCTGGACCAGGGATCAAACCGCCATCTCTTGCATTGGCAGGAGGATTCTTTACCACTGAGCCACCTGTGAAGATCATACTATTACATGATCTCAAATATCAACAGGTAAAAAGGTAAATGGTTTTAGAATCGGCTCAGAAATTCAACAGAGTCACTAAAGACTCAGGCTGTCTCCATTTCCCTTCTCTGCCTTGCTCACTGGGTTGGCTTTTCTTTCTCTGCTTTGTTAACTTAAGGTCACAAAGGGCTGCCACAGCTCCAAGTACTATGCTGTCACACAACCTGCTCCAAAGATAGAAGGGAGTGGGCATGGAAACCACTCTTCTGCCTCTCTATCTTTTTATTGGGGATGAAAAATTTCCCAGAAGTCCCTAGTGAACTTCCCTTTTATCCCATTGGTCAGAGCAGATCACATTGCCATGCCTCGATGCAAGGGAGGCTGGGAAACTAAGTACCCTGTTTATCTCCTCTGTTGTAAGAAGCAGGTAGAGAAGCCCTGCCAGATGCATAAACAACAGTGATGCCATGGGAATGTATTAGTCAGGGTTCTCCAAAGAAAAGGCACCAATATTTATTGAGATTTATTATAAGAATTGGCTCATGAGATGAGGTGGTACAATGGTAAAGAATTCATCTGCCAATGCAGGAGTCACGGGAGATGAGGGTTTGATATCTTGGGTAGGGAAGATTCTCTGGAGAAGAAAATGGCAACCCACTCCAGTATTCTTGCCTGGGAAAGTACATGGACACAGAAGCCTGGCGGGTTGCAGTCCATGGGGTCTCAGAGTCAGAGATGACTGAGCGACAAAGCACACACACATACATGATGCAGGTTAAAAGCCCCACAGCCTACCCTCTATAAGCTAGAGAAACAGAAACACTAGGGGTGTAATTCAGTCTGAGTCTGATGGTCTGAGAACCAGGAGTGCGAATGTCCAAGAGAGCCAACGTTTTCCCCCAAGTTGAGTCCCAAACAGTAAGTCTTGTTCCTTTGGCTCTTTTTGTTCTGATCTACTCATGAGCTGGAAGGAACATGGTTCTGAGCTGCATCAAACTCCCCACAGCAAGAAGAGCCCACAGCCCCATGAGCTGCCCATCCAAGAAACACCCAAAGAGTCTTGAGGTCGAAAAAGATGAGCTTCTGAACCTAGCGTCCCTAGAAATTTAATTTTTTCCAATACAGAAAAAAATAGAATTAAAAACTAATTTTGTTGTTATTCAGCCTCCAAGTCATGTCCGACTCTCTGTGACTCAATGGACTGCAGCACACCAGACTTCCTTATCCTACTCTATCTCCCAGAGTTTGCTCAGCTTCATGTCCATTTATTCGATGATGCCATCCAACCATCTCACCCTCCATCACCCTCTTCTCCTCCTGCCTTCAATATTTCCCAGTATTAGGATCTTTCCTGATGAGTTGGCTCTTCACATCAGGTAGCCAAAGTATTGGAGCTTCAGCTTCAGCATCAGTCTTTCCAATGAATTGTTGTGTCCAGCTCTCTGTGACCCCATGGACTGCCGCATGCCAGACTTCCCTTTCCTTCACTATCTCCCTGAGTTTGCTCAAACTCATGTCCATTGAGTTGGTAATGCCATCCAACCATCTCATCCTCTGTCGCCCTTTCTCCTCTGCTGCTGCTGCTGCTAAGTCGCTTCAGTCGTGTCCGACTCTGTGCGACCCCATAGACGGAAGCCCACCAGGCTCCCTCGTCCCTGGGATTCTCCAGGCAAGAACACTGGAGTGGGTTGCCATTTCCTTCTCCAATGCATGAAAGTGAAAAGTGAAAGTGAAGTCGCTCAGTCGTGTCCGACTCTTAGCAACCCCATGGACTGCAGCCTACCAGGCTCCTCTGTCCATGGGATTTTCCAGGCAAGAGTACTGGAGTGGGGTGCCATTGCCAGAGTCTTTTTAGAAAACCCCAAATTTTAAAATAACCTCTTTCAGGTGGTCTGCTATAAAGGATAGGTGGCACTGAGCTCTTCTCATGTCCCAGAAAGCTGGCCACAAAAATGCCCATCCACCACGACACACAAGCAGCTCCATTTTGGGGCAATTCTCTCCACTTCTGGAAGGTTCTGGAGGCTTACCACAATTGCCCCTATCTGTTTGAATCTTCTTGGCGGCAGAAAATCACTGACCACAAAGCTTCCAGGGCAGGCATTTAAAATCAACCCAAAGACACTCCTTTTCACATGCTTCTGCCTCCGTGTACTTTTTTTCACAGTTGAGCTCCACACCTTTCCTTGCAGACAGGACTGGCATCCAAGCCAGGAATTCTTTCAAGGCACTCTGTATGCATGAATATGATCACCTTGAGCTTGGGCAGGAAAAGGAGCGCTCCAGTTACCAGGGGCTTGGGAAGGCTTTTAATAGGAAACATTTGTGCCAAATAAAAAGCCTTCTCCGAGTGTTTTGCTTTCGTGGTAAATTATCTGCTCCAAGGATCCATCCTGAAGTCCCTGTGGAGGGCAGACTCCGAGGCATGGCTGAGTCCAGATTTGTGGCTTCGTGCAGATAGATTTTCAGCTGTTGCGTCCAAACTGCAACCAGGGGACAATACGAACAGAACTGCTTTTGTTCTGATTAAACTGTTTTTAATGGTCCCTTCTCAGCCAGGCCTCAGTGGAAGTCTCAACAAGGCCACTCATTGAGCCGTCCTTGAAAGAGCCAAGTGGGGCAGAGCACGCGGGAACCGGCGGGAGGGGCTGGCGGCCCTTTACTCAGCCCTGGTGGTCCTGCCGCAGAGGAGGACTGGGCTGTTTTATTTGTCTAAAATGGAAAAGGGAAGGGGGCTGGTGTGAGGGGGACTGTCCCACAAATTTCCATAATTAGTGCCATACTCAAACACACACACACATGCACACGCATGCACACACACACACAAACACAGTAACGTCAAATATCCCAGACGGACAACTGCTACATCTGCGTGCATGCTCCATCATGTCCAACTCTTTGCAAATCCATGGACTGTAGCCCACCATGCTCCTCTGTCCATGGGATTTTCCAGTCTAGAATACTGGAGTGGGTAGTCATTTCCTTCTCCAGGGGATCTTCCCAACTCAGGGGTCAAACTCTCATCTCCTGTGTCTCCTGCACTGCAGGTGGATGCTTTACCACTGAGCCACTGGGGAAACCCCTCCCAGAGGGACAGGGTTCCCAAAAGCTGAAAACCCAGGATTTGATAGAACCAATGCAGAACCGGAACATGTGTTTCCCTGGCCAAAGACCTCGAACTACGTCGGGGAGCCACATTCTAACCACTGTGTTTTCATCTGGAGGTCTCAGAAGTCCCTTTGGTTCCTGCAGGATCCAGAATGCAGAAGGGAAGAAACAGGCTGAAACGTAGTAGCTGCTCACAGGGCACAGCGTGCTGCCTGCTCAACACCCCTATTAAAACCCAGGATCCATGGAAGGTTGTTGCTGTCTCCGTAACAACAAGGACCAGAGAGACAAGAAACAAAAGCTATGATTTCTCCCTCTGAGGAAGTTTCCCCCTTTTTAATTGTACATGTGCAAGTGAGATTTCAAATGTGCTTATTTGTTCTTTTCTAAGGAATACATGTTGGTTTCCCCCACATCAGTGAAGTCCAGATGAGTTGTTCTCAGCCTGGGGTGAATATTCTGCCCGTCAGTGTTTGGGGACTTTGTTAGTTATTCACAACTGCAGGGGGTGCTACTGACATCTGGTGGGTGAAGGTCATGGGTGCTGCTCACTCTCCCATAGGGCATGGAACAGCCCCGCAGCAGAGAAGCGTCTGATCCAAATGTCCACAGTGCCAAGGCTGAGGGACCCTGGGCTAGAATAAAGTGACCCAGACTCATGGCCAAGACTGAAAGGGCCCAGAGCCTTGCTTAGTTAAAAGTTAGGAAAGATGGAATTGCTGTCTGACGGGCGGGAGCACAATTTCTCCCTTCCAAATGTGTCAGAACAGCAAGGGAAGGGGACTGCTGCTCTTTGAAGCAAGGGCTTTGGGGTTAGCCTTTATTTGGCACTAAATCATCTTAAATTGCATGGGGAAATGGAATACAATTCAAGTTATATTACTAATCAATCTTTCAGTGGAATAAATCACGTGGGACGAGATTCTATTAAATCTGTAAGTAATTAAAGGTCACGGTGGACTTTGTGGGAGAAACTCTGGACTTTCATCAACCTTCGCTCATGCTCACCCCCACCCCAGAAAACACACCTGCTTCTATCACAGGGGACTGTCGGGAGGTAAACCGCGCTTCTTATGTGACATATTGATTTATTAATCACATCCCTTTTTCTCCAAGACGTAATGGGAAGGGGCTAATAGCAGAGAATTTTGAACAGAGAAGAGGGAGAAGCTTAGGATCAAATCCTGAGGTTTGAGTCTCGGCCCAACCAGCTGCGTAATCTTGAACTACCTGCCCATCCCCAACCCCACACAGGCCCCGAAACTTTGGGTTTTCTCATCTATAAAAAGGGAATAAAAATAATCCCTTTCTCCTAGGGTTCTTACCAAGATTAAAATGAGATCAGGGATTTAAACAGCTTAGCATACTCCCCAGCCCTGGGAAGAGTTCAGGAGATGCTGGTTATCTTTCTGGTCCGGCTTTGTCCTTCTGCAGATCCAACAAAGTCTGGAGTAATGAGGTCCCCTCTGTATTCCTGGGGCACCCTGCTTTTCTACATCCACTTAATTATATTGGTCCTGAGGACACGTGTGACTTGGAATCTCCTTTCTCCTCGAGAACGTAAGCTGTATGAGAGCAGACCAGGTCTGCTGTAGTGCTAAGCATAAGAACACAGTAAGCACTCAGTAAATGCTTGTGAAATGAATGAACAGTGAAGAGAATATCTGAGCAGTATCAAGAGCCTGGATCACAAGTCTTTTCTCTCCAAGTTACTAGCTGTGGACTTGGAATTTCAAAGACCACAGCCTTTTCTTTCTCTCTCGAATACTGAGTACATCAGGAGGTGCTGCCCCCTCTACCTTCAAGGTAGGTTCTGACTCTATCCACTTCTCCCACCGGCACCTGGACTCCGACCACCATCACCTCTGCCTGGAGAGCCTCCTGCAGGAGCCCAGGTCACACTTCGAAGTTGCTCCACCCTTCTGGCTGCCCTTCTTTACTGCCCTTGCTCCATTCCAGATGTCCCAGCCATCCTGGCCTCCCCCAATACCAGCACCCAGACCACCCATCAAACACAGCCTCTTCTACTCTGCAGTTTACACACTAATGGTACTGCCCCTGAGTTAGTCACTCTCAAATTTCCTTCTATTTAAGGTTCTTCAGGAATTGGATGACACTGATCCACAAGACAACTCCTTTCACGCTATCCCCCTTGTTTTCAAACTTTTCTTGGTTTTTCCCTCCCCTCATAATGGACTAGTTTCTTGGTGGCTAGAGGTCTTGGGGGGGTACTTTCTGTGGTGCTCACATAATTTTTCCTTTTATGGGTGGCTTTGAGGGTGGCAACCAAGGGCAGACTGACTGAAATCTGAGCTTTGTCTCGTGTCAAGGTCCAACGCAGTGTTCTAATTTCATTTTAGCTATTACAGACAACAAAAACCAAAGCATTATATATCTTGCTTTTTTTTTTTCTTGAAAGTGAAAGTGTTAGTTTCTCAATCATGTCCGATTCTTTGTGACCCCATGGACTGTAGTCTGCCAGGCTCCTCTGTCCATGGGATTCTCCAGGCAAGAACACTGGAATGGGTAGCCATTCCCTTCTCCAGGAGATCTTCCCAACCCAGGGATCAAACTCAGGTCTCCTGCACTGGCAGGTGGATTCTTTAACATTTGAGCCACCAGAAAACACAATTTCCTGATGCATACAGTAAGCTAACCTCCCAGGAGTTAGATCCAACTCTGAATTCCATTAGCAACCTTTATCTTGCTGCACTCTTGCTGTTCCACACCATAGGTGACCATGTGGTCATCCAGGAATCAAAATTTCCTCATCCCACACCCTTTCATCTTCTCTTCTCAAGCCACATGCTTCCATGAGCCAGTGCTGGGCTAATTAATACTGCTTCTGACACCAACTATATGCTCTGTTTGTACTCTCAGCATTTCTAACACCAAATGTGTGTGTGGGTTTTTTCCTACACCAACTAATTCTCCAACCCTCTGGATACCAATTGGGTATCCTACAGTTCAGTTCAATCCTGATACTAACACCTGGAATTAGACCCCATATATTAAGGGCTCAGTCCCAAAAGACTAACCTGACATTAGATGTCAATCACAAGTCCTGGACCTCCTGCACTTCTGACCAACCAGCTTTAAATTTGGGGTTCCCATGACCCCCAGGCTCAATAATTTGCTGTACCTGCTCACAGAACTCAGAAACACATTACTTACATTGACTGGTTTATTACAAAGAATAAAAATGAACACCCAGCTGATGAGGTGCACAGGGCAAGGTTGGGAATGGTCAAACTAGGAGCTTCTGTTCCTGTGGAGCTGGAGTGCTCCCCCATCCCAGCATGTGAATGCATTTGAGAACCTGGACATTTCCTGGACATCATCATTTAGGGTTTTTTTATGGAAATTCCAGTCTTCCCTGGTGGCTCAGTGGTAAAGAATCCACCTGCCAATGCAACAGACACAATTCGATCACTGGTCAGGTTGCCTTTTCCCCTGAAGAAGGAAATGGCAACCCACTCCAGTATTTTTGTCTGGAAAATCCCATAGACAGAGGAGCCCGGTGGGCTACAGTCCATGGAGTCGTAAAGAGTCGGAAACGACACAGCAATTGAACAACAACAGCCATGGAAGTTTCATCACGTAAGCATGATCAGTTATTAACTCATTCCCCAGCCCCTCACCCTTCCCCTGAGATTGAGGGGTATGGCTAATAGCCCTAAGCTTCTAACCAAGATCAGGTTTTTCCAGTGACCAGCCCGCATCATGAAGCTACTTAGGAATCTACCAAGGGATGCCTCAACAGAGCAAAAGATGTTCCTATCACAAAATTCCGAAGGATTTAGGAGCTCTGTGTCAGGAACTGGAGTCAAAGGCCAGATAGTAGGAAAAAAAGATGCTCCTATCATCCCTATTACTCAGAAAATTCCAAAGGCTTTAAAAGTTTCCCGTTATATGGAAGCCTCTCCACTCCACTCCTTATCTTCCTTCCTGTTCCTACCAGTATCTGTAATGGTTTGTACTCATCTGCTGTATGTCATCTTTCTCCCTCATGGGAGCAGAGACTTTATCTTCCTTATCACTCTATTCCTAATGCCTAGACATTGGGACCATTTTTAAAAATCAAGAAATATTTATTGAATGAATACAAAGATTTTTTAAAAAAATAACTGATGATTGATTACTTAATGATGAAGAGCTTAATTTAGGTTTGGAAGCCAGACTGCTTGAGTTCAAATTCTGGCTACTCTACATCTCATTGAATGTCCCAGGATATGTGATTCTAGCCACAAGAACCTTGGTCTCCTCAGCCATAAAATGAGGAACAATAGCATCCATCCCTGAGGTTGTTGCAAGGATTAAGCAGTGTCCCCAATACATGCTGACAATCTAGTACCAGCATGTTGGAGACATTCACGGGATCCCTGTGGAATAAGTTAATGTCTGTGGTGCTGGAGAAGGCTCTTGAGAGTCCCTTAGACAGCAAGAAGATCAAACCAGTCAGTCCTAAAGGAAATCAAACTGAATATTCACTGGAAGGACTGATGCTGAAGTTGCATCTCCAATACTTTGGCCACCTGATGTGAACAGCTGTTTTATTGGAAAAGACCCTGATGATGGGAAAGATGGAAGGCAAAAGGAGAAGGTGGCAGAGGATGAGATGGTTAGATGGTTATCACCAACTCAGTGGACGCGAGTCTGAGCAAACTCCGGGAGATAGTGAAGGACAAAGAAGCCTGACGTGCTACAGTCCGTGGGGTCACACAGAGTTGGACATGACTTAGCGACTGAAAAACAATAACAAAATCAGTACAACCCTTAACCACTTTCAAAATACTCCTGTTGCAAGAAGGGGGACCCCTTCCAGGGCCTGAAACTGGGCTCTTGTCTAACACTCAGAAGTGAATTTTCTGAGGAGACACATGTGCTGATAAAGCAAGAGATTTTATTGAGAAAGCATGCCTGGGTAGAGAGCAGTAGGGTAAGGGAACCCAGGAGAACTGCTCTGCCATGTGGCTTGCAGTCTCAGGTTTTATGGTGATGGGATTAGTTTCCGGGTTGTCTTTAGCCAGTCATTCCAACTCAAAGTCCTTTCTAGTGGTGCATGCCTTGTTCAGCCAAGATGGATGCCAGAGAGAAGGATTCTGGGAGGTGGTTGGACATGTGGTGTCTCCTTTTTACTTTTCCCGAACTCTTCCGGTTGGTGGTGGCTTATTAGTTCCGTGTTCCTTACCAGGACCTCCTGTCGTAAAACAGCTCATGCAAATAGTTACTATGGTGCCTGGCGAGGGTGGGTGGTTTCAGTCAGTGCGCTTCCCCTAACACTCTTCCCTTTTTAACTGATTCAGGTGTTAGTCGCTCAGTTGTGTCCGACTCTTTGCGACTCCATGGACTGCAGCCCAGCAGGCTCCTCTGTCCATGGAATTCTCCAGGTAAGAATACTGCAGTGGGTTGCCAGGGATCTTCCTGACCCTGGAACCTGGGTCGATAGAGAACCTGGGTCTCCTGCATTGCAGGAGGATTCTTTACTGTCTGAGCCACCAGCGAAGCCCCAGATTCAGGTAGAACCTTATGGAATTACTGATATTTGGCCATTTTTGACCTACACAGAGTTCAGCCTAAATATGTAGGCAGAATAAATACATTACTGATCCTGTTTTGCACATAAGTAAGCGTTCCTGGTGGCTCAGACAGTAAGGCGTCTGCCTGCAATGTAGGAGACCTGGGTTCGATTCTTGGGTCAGGAAGATCCCCTGGAGAAGGGAATGGCAAACCACTCCAGTATTCTTGCCTGGAGAATTCCATGGACAGAGGAGCCTGGCATGCAGTCCATGGAGACACAAAGAGTCGGACATGACTGAGTGACGAACACACACACAAAGTCACAGTCAAGCAAAAGCCAGGGACCTTTCCAGGCCATGCAACTGGGAAACACTGGAGTCAGTCTGAATCCAGAACTTCTGCTCTGTGTTCTTATTTGGACCTTTGTGCCTTTAGGAGAAACTGGCATAAGGTGCCAAGAGAACTTCAGAATCCCTTTGTTCCCTCCTGGGTGCAGGAAAGAGGCAACTGCCCAAACAGAGGTGCCAGCAAGGGGTGGGGGTAGCTGGAGGAGGGCCTGGCAGGGCCCTCCACTTTCCAGCTGAGTGGGAAATGAACTCATTCTGTGATAAGCAGAGATATCCCCCCAACCCCATTCCAGCCCCCAGGAGAACCCCAGCAGCGTCTAAGCACATCACAGGGCTTCCTTTCTTCCCGTCCCCTCCCTCCCCCATCTCTCTTTCCTCTCTCTTTCTTTCCTTCCTTCCTCCACTTCTTTCCTTCCTTCTTTCCCTTCTTCATTTTTTAATTAAACAATGACAGGATTCCTTTCTAGCGGTTTCACAAGAGGGGAAATCACTTAGCAACCTTCATTATTTTCAACTTAATAACTTCCTGGGGTGGTGGAGGGGGAGAGGCCAAGCCCCCGGTGGGTGAAATGCCTTGCTGGGTAAGCGGCTCAGGGGCCGGCTCTGCAGCAAATGAAGCATTTGACCAAATACTTCTCATATTTTCCCTCTCCCTGGTAAGCGGCTTTGTTTGGAGTGAACGTTTTTTTTCCCTCCGTGATAAACATGAGTGACTACAGTTGACTGCAATTTTTTTCAGCTGGCTGCAGCTTCAAAGGTTTTTGGGTTTTGAATTCCAGGCTTTTTAAAATTAATTTTCTTTTTTTTTTTTTTTGCTCTCAGACACACCTATAGTAGATAGTAGAAATATGAATTTCATCTTCAAATAAAAGAGAAATAGGGAGGTGTGTTTTGGGGAAGTTGTTATTGGTGGGGTCAGATTGGCATGAATAGTTTCTAGTGATGAAAACCCTGTAGATCATTATAACCCACTGAGCAATGGATGGTGCGGGGGGTGGGGGTAGGGGTATGCCAGAGTCTAGCCCAAGGCTGCCAAATAATAACAGAAAACAAGTACTGAGCCCCGACCATGAGCCCCTCATGGAGATATAAAGTCATGGATCCTCAAATCACTTAGGAGGTAGGTGCCAAGATTATCCATCAGGAGCTGAAGCACAGAGAAGTTAAGCAACTTATCCTGGGTCACACAGCTCCACAGTTGAAGCTGAAGCTGAAAGTGGTTTGCTCCAAAGCTGGGCTACCTCCCCAAAGTCACTCCTTGTACTGAAAGACTAACACTCTATGAGCAAGCAGCTATAAATCAAGACTATTAAAATACCTACTTTGAAGTGCTGCCATGGTGATTCAATGAGATAAAGGCATGAAAGATTCTGGTACGTGATTCCTTAAGAAACATTTGCCCATTTCCTGCCTCTCCCAGCTGGCAGGACAAATTTTTAAATACCAAAGATTCAGACAGATTAGGGTTCAAACTGGGCACTCATCCTTTCCTGGCCATGTGATCCTGGGTGAGTCACTTAACCCTTTCTGAGCCTCAATGATCCTCATCTGCAAAATGGAGCTAATGATGGTGCAGACCTCATGGGGCTGGGGTGAGAATCAAGGCAGAGAGATGAGATAAAGGTCATTGGTATTTTTTTTAAAAAATCATTAACAAGCTGGCAAAACTCCAGAATAGGGCTAAGAGCACAGGTGTCAGGTTTGATGAACCAGAAATCTCATAAAGCAGCCTGGAGACCCCCCAAAGTTCCTATATTCAGCATCCACTTGTGCCAGCCACTGTGCTATGCTCTGATTCTCTCACTGAACCCTGGTAACAAGTCTGGAACCAGGTCCAGGTTTTAGCTCCGCATTACAGACAAGGAGACTGAGGCTCAGGGAGAAGTGAGTTCTGATCACACAGTGAAGGGGAGTGAAGTGAGAGTTTAAACCCAGGCCAGTCCACTGCCCACCCCCTAGCTTTTGGACACTCCACTATATCACTGTCTGCCACATTTCTGTTCATGAAAGGCTCAGTATCCACTGTTCTCTGTTGGTTGCTGAGTGACCAGACACCAGCGTCAGACAACACAGTCATGACATCCTTAGCTGATCCCTTTGCTATTTTCAATAAGGAGCAGATCTGAGGGAAGACCTCTGAGGTTTTTTTCATAGCTAAGTGAAGTGAGTCAAAGTCGCTCAGTTGTGTCTGACTCTTTGCGACCCCATGGACTACACAGTCCATGGAATTCTCCAGGCCAGAAAACCGGAGTGGGTAGCCTTTCCCTTCTCCAGGGTATCTTCCCAACCCAGAGATCGCACTCCCTTCCTAATACAGCTTGTAGCTGTCAGAGGTGAATGTGGGTCAGGATTCTTAAAAAAGACCTGAATCCCACAAAGCAGACTTGTGCAGATATGCCCTCACCCTCCACCCCAAGCAGAGTAGAAGCAAATCCCTGAATTCTTACAGTTCCCTACAACCTCCCCAAGAGCAGGTCTGGTGGGATCTTCCAACCTCCTTGCTGGCGTAGGGAGACCCGGCCGTTCTTTGTCATGTTAATGAATCATGTTAACAGGGTGTTTTAACAGAAACATTCATCACCTTTTGTGCAACAAGGCTTTCCCTTTTTGTTCGACTTAAATGGTTAAGTAGGTAATAAACGCCTATCAGCTCCACCACTACAGGCTGGTAATCCCTCCAAACCATAAATCTTCCCAAAGATTATTACTGTCCTGATAAATTAACACTTGGAGGAAACTGGTAAGCCAGGGTTTGGGGCTGCCCGTCCAAAGGAGCAAGGAAGAAAACCTGGGTTCTCTCTGAGAGGTAGATCTCCTGACCAGTGCGGGTCTGGGAAGAGAAGGTGCCCCTCCCGCCCACCTAGGGTGGGATGCCAGCCCAGCGGTGGTCACCACTCTCTCCCTGCAAACTCCGACCCCTTCTGTCAGTTACAAAAGGCCCTACAGTGTGCTGGGCACTTTGCTAGGCCCGAGACAACAGAGAGAAGGAACCAGATGGCACACTCCTCTGCCAGAGAGAATGGGTTTCAGGGGAGACTGGAAACGATGCCCAGTGACTCGAGGCTACTTAATCATGCATGGTTGACCCCAGGAAGGAGCTGGGCAAGGGGCCAACCTCCTTGAGGTGGTGACGGTCATCTAAGAGGCTGGGTGGCTCAGATCTGCTGGTGTGGCTAGGTCAGGACCTATCTCCTGGAACTCTCTTCTCTGCAGTGGCTGGATGGGAGGGGAGGTGGGGGTAGGGGGATACATTCATTTCCTGCAGCTGCTACAATAAAGCACCCAAAACGCAGATGGCCTACAATGACAGGAACTTATTCCCTCGCAGTCCTGGACACTAGACGTCCAAAATCAAGGTATTGGCAGGACCAGCACTCTTAAGGGAGGATCCTTCCTGGCCTCTCCCAGCCTCTGGTGGCTTGGGTATTCTTGGCTTATGGCTACATCTCTCTGATCTCTGCCTCCATCTTCACATCATCCTCCTTTACACATCTGTGTCCAACTGCCCCTCCTCTTAAAACACCAGTTCTACTGGATTAGGAGCCCATTCTCCTCCAAATGTGACTTCATCTTATTACCACAGTCTGCATCAACCCCCTCTCCAAATGAGGTCATGCACTGAGATCCTGGGGGTTAGAGCTTCAGCATACCTTTTTTGGGGACACAATTCAACCCATAATGAGAGGTTGCCATCAGCCCCCTTCTCCTGGCTCTTCCTTTAACTCCTCCAACTCCCAGACCAGGCATGGGTTCAGCTCCCTGGTGAAGGTCTCGGCTGTGGCAGGACCCCATCACCATGGTCAGAAGGGACAAGAACCAACACGAGTTCCAATCTGTCCCTGTGGGTGCCAGCTTGTGCTTGTGGGTTCTAGCATATTCCCCCCGCTTCCAGTGCAACATTCACTTTGCCTTCCTAACCATCCGTCCTGCAGACCCAAGTGCCAGCATCTGCCCAGGCTTCCTCAGATCCCCTTTTCAGCTCTGTGCTCTCCTCCTGTCTCCCCGAGGCCCCAGACCTGCCACTGTTTTCAGAGCAAGGCACCTGGGCTGCTGTTTCTGCGCTGCCGGCAGGCATAGTGAGCTGGAGACACCTGGTTTGTGCTGTCCCAGTGGCCCTGAACTAATGATCAAAAGTCCAGCTCCCTGCCTCCAGGCAGGCTGGGATCTGAGGGTCACTCACACTCCAGAGTTCCCTGTAGGCGGGGTCCTGAGCTTAGCGTGGTGTGTGCCTGAAACCACTTCATGCTTGATACCTTCCCACTCCTGTCCAGCTGCCCCTGGACATACATCCTCTGGAAATCATGGGCACATGAATCCATGTCTCAGGTTTTGCTTCAAGGGGACATGACCTAATGCAGTGACATTTAGCCAAGTGGTTTCAAGCTGCAGTTACAGGTCAAACTGGTGGCGTTAAAGTTTTTTTCAATAATTTATTAACTTTTGGCTGTGCTGGGTCTTCATTGATGCATGGATTACTCTCTAATGGCAGCGCACATAGGGTTCTCGTTGTGGTGGCTTCTCTTCTTGCAGAGCATAGGTTCTAGGGCATGAGGGCTTCAGTAGTTGCTGCAAGTCCAGCTCAGGAGCTGCAGTTCCCAGGCTCTAGAGCACAGGCTCAGTAGTT
This sequence comes from Bos mutus, assembly GCF_027580195.1. NCBI lineage: Eukaryota > Metazoa > Chordata > Mammalia > Artiodactyla > Bovidae > Bos > Bos mutus. The sequence goes on along the minus strand of NC_091629.1, from coordinate 43,355,671 downwards.
GTGGTGCAGGGGCTTAGCTGCTCCACAGCATGTGAGATCTTGGAGTAGAGATCAAATCTGTGTCCTCTGCATTCACAGGTGGATTCTTTACCGCTGAGCCACTTGGGGAGTCCCTGGGGTTGGGGAGTAGGTATTCTGGGAAGATAGACCAACTTGTGCAAAGGTACAGAGGAGAACGCGTAGAGTCAGCTGGGTGCAGCTGAAGGTTGTATTTATGAGGGGGAGGTTCAGAGATGCTCAAGGTGGGAAGGACTGTAGCCCCAAGTCCACTGTACTGAGCAGTCTGGACTTTATGGTAGACGGGGAACACCTGGCGGCCTCTCACACCCAGAGAGAGAGAGGAAAGAAAGTGGGCAGGTGAAGATGTGCCAAAGAGGAGACACAGAGAATCCACAGAGAAGCTGGGCCCACAGGACCCCCGCATGGGGTGGGGTCACATCCTAACTGGGGTGGCCAGGGGCCTTCCTGACCAGTGTGAGCAGTCACCTCGCCTCCCCGAGGGCTTTGCAGTCACCCAAGGGTCCAAGCCATCCTGAGGCCTCTGCCTTCTTGGGTAAACTCCACCCCAACCTTCTTCCCGAAGTGGTCAGAAAACAGCCCTGTCTCTTCCCTCCAAAACAGCCCTGCCTCTTTCCTCCTCCCTCCACTGTCCACCACTTGGTCTCCACTGCTTAGCCGTGGGCTATCTTCCCTCAGAAGTCAGTCTGTCTCCTCTCAGATAAGCCACTTGGGAGGCGTGGGCATCCAGGAGGCAAGGTGCTGATCTAACTAGCCAAGTAAGGCAATCGACACTCAGGTGTGAGCACCCGCAGGCCACAGAGGGCCATCCAGCGGAGAGGAGTCCAGACCAGTGTGTGTGCAGCAGAGGGACAGGGGAGGGGGCAGGGCACGGAGGTGGCTTTCCCAGAAATGCTGGAAACTCCCAGAAAAAACTCACCTGGTTGTTTTCCGGAAGTGAAAGGTCACTCCCCTCTATCACATTTGCAGGCGTTCTCTGCCCTGACCCCTTCCTCCTGAAGGATAGAAAGCCTCACCCTGGAAAGAGTCCTGCCCTTCCAATCTTGAAACTCTTCCCACCTCTGTGCCCAAGTCATTCCCAGCCACCCCTAAAGACCCCTCAAAGGCACTGTCACTGCCAGCCACCAACCACACACATCCACATATTCAGGGAATGATTAGGGAGAGGGTCATCAGAGTGGCGGGGGAGGGGGGCGGGGGTGGGGCATCCAGGAAATCCTTCGGTGGCCATAGACTTCTTAAGACATTTTCACAAAAATTTTCTTTAATTTGAAAATGAAACAGGTGTCATCATACCCAGTCCCTTTGTGCCAGCTGGGTGATTTCCAGCAACCACTTAACCTCTGGGCTTTGTTTCCCCCGTCATAAACCGGTATAACAACAGTTCCTGCTTCACGGGGTGGTTGTGAAGATTGCAACAGGATGATACATAGACAACTGATGAAGCTCTGGGTAAATATGATCTCTGGTCCTCAGTATGCCCTGATGGCAGGGCATACTTGGAAACAATCTTTCTGAAGATCAATATCAGAATATAGGTCAAAATATAAAACCCGCTTCTTACCAGCTGTGATCAAATACAGTAAAGCCCCATGCATATGAATGAATTCTGTTTCAAGAGTGCATTAAGTCCAAAAATGTTAGCCTACTAAGACAATCATCTATATAATACTGTAATAGATTTATAATACTTTTCACACAGATAATCATAAAAAACAAACACAAAATATAAAGAAAATATTTTTAATCTTATAGCCCAGTACCTTGAAAAATACAGTAGTACAGTTCCAACAGCTGGTATACAGGGGCTGGCATCAAGTGAATAGGCAAGAAGAGTTACTGGAGGTGGCAGAGGAGGTGGGCGATGGTAGAGCTGAAGGGTCATCAACAACAGGAGATGGAGGGCAAGCTGCAGTTTCACTCATGCCTGACGGTGATGGAATGCACATTCTCATCTTGGAAGTCTAAAACTTGAAGGTTTGTATGTAGGGGACTTACTGTCCTTTGGCCTCTCTGTGATTCAGTTTCCACACCTATAAACGGGATTAATAACGACTGTTTCAAAGATGGCTGTGTCTCCTGATTAATATTAGGACGGTTATTTGAGCCAATGATTTTCCTTTCCCAATTCCAGTATTCAATTTCACAATTGCTCAAGTGCTTCACAATAAATGCATAAGGCTGTTCGCTGCAGCAGTATTTGTAACAGCAGAGAATTAGCAACCACCTAAATAGCTACCCACAGGGGCGGGAATAATATAGGTCATCCATACAATAGATTCTTTGCAGCCATTAAAAAAGAATGACTTTGATTTGGAATGACATCCAAGATGTCTCTAAATGAGGTGGATGAAACTGGAGCCTATTATACAGAGTGAAGTAAGCCAGAAGGAAAAACATAAATACAGTATACTAACGCATATATATGGAATTTAGAAAGATGGTAACAATAACCCGGTGTATGAGACAGCAAAAGAGACACTGATGTATAGAACAGTCTTATGGACTCTGTGGGAAAGGGAGAGGGTGGGAAGATTTGGGAGAATGACATTGAAACATGTAAAATATCATGTAAGAAACGAGTTGCCAGTCCAGGTTCGATGCACGATACTGGATGCTTGGGGCTAGTGCACTGGAACGACCCAGAGGGATGGTATGGGGAGGGAGGAGGAGGAGGAGGAGGGTTCAGGATGGGGAACACATGTATACCTGTGGCGGATTCATTTTGATATTTGGCAAAACTAATACAATTATGTAAAGTTTAAAAATAAAATTAAAAAAAAATATGTACCTGGCAAAATGCCTAGCAATAAAAGGAGCTCCATAATTGTTAAAAAAAAAAAAAAAAAAAAAGGAAGTGACTAATCTGTAGAGTGTTATCCCACTGTTGTTTAAAAAAAATCATTAGAATACGCAAAAAAATTTCTAAGAGAATTTTCACAAACTGCTGATTTCTGAGGAAAGGGATTTGCTGTGACATTCATGTTTCAGTATTTTTGCAGTGAGACCACATGGCTTTTGTAATCTAAACATAGTCATATAATAAAGAGACATTGAAATGAAAATGGCTGTAACTGCCCTCCTCAGAGGAGGCAGAAGCTGAGCTTCTGGGAGTTGGTGGGAACCCATAGGCAAGAGGCTGACTCTGGAAAGGGGGAGAGCTGGGCTCCAGGGGTCAAATTCCACTGCACTGACCTGGAAAGGGCTGTCGCATACTTTGCAAAAGGAACCTCCAGTGCATCAAGTGTGACTTTGCCCTCAGAGATCCTCGGGCCAGGCCAGGAGACATTTCGATATTTAGAGGTGCAGGAATGGGGCGTGCAGTGCCCGGTGTCAGTCGCTCCGGCCGCCTAGAGAGGCCTCTAGGCTGCTCAGACCAGAGAGACCTCAGGCTCAGAACTGGCAAACCAGCTTCCTCCACCTTGGCATGTGGCTGCTTCAAACTGGGAGCAGAGAAAGCAGACAGCCGGACAGGGGGCCAAGGAGGTCACAATCTTCCTCTCCTTTCCACATCCCTCAGACTCTCCTTTCCAACCCCAACCACTCAGAATCTGCGAGACGGCACAGAGCTGTCTAGGTCACAATCATAACCAGAGCGAGGGTTCCTGTGGGCTTTCTTCAGACACGGTGTGCTCAGCAATTTTTATGGCTCATTTTATTTCATCTCCTGAATGAGGAGATTGGGGTTTGTTTATTATCTCCTTTACATAGTCAAGAACCTGAGTCTCAGAGATTTAAATACTTCATCTCAAACCACACACACTGCAATTGTGGGAATTTACAAATTTGTAATGTGTACATGTTTTTGTACATATTATCATTTTTACTACTTGTAAAAGCTAGAATTTAAACTCATCATATGTTGAAACCGTCTCACATACACAAAAAAACTAATACATATTAATAAACCAACCAACATCCAAGAATGTCATTGCTAGAAAGTTCTTTAGAGAGTCACATCATTGTTTGACAAATATTGATGGAGCGTCTTCTACATACAATACACTGCCACCTGTCCTAATCTGGAGATGCCTGATAGTACTTTAAACAGTGTCTGACTCCTAAAAGGACTTCAACAAGTGTTTCTGAATGAGTGAGTGAACGAATAAATGTGAATGAAAATTTTTACATATACTTTTTTTTCAATATGGAAGAACCTTTCTTTCTTTCTTTTTTTTTCACCAAATAGCACTTTATTCTGTTCAGTAGTTTTTTTTTTTTTTTTTAATTATTTATTTGGCTATGCTGGGTCTTCATTCCTGAACGGGCTTTTCTCTAGCTGTGGCGAGCAGGGGCTATTCTTTGGTTGTGGTGCCTAGGCTTTTCACTGCTGTGGCTTTGCTTGCTGTGGAGCATTGGTTCCAGGTGTGCAAGCTCCAGTAGCTGCAGCACGTGGGCTCAGTAGTTGTGGCATAGTTGCTCCTCGGCACGTGGGATCTTCCCAAACCAGGAATTGAACCCGTGTCTCCTGCATTAGCACGCAGATTCTTTACCACTGAGCCACCAGGGAGGCCTGATTTTTACATACACTTTTTACACTGAAAATCTACCCTAAAATTCCTGTGTCAAAAATCTGGTAGATATGCCCTTTGGGTGGGAAAGAGATAGACTTGTCCTAGGAGACTGTGACAGCACATAGTTCAAAAATTTAAATGAGTGGATAAAATAACTCTCCACTCTAGTCCTATAAACCTCAATCTATCAAACTTAGCATTTATCTAAACTTTTCACAATAACTTTTGAAACTGGGCTTCCTGGGAATTCCCTCAAGGACCAGTGGTTAGGATGCTGGGCATTCACTGCCATGGCCCCAGATTCAATCTCTGGTAGGAAAACAGATCCCAGAAGTTGCCAAAAAATAAAATAAAACTGGGCTTCCTTACACTAGTGTCTGCAAGCTGGACAGATAATGAGGAAAAGTAAGTTTCAGTTCAGTTCAGTTCAGTTGCTCAGTCGTGTCCGACTCTTTGCGACCCCATGAATCGCAGCACGCCAGGCCTCCCTGTCCATCACCAACTCCCGGAGTTCACTCAGACTCACATCCGTCGAGTCAGTGATGCCGTCCAGCCATCTCATCCTGTGTCGTCCTCTTCTCCTCCTGCCCCCAATTCCTCCCAGCATCAGAGTCTTTTCCAATGAGTCAACTCTTCACATGAGGTAGCCAAAGTACTGGAGTTTCAGCTTTAGCATCATTCCTTCCAAAGAAATCCCAGGGCTGATCTCCTTCAGAATGGACTGGTTGTATCTCTTTGCAGTCCAAGGGACTCTCAAGAGTCTTCTCCAACACCACAGTTCAAAAGCATCAATTCTTTGGCGCTCAGCCTTCTTCACAGTCCAACTCTCACATCCATACATGACCACTGGAAAAACCACAGCCTTGACTAGACGGACCTTTGTTGGCAAAGTAATGTCTCTGCTTTTGAATATGCTATCTAGGTTGGTCATAACTTTCCTTCCAAGGAGTAAGCATCTTTTAATTTCATGGCTGCAATCACCATCTGCAGTGATTTTGGAGCCCAAAAAGATAAAGTCTGTCACTGTTTCCACTGTTTCCCCATCTACTTCCCATGAAGTGATGGGACCAGATGCCATGATCTTTGTTTTCTGAATGTTGAGCTTTAAGCCAACTTTTTCACTCTCTACTTTCACTTTCATCAAGAGGCTTTTTAGTTCCTCCTCACTTTCTGCCATAAGGGTGGTGTCATCTGCATATCTGAGGTGATTGATATTTCTTCTGGCAATCTGGATTCCAGCTTGTGTTTCTTCCAGTCCAGCGTTTCTCATGATGTACTCTGCATAGAAGTTAAATAAGCAGGGTGACAATATACAGCCTTGACGTACTCCTTTTCCTATTTGGAACCAGTCTGTTGTTCCATGTCCAGTTCTAACTGTTGCTTCCTGACCTGCATACAGACTTTTCCACAGTTTATTGTGATCCACACAGTCAAAGGCTTTGGCATAGTCAATAAAGCAGAAATAGATGTTTTTCTGGAACTCTCTTGCTTTTTCCATGATCCAGCGAATGTGGGCAATTTGATCTCTGGTTCCTCTGCCTTTTCTGAAACCAGCTTGAACATCTGGAAGTTCATGGTTCACATATTGCTGAAGCCTGGCTTGGAGAATTTTGAGCAGTACTTTACTAGCGTGTGAGATGAGTGCAATTGTGCGGTAGTTTGAGCATTCTTTGGCATTGTCTTTCTTTGGGATTGGAATGCAAACTGACCTTTTCCAGTCCTGTGGCCACTGCTGAGTTTTCCAAATTTGCTGGCGTATTGAGTGCAGCACTTTCACAGCATCATCTTTCAGGATTTGAAAGAGCTCAACTGGAATTCCATCATCTCCACTAGCTTTGTTCGTAGTGATGCTTTCTAAGGCCCACTTGACTTCACATTCCAGGATATCTGGCTCTAAGTCAGTGATCACACCATTGTGATTATCTGGGTTGTGAAGATCTTTTTTGTACAGTTCTTCGGTGTATTCTTGTCACCTTTTCTTACACCTGGAGTAACAGGCAAGTTTGGTCTTGGAATATGGAATGAAGCAGGGCAAAGACTAATAGAGTTTTGCCAAGAAAATGTACTGGTCATAGCAAACACCCTCTTCCAACAACACAAGAGAAGACTCTACACATGGACATCACCAGATGGTCAACACTGAAATCAGATTGATTATATTCTTTGCAGCCAAAGATGGAGAAGCTCTATACAGTCAACAAAAACAAGACCAGGAGCTGACTGTAGCTCAGATCATGAACTCCTTATTACCAAATTCAGACTTAAATTGAAGAAAGTAGGAAAACCACTAGACCATTCAGGTATGACCTAAATCAAATCCCTTATGATTATACAGTGGAAGTGAGAAATAGATTTAAGGGACTAGATCTGATAGATAGAGTGCCTGATGAACTATGGACTGAGGTTCGTGACATTGTGCAGGAGACAGGGATCAAGACCATCACCATGGAAAAGAAATGCAAAAAAAAGTAAGTTTAGTAAATGTTAATTATGAAACTTAGGCCACGGCACGTGTGTGCATGCTGAGATGCTTCAGTCATGTCTGACCCTTTGTGACCCCATGAACTGTAGCCCACCAGGCTCCTCTTCCATGGTATTCTCCAGGCAAGAATACTGGAGTGGGTCGCCAGGCTCTCCTCTCAGGGATCAAACCCGTGTGTCTTATGTCTCCTGCGTTGACAGGCAGGTTCTTTACCACTAGCACTGCCTGGGACATGGGCCACAGAGATATGGGCAATTGCTATGTGATTTTTCCCCCCGCTTTTCTATATAATCTACCAGATGTCAGTGGAAGCTGCTGGGCTGGGTGTCAGGAGAAAACCTTTGAAGAGGATTGGCTCCCTGGATACTACCCTTCTGCCCCAGCCCCACTCTTCCTCGAGAAGGAGACTAAGGCTAAAACAATACACCAAGCTGGGAAGGCTGTCACGTGTTGCCAGTGGTACAGTTCCTCTGGAGGGTAATTTGGGAACATCTATCAAAATTTCAAGTTCACATGCCCAGCCATGCCACTTCTAGGAACTAATCCTAGAGATCTCCTCTCACATGGCAGCAAGATCACTTCTGCACAAGCTTATTAAATGTAGTTCTCTTGGGAACAGCAAAAGAGCAACCACAATCTAAATATATCTAACAAAGGGGGCTGGTTATATGACACATCCACACAGTCAATTTCTTCATGCATTAAGATGACGAGATCCACACAGAGAGAAGCCTCGGTGAACACCTGGACGCAGCCTTGCCTGAAGGCACTGGCTCTGCACTTTTAAGTTCTGTGAGCCCATATTTATTTTTCTGTTAAGCTGGTTTGATTAGGTTTTCTGTCACTAGCAACCTATAGAGTCCTGGCCATCCTGAGGCAGAACGCACAGGATGGCTTTTGATGTTGCTTTAGTGCCGCACCTCCGTGATCTGCATTGGGAGTTCCGTAGCCAGCTGCCAGCTCACGCTCCTGCCCGACAGGCTCGGGCTTCTCTGGAAGCCTTGGGGCAAACCATCAGGGCCACCCAACCTGGCTCCCTAACACCTGAAACCCTTTCTTCCTTTGATCCTCTTGTCCCCCACCGCATTTCTTCTCCCTCTTCCCTTTTTCAGAGGCTGTCTTCTTCCTGCTTTCCTAAGAGGAAGAATTAAGGACGAATGAAGGCTGAGTGTGGAATCCGGAATCATATACGTGAGATATCAAGCATCTCAGCTGTGTGACGTGGGCAGATTACTTAACCTCTCTGAGACTTGGTTTACTTTTCGGTAAAATGGGGATAATACTTCCTACTCTTGAGTCTTATAAATACGCTGTGTCACTGCATGGCCCATAGGAAGTACTCGTCCATGTTGACTACTATTATTAATCTTGATGGCCTCTCCCCAGTCCTTGGCCCACTAATGCCCATAGCCACCGGTGACCTTGAGGATTTATAAAGAGGAGATCAGCCCTTGGCCATCTCCCAGGCGGTCTCCATGAAGTCATCTGCAGACACTGTTAGTCAATGACCTAACTCTCCAAACGAGGCCCACCCCAATGAAATGCCTGCCTGCTCAGCCAGGTTTTAAGAATATAAATACCACCATCGGCAAGATTCAAAGGCCAGGGCCGGGTAATGACTACCCCTTATGGGCCCTTAGTCTAAGGCATGTTCCAGCTTGCTAGGCGGGGCCTGGAGCTTCTCTTAGGTGAGGCTGTAGCAGAGAGCCTCGCCTTGATGGAGCATTTCACCTCCACTTAAGGAATAAGAAGCACGCGGGAACTCTGCTGCCGGTTCTCTCGGCCCCCAGGCTCTGCAGAAATGGGACAGTCAATGAATGGACATTGGCCAGAAATGCAAAGAAACCCATAACTGAATTTAGCTTATGAGAGAATTGGAACAGCACGCCCACCCTAAACCATCACTGGGGCTGCTCCTTGGCTGTGAGCATCCTGGGCTGTGATATGTATTACTGGAGCTTTTTCCACTCACACTGCACTCTTCAAACATCCTGCTGCTTGTATGAGATGCTCACCACCACATGACACTGAGGTCACACCCAAATGTCCTTGCATAACTGAGATTCTCTCGAAATGACATGGATCAGTCCAAGGCATACTAGAAGTCATGGAATACAGTTTCGTGAGCTGGGTGTAGGCTTTGGAGCCAGTCCCTCTGTAAGAATTGGGAAGCGAGTAGTGAAAATGAAGTATATTGTTTGCATTTGACCCTCCACTACACTGCAAATCCCTGAGGGGCAGGGTGGGTCTCATCTGACTCTGTCTGCTCAGGAGCATGCTTCGTTTCCCCATCTGCTACATGGGGATTCTGGGGGTTCCGGCTTCATACGACAGCGGTCTCTGCTGAGCATCTATCCTATGCAGGGCATCTTTCTAAGTGTGTTACATGTGTGGCCTCATCTAATCTGGGCCACATCCCAATGGGACAGGTACTAATGTTATCCCCAGGGGAGGGGGATTTACAGATGAGGAAACTGATGCAGAGGGGGCCTGAACAACCTGCCTGAGGTCACAGACCTAGCAAGTTCTGGGGCCAGAACTGAAAACCAGGCATTTGGACAGTGGAGCCCAGCTTTCTGACCACTGGCTCCACCGCTCCCGAGTTCAGTATGATGATGGATGTGAAACACATACCGCAGAGCATCTGCACCAGGCTGTCCATAAACCGTAGTGTTTGATAGGTGTTCCTATCCTCCACAGGACTCCACACACATTGTGGAGCATCCACTGGTCAATATTTAGTGGATGGATTAATGCAATCAGTCATGAAATACTGGTTGAGCCCATGGCATGCCCAGGGTACTATTCTATACCCCGAGAATGGAGCAACCAAAAGACTTGCAAGGTCTCTGACTTCCTGATGCTCCCATTCCAGTGGGAGGAGACAGACAGTGGCCTGAGAGTCACCTACATTACATTACAGTATAATGTCGGATGTGATGCCAAGAAAAATAAAGCTGTCCAGTGGGCTTCCCTGGTGGCTCAGACAGTAAAGAATCCACCTGCCAATGTGGGGGACCTGGGTTAGACCCCTGAATCAGGAAGATGCCCTGGAGAAAGGCATGGCAATCCACTCCAGTATTCTTGCCTAGAGAATCCCATGGACAGGAGTCTGGCGAGCTGCAGTCCATGGGGTGGCAAAAAGTCGAACATGACTGAGTGACTAACACTTTCACTTTCACAATGGGCAAGAGACAGACAGGAGCTGAAAGGGAAATAATTTATAGTCTGCTTGAAAATGTGGGATTTTTCGAACGAGAGGGACACGGAGAAAAGTTCCAAAGGGGATATATTTGTGACTTTGTCACGCTTTGGTCAAATTAAATGCCAACATGTAGCAGTGAGAGTTGTAACAGGGGTATTGAAATGGCAACAGAGAGGGATGGTCGATGAGGTCAATTAGGGGTGGGCTCCTTAGATCCTACCCCTGCCCGCACAGACTTTCAGAGCCAATGACACAGGGCGAAAACGGGAACAGCTCCCAGCAGATGGCGTCCACGTGGCCACCCTGGCCCACTTAGCCAACTTGGGAAGGGGCCTCTGAATCCTATATCACCTTCTTTTAGGTGAGTGGTCAAAAGCTCAGCATAATCTTGATTAGGACGCTCTTCACCTGTGACCAGCACACAAGCGCCAAGAACTCCAGGATGGAATTTCAACAGGATAAATAAAATGTAGACGCTAAACCCCGAGTTGCAGCAGCTGGATGAGTGAGAAGCCAGTGGACACAGGGATTCACAGGCAGAGGACAGTATAGCCAACTTTCCTGGTCACAAATCATGCCAAAGGGCATGGTATTTTAGATCTGCAGGTTTCCCTGGTGGCTCAGACAGTAAAGAATCTAGCTGTGATGTGGGAGACCCAGGTTTGATCCCTGGATTGGGAAGATCCCCTGGAGGAGGGCATGGCAACCCACTCCAGTTCTTGCCTGGAGAATCCCATGGACAGAGGACCCTGGAGGGCTACAGTCCATGGAGTTGCCAAGAGTCAGACATGACTGAGAGACTAACACTTTCATTTTAGATTTGCAGGACACTGGACAAAGCAGAAAGAGAACTCAGGTCTGCATGCAATTGTCCCCCGACAACAAGTCTTGGGGCTCAAGAGCTATGTCCCATGGAGGCCCTGGTCTGCAGCCTCTCAGCTGCTCTCCCCTGCAAAGCCTCCGGGAGTTCAGTGGTGACCTCACTAGCATTGCGTCCTGTGCTCCGGCAGGAGTCCGCCTTGCAGGGTCCATGCTGAAGCCAGCCAAGAAATTCGAGAAGAGAGCCAAGGACAGAATTGAAAGCCAACAGAAACAGCAATTTCTGACCCGGGGCTCCCCATGGTCTGTGGAATTCCAGGAAGCAGGTGATGTTAAGGTGGTCAAGGAAGACCAGCAGGGGCCCCTACTCCAGATCAGTACCTGCTGTCCCGTCATGGGTTGTTCAGACCCCCAAAGGGGTAGGGCCGCCACACGACATCATATCCCTGCAAATGGGGCGCTTGCAAGCTGACAGGGAGAGTGGCCTCAGAAGAAGGGGAGAAGTGACAGAAATGTGGGAGGAAAGCCCAAAGTTATCAAAAACTATCAAAACTTCCCCACCCCACTCCCCACCAGTGAAGCTGGATTTGGAGTGCAAATAATAGGCCCCTCTCTGCCCGCCCAGCCCTGCAGACAAAGTGTCAGCTATGATGACACAGCGTGTTTGTCCTCTGCCTCTGGTGGCTGAGTACGTGGCTTGCTTGGCCATCCCCAAAAGAACTCCATCTTGACAAGAACATTCTAATTCTATTAGAGAGGCATGTGAACCAGCATTTTTGGCTCATCCCTGCCTCTCTGGGGAGCACGTCAGGACCAGCCATAACTCAGGGAGGAGCAGAAACACGATCAGAGGCCCTGAGCTGAGATCTCCAGGGGCGGAGGGGCACTTGATTCTGCAGGGTTTACTAATCACACAAGTCCTTCCACTTGGGAGGGGAATCAGTAGGGCTCCTGTCCCAAGAAAACCAGCCCGGTGCTGCGGACAAGCTCAGCGTTAGGGACCAGCCAGGATTCAAGTCCCAGCCCCACCTCTTTCTTGCTGGGAGCCCTGGGGAAAGTTTTTTAACGTCTCTGAGCCTCAGGTTCCTGTTGTGTGAATAACACAATAATAGCACCAATCTCAAAGGACCTTTAGGAGGACTCACCAAGAGCTTTTAGTTGGAAACCCTTCCCTGTTCCTCCCCACCGAGAGTTCCTCTCAGTCCCCGTTAACTTTTACTTTTACTGTGGTTACAATACTGAAGGGGCTTCCCAGGTGGCGCTAGTGGTAAAGAACCTGCCTGCCACTGTGGGAGACATGTGAGATGCGCATTTGATCCCTGGGTTGGGAAGATCCCCTGGAGGAGGGCAAGGCAACTCACTCCAGTATTCTTGCCTGGAGAATTCCATGGACAGAGGAGCCTGGAGGACTACAGTTCATAGCGTCACATAGAGTTTGACACAACTGAAGCAACTTAGCACGCACAATGCTGAAGGGCTTCCGTGTTCTTTTGACTGTAAAGCTTGCCCTTTGTCCAACTCTCTCAGCCTCCAGGGATCGTGCTAAGCATTTTACAAATATCATTACCTAACTTAATTTTCCCAGCAAAGATAGGACATTAGGATCACTGCAACACTTCTGACCGCGGGTCACAGGTCAACCAATTCAAATCAGATGGAATAAGAAGGAAACTGGACTTTGTCCCAGTACTTGATGTCTGCTGGCAGGCTGGTCCAGGCAGGATTAGCATCCCTGTGAACTCTTTAAGGGCCCAGACTATCTTCATCTGCTTGCTCCCCCATTGACAGCAGACCTACTTCTTCCCTCATGGTGACGAAAGGCTGCTGCAGCTCCCGTAGATGTGGCAACATCCTGGTGAGAGATATTTGCCTTATCTATGTCTATTAGGGATGGAAGATTTTCCCCTAAACCTAGCACAAAGGCTCTTGGGTGTCATCTCCCAGGACTGGGGCACAGCCTTCCATTTAGTGCCGCTGTTCACTAGCAAGGAGTTAGCCTGAGTGTTCACCTTCCAGGGTGAGTGCCAGAAAGGAGGGGAACTGGGGGAGGGAGACAGTTGATGGTGTCTTCCCAGATGCTCACCCACCCTTTATGAGAAATGAGTTGAGGTGCAGAAAGATGAAGCTGGGTGTCTGACACTGCACTGCAGGCAGGTGCTGATTCTAGACCCACAGCCTGGCCACTAGTCGTCCTGAGCTTTCCCACCTACAGTGTTAAAGAAATTCATCCCTAACCAAAGTCATCTTCTCTTATGCTTTCCTTTCGAAGTTCTGTTTTTCATACATAGGTTTTTAACCCACCTTGAATTGAATTTTGAGTATGATACATAGTAGAAATTAAAAAAATTAACCTGGAAAAACAGTTGCTAAAGCACGATTTGTTTTTTAAGTAGTCCATCCTTTCCTTCTATCTTCAAGGTCGCCTGAGTCACAGAACAAGTTTCCACTGTTTTACTCACCTACGTATCCATCACTGTTTCAATATCAGTCTCTCTCAAAAACTCGAACTTTATAACAAATCTTGATGTCTTAAATTGCCCCATGATCTTCTTTCAATTTGTCTAAATTATTCTTGCCTCTGTTTCTCCATACAAACTTTAGAATCAATTTGCTAACCTCCACTGAGAATGCATATTCCAAAAATAATTATTGTAATTTCATTGCGCCTAAGTTTTTCTGGGCACACACTTGTTTTTATAATACTGAATCTCACATCCACTAATATGGTATATGTCTCCATTTACTCTGGCCTTCTTTCATGAGCTTAAATAATGTTTTATGATTTTTCCTGTAAAGATCTCATCAATATTCTCTTACTTATATTTCAAAAACCCACATTAGACTGAAAAGGATCTTAGAGATGATTGGATCCAATGTCCCACTTACAGATAAGAGACTGAGTAGGCAGGTGGGTCTCCAGAGAAGATTCTACGTGGGTGCTTCCAGAATTGGGGGCTGTAAGAACAAGAAGGAGTAAGAGGTGGAGTGGGCAGGGTTGTGAGGAAGACTTACAGGGAAGATTGTCCCCAAGAATGGCCAACACCAACCAGTGGAAGGAGGCGGCATTCTGTGTGAGGACACAACAGCATGGGGGAGATTGCAGGTGATGGCTGGAGCAAACTAAGTGAGATTCCCAAGTTCTAGGGGGCAAAGCTGATGCTACAGTTAACACACTCCAGCATCTTGCAGGGGGCCAGAACATATCCTTTAGCCAATAAAGCCAGACTTTCGATCAAATTGCTGAAAAGGGACACAGAAAAGATATGACCAGAGTTCTGAGCATGTGCTTATACTGACCAACATCTATATCACAACAGAAAGGTAATAATAATCATCATGATAATGGTGGTAATAATGATGGTTAATTTTTACTGAGCACTTACTATGTGATAGGCCCCTTTCTAAGCTCTTTACTTATGAATGTTTGTACTAATTAATTAAGGAAATGTATTAATTCATTTAATCCTCCTAACAACCTATGATGGATTCCCAGGTGGTGCCAGTGTTAAAGAATCCACCTGACAAAGCAGAAGATGCAACAGATGTGGGTTTGATCCCTGGGTGGGGAAGATCCCCTGGAGGAGGAAATGGCAACCCACTGCAGCATTCTTGCCTGGGAAATCCCATGGACAGAGGAGCCTGGAGGGCTACAGTCCATGGGGTCATAAAGAGCTGGACACGACTGAGTGACTAAGCACAGCACATAACACAGCTAATAATTGGCAGGACTCAAGTGTGAACCCAAGAATTCTGGCCACAGATAATGTGCTCTCAGCCACTATGAAAGCCAAAGTGAACTGTGCCTGCGGCTGGCAGGCTGGGCTACTCTCAGGGAGGTCCTTGTTCCTGGTCCTGACTGTGGAGGCTTGAACCAATCTTCTGAAAGAGACGCCAAACAAACTCCCCCATAGAATGCGGTAGAAACAGAAGCCATTGGTCATTGGATGCCCTGTGATTGGGGACAATCGCCTAAGAGGTTCCCCAACCCCAAATTTGGTGACTGCTCCTTTCTGCCTGCCTTACTGCTGTTTTCCTTCCAGAATTTACCTTGTCTAGACAACATGCTAATGAGTTACCTGAGAAGGTCTGAATGGCTGGTAGTACTTCTTAATGAAACCCACTTGTTCAATAGAATGGCTGGCGAATAAACCCAAGTGGCAGACAGGGCAGGGATGCTGAGCAGCCCTGGGATAGTTGAGTTCAAGGGCTGTCCAGGCACCAGCATCACCTCCACATGCAAGATGAATAAACAGCTCCAAACATGTGGGTATCGTTTTCAACACAGGTAGAAGAAAGAGGGCCTTGAGATAGAGTAATGCCTTATCTGCTGCTCCCTCTACAGTGGGGATTCAGGTGACAACTCCCACTAAAGCTATAAAATAAGGCAATAACCCTAACCCAAGATTCTGATGGCTCAGCGGGTAAAGAATCTGCCTGCAAAGCAGGAGACACAGGAGATGTGGGTTCAATCCCTGGATTAGGCAGATCCCCTGGAGGAGGAAATGACAACCCACTCCAGTATTCTTGCCTGAAAAATCCCATGGACAGAGGAGCTGGGCAGACTACAGTCCATGGGGTTGCAAAGAGTTGGACATGACTGAGCACACACATCATCATCAACCCTAACTCACTGCCTGTTTGTATTGCTGCTGATCCACCTGAATAAAACTTATCTGAGTGGCTTTTGTATACCAGGCAGTACTCTAAGTGCTGCAGATACAGCAGTGAACAAAATCAGACAAAGCCTGACCTCATGGAGCTTAGATTCTAGTGGAAGAGGCAAAAAAACGAAATATAATGTAATGTCAGGCAGGGAGCAGGGCAGGGACATGCATTAAGCAGAGCGGAGTCCACAGATGCAGGGTGATTAAGAAAATGGGTGACACTGAGCTGTTCACCAAATGTTTTTGGTTCTCCTTCCAGATACCTATGACTGGCTTTGGCCACAAAACGTGAATGAAAGTGACAGGTGTGACTACCTGGAGGACCTGCAGAGCCACCATGTGCTTCTCCACCCTCCCGTCCTGCAGCCACTGTAACCATGGAAACACAAGCCGAGATGGAGGGACTTCCCTGGTGGTCCAGTGGTTAAGACTCCAGGCATCCACTGTAGGAAGTGTAGATTCTATCCATTGTTGGGGAACTAAGATCCCACCCACTGCACTGCCGCAAAAAACAAGTAGAGATGGAGCCTTGGGTGATCATCAGAGCCCCCAGGTGATGACACTGGATATGCAGTGTGTATGAGAGGTGAGCACTGGCTGTGCCTGGACATGAGGAATTGGGGCTTGTTTGTTACTGCAGCAAACTGAGCCTGATGGAAAAGTCCTGTGTCATCAGGGGACATGCGAACAGAAGCCTAGGGGAGGTGAGGGAGTAAGCTGCCGGGCAAGTACTGGAGGTGGTGGGAACAGCAGGTGCAAAGGCCCTGAGACAGGGGTGTGCTGGTAGATTTCAGGAACAGGAGGAGGCTGGTGTGCTTGGAGCGGCCCCAGAAGTAAAGTGTGGCAGTGGGAGGTAGGGGGTGGGGAAGGAGGGGTACCCGATGATGTCCTTGTTGGCCACTGTGAAGCCAAGCACAACAATTACTGGTGTTTGGGGAGAGGAGGCGCTCCATCCAAGCTGAGCAGCACACCTGTCCTCCCAGATCTGTTTCCAATGCTGCCTCTAAAAAGCAACAAGGAGCAGATGCAGCCATTGGCACCCACCCCGACCCTCCACACAGACAATGAGCTGGAGCGTCCTGCTGGACCCTCCTCCAGCCAAGGGGCTTCCATCCTTCCTGGCTAGGGGCCTTCCAGCTGGCCTCACATTTGGCTGTGGGTCCCCATTTGTTTGGGACTTGGACAGACTTTCCAGGCTGCCCCTCTCAGCGCCTGTTTATGACGATGAGTCTCTGTGGCATGACTCTCCCAGGGCTGCTCTGCTGGTCCAAGCATCTGTTCAGTTGAGTTTCTTTCTCTATTTATTTCTTCAGTAAACAACAGGGCAGAGGCAGGGCTCTGTGGTATTTCCACAACCCCTGACGCCGGTGCCAAGGCCTAATAGGATGCAGAGATAACCAGGGGAGAAGCGGGGGCCCTGTGATCTGAGCAGGACCCAGCATGAGGCTCTGGAAGCCCCATGCAGAAGCTGTATCCTTGCCACAGGCACCCATGGTGCCCAGAGGTGTGGAAGGGGCTGGCTGCTCTAGTGGGCATCTGCTGGCTGTGCTGCCCAGCATCCAGACCTTCTTTGGCTGCTCCAGCACCCCAGTGACCACCTAGAGGATCCCCAAGGACCATCTCTCCCTTTCTCTGTTCAAGGGGTTTCCAGGTAGGCTTAAAGACCTCTGCTTCCCACCGTCCCCTGTGCTCCATGTCCTGGAACAGGTATACAGTGGTGGCCAGGCCACTGAAAGTCTTCTCCCTATCCTACCCCCAGCCTTTGTGACTGGCTCTGGTGTGGTCATGTGACCCAACCTGGGCTAGTGCCAGTTATCCCAGAACTCTTAGGGGAACCATGCAGGAGAGATGAGATGGCTTTGTTGGGATTGATAACAGGGCAGGATGTGAGTTCACAGCTGCTGATAACCATTTCCACCACCAGAACGGGGAGACCCTGCCTGAGAATGAAGACAATGAAGAAAGCAAAGTAGAGAGTTGCAAAGGCACAGATTTCTAAAGGTAACTTAAACTCCTGGATCCGGCTAAGCCTGAAGTCCCTGGACTCGGGGGTTAAGTAGTTTGTGTTGTTTTCCAGTCACTTCTCATCAATAGTGCCCCAACCAATTCACATGCACACATCGGTAGATGACACCAGGAAGTGGGGTGGGGTGGGGTGGGAGGAACACTGGGCAGGATGGAAAATTAGAGGAGGCAAGCTTGGGAACGGACAGCAAGGAGGGCTGAGCACGAGATGCTTGTGCTGGTTCTGTGTGTCCCTCAGCACAGATGCCAAAGTGCTCACCACCGCCTATGCAGTCCCACAGCGTCTGGCCCGACGTGACCTCTCAGGGCCCGTCTCCTCTCCATGCCACCATTCTCCCATCCTCCTTTCCAGCCACAGAACTCTGTATCAATTTTCTCTACTATACAACAAATTACCCCCCACGTCAACAGCTTAGAACAACACCTGATTATTAGCTCACAGTTCTGGAAGCTGGAAGTCCAGCAGGGTGAGCTGTACCTTTCACTCAAGTGGAAGTCAAGGTGTTAGCCAGCTGTGCCCTTGTCTGGAGCTGAGGATTCTCCTCCGAGCTCTTGCCTGTAACTGGCAGAACTCCATTCCTGTGGTTGTAGGACTGTAGTCCCCATTTCCTTCATGGTGTTCAGCCAGGGGCAGCTCTTAGGTCCTAGAGGCCACCTTGTCATGTGTCTTCCCCCACTTGCAGCCAGCAGTAGCACATGGAATCTTTCCTGTGCTTCAGTTCAGTTCAGTCACTCAGTTGTGTCCGACTCTTTGCGACCCCATGAATTGCAGCACGCTGTGCTTCAACCA
Source organism: Bos mutus (assembly GCF_027580195.1). Lineage (NCBI taxonomy): Eukaryota > Metazoa > Chordata > Mammalia > Artiodactyla > Bovidae > Bos > Bos mutus. The sequence continues at coordinate 43,337,154 of NC_091629.1, read as the reverse complement.
CTCTTAATTCCCCTGCCAGGTGCCAGAGAAAGCTCTCTGCTCTTAAAGAGCTCAACTGATTAGACCTAACTTATCTGGCTCATCTCCACACCTCAAGGTCAACAGACTTGGGACCTTAATTACAAACACAAAGTCCATTTACAGCACTAGCTGGATTCGTATTTGGTTGAATGACCAGAGACTGGGGGTCTGGCTTTAGAATTCCACCTACGACAGCTTCCTTGTTCCTCAAACATCCCAACCAAGCCCTGCCTCAAAGATTCATGCTTGCTGTCCCTCCTCCAAGAAATCTCTTGCTGCAGGTGGGCACGTGGCCCACCTTTCACTTCATTCAGGTCTTCATATAAAGGCCACCTCCTTCAGAAGCCTTCCCCAACCTCCCATCGGAACCATCGCCCCCGTCGCTCTGCAGCCTCCTGATCCTGTTTTGTTTCTCTCCCTGGAGCTGAAGTACTCTTGCAGATTTATTTGATCTGTCTCCCCCACTGGACTCTTAAGCCCGGGGGACAGGGACTTGACTTTATTTGCAACGTCTGGCAAGGAGTAGATGCTCAATAAATACTTGTTGAATGAAAGGAAGAACATGTAAGTTTCTTAATGGTCTTAAGTAGTCACCCCGAGGTCACGCTCATGTGCATCTGCCAGCCCTGGCTCCATGGGAAGCAGAGTGAAGCTATGGCTGAGAGCCCAGGCAGCAGAGCCAGACTGCCTGCCTTCATATCTTAAGGGCTGGCCCTTGACCTCAAAGCCTGTTTCTTCATCTGCAACACAGAAGAATTTCTGTATCTGCCTCACGGGGTGTTTGTAGGTGCTGAATGAAACAGTCCAGGTAAGGTGCCTGGTACCCACATCAAAACCATAAGGTGGCAAAAAGTAAAAAATGCTGAAACATGATCAAAGATTGCCAAGGATGTGAGTGAGTGAGGCTTCCACTGACACTGCACATCGATGCAATCACTTTAGAGATTCATTTGGCGGAATCAAGTGGAGGTGAGGATGAGCCTGTCCTTCTCCCTCCTGGGAGGCAAGGACAGGACTCCTGGTTATGACACTGTTTACAATCACATCTACCAACATATAATGCTTATACTGGTAAGATCTCACCAGTACATGTACAGATACTACTAACAAGAATAGAACTACCATTGATGGCCAGACACTAGTGTAAGAATGTTACATAAATAACCTCATTTCATCTTTATGTCCATTTTATAGGTGAGAAAATGGAGGTTCTGAGAAATGTAAATTTCACTTGCTCGAAACCACACACAGCTGGGAAGTGGCAAAGTTCTGACCTGCTCCCTAGATGGTGGGAAGGGTCGGGAGGGTGGCGGTAGGGGGGAGGAAGAGGAAGGAAAACGACAGAGAAGACAAAACGACAATACCAACACACCAAAAAGAGTGCTCTTTTTTTGCCAAATGCTGCTGCTGCTGCTAAGTCGCTTCAGTCGTGTCCGACTCTGTGTGACCCCATAGACGGCAGCCCACCAGGCCCCACCGTTCCTGGGATTCTCCAGGCAAGAACACTGGAGTGGGTTGCCATTTCCTCCTCCAATGCACGAAAGTGAAAAGTGAAAGTGAAGTCGCTCAGTCAGAGCTAAAGAGCGGGCAGCTGTGCGCACTAAAGCATGGGCGAGAGGAGCTACCCCACGTCCGAGGTCAGGGGCAGAAGCCGGGAGGACCCTGTGCCCGAAGGGCAGTGTTCGAGAGGAGCTACGCAAGTCCAAGGTCAGGGGCGGCAGCCGAGAGGAGCTACCCAAGTCCGAGGTCAGGGGCGGCGGCCGGGAGGACCAACTACACATCCAAGGAGGGGTGGCTGCGCGGGCGCAGGAGGGCCTAGAGGAGCTATCCCATGTTGAAGGTCAGGAAGGGCGGCGGTGAGGAGATACCCCTCGTCCAAGGTAAGGAGCAACACTGCGCTTTGCTGGAGTAGCCGTGAAGAGATACCCCAAGCCCAAGGTAAGAGAAACCCAAGTAAGACGGTAGGTGTTGCAAGAGGGCATCAGAGAGCAGACACGCTGAAACCATACTCACAGGAAACTAGTCAATCTAATCACACTAGGACCACAGCCTTGTCTGACTCAATGAAACTAAGCCATGCTCGTGGGGCAACCCAAGACGGGCAGGTCACGGTGGAGAGATCTGACAGAATGTGGTCCACTGGAGAAGGGAATGGCAAACCACTTCAGTATTCTTTCCTTGAGAACCCCATGAAGAGTATGAAAAGGCAAAATGATAGGATACTTAAAGAGGAACTCCCCAGGGCGGTAGGTGCCCAATATGCTACAGGAGATCAGTGGAGAAATAACTCCAGAAAGAATGAAGGGATGGAGCCAAAGCAAAAAGAATACCCAGCTGTGGATGTGACTGGTGATAGAAGCAAGATCTGATGCTATAAAGAGCAATATTGCATAGGAACCTGGAATGTCAGGTCCATGAATCAAGGCAAATTGGAAGTGGTAAAACAAGAGATGGCAAGAGTGAACATCAACATTCTAGGAATCAGCGAACTGAAATGGACTGGAATGGGTGAATTTAACTCAGATGACCATTATATCTACTACTGCGGGCAGGAATCCCTCAGAAGAAATGGAGTAGCCATCATGGTCAACAAAAGAGTCCAAAATGCAGTACTTGGATGCAATCTCAAAAATGACAGAATGATCTCTGTTTGTTTCCAAGGCAAACGATTCAATATCACAGTAATCCAAGTCTATGCCCAAACCAGTAATGCTGAAGAAGCTGAAGTTGAACGGTTCTGTGAAGACCTACAAAACCTTTTAGAACTAACACCCAAAAAAGATGTCCTTTTCATTGTAGGGGACTGGAATGCAAAAGTAGGAAGTCAAGAAACACCTGGCAAATTTGGCCTTGGAATATGAAATGAAGCAGGGCAAAGACTAATAGAGTTTTGCCAAGAAAATGCACTGGTCATAGCAAACACCCTCTTCCAACAACACAAGAGAAGACTCTACACATGGACATCACCAGATGGTCAACACTGAAATCAGATTGATTATATTCTTTGCAGCCAAAGATGGAGAAGCTCTATACAGTCAACAAAAACAAGACCAGGAGCTGACTGTAGCTCAGATCATGAACTCCTTATTACCAAATTCAGACTTAAATTGAAGAAAGTAGGAAAACCACTAGACCATTCAGGTATGATAGAGTGCCTGATGAACTAAGGAATGAGGTTCGTGACATTGTACAGGAGACAGGGATCAAGACCATCCCCATGGAAAAGAAATGCAAAAAAGCAAAATGGCTGTCTGGGAGGCCTTACAAATATCTGTGAAAAGAAGAGAAGCGAAAAGCAAAGGAGAAAAGGAAAGATATAAGCATCTGAATGCAGAGTTCCAAAGAATAGCAAGGAGAGATAAGAAAGCCTTTCTCAGCTATCAATGCAAAGAAATAGAGGAAAACAACAGAATGGGAAAGACTAGAGATCTCTTCAAGAAAATTAGAGATACCAAGGGAACATTTCATGCAAAGATGGGCTCGATAAAGGACAGAAATGGTATGGACCTAACAGAAGCAGAAGGTATTAAGAAGAGGTGGCAGGAATACACAGAAGAACTGTATAAAAAAGATCTTCATGACCAAGATAATCACGATGGTGTGATCACTGACCTAGAGCCAGACATCCTGGAATATGAAGTCAAGTGGGCCTTAGAAAGCATCACTACGAACAAAGCTAGTGGAGGTGATGGAATTCCAGTTGAGCTATTTCAAATCCTGAAAGATGATGCTGTGAAAGTGCTGCACTCAATATGCCAGCAAATTTGGAAAACTCAGCAGTGGCCACAGGACTGGAAAAGGTCAGTTTGCATTCCAATCCCAAAGAAAGGCAATGCCAAAGAATGCTCAAACTACTGCACAATTGCACTCATCTCACACGCTAGTAAAGTACTGCTCAAAATTCTCCAAGCCAGGCTTCAGCAATATGTGAACCGTGAACTTCCTGATGTTCAAGCTGGTTTTAGAAAAGGCAGAGGAACCAGAGACCAAATTGCCAACATCCGCTGGATCATGGAAAAAGCAAGAGAGTTCCAGAAAAACATCTATTTCTGCTTTATTGACTATGCCAAAGCCTTTGACTGTGTGGATCACAATAAACTGTGGAAAATTCTGAAAGAGATGGGAATACCAGACCACCTGATCTGCCTCTTGAGAAATCTGTATGCAGGTCAGGAAGCAACAGTTAGAACTGGACATGGAACAACAGACTGGTTCCAAATAGGAAAAGGAGTATGTCAAGGCTGTCTGTATATTGTCACCCTGCTTATTTAACTTCTATGCAGAGTACATCATGAGAAACGCTGGACTGGAAGAAACACAAGCTGGAATCCAGATTGCCAGGAGAAATATCATAACCTCAGATATGTAGATGACACCACCCTTATGGCAGAAAGTGAAGAGGAACGCAAAAGCCTCTTGATGAAAGTGAAAGTGGAGAGTGAAAAAGTTGGCTTAAAGCTCAACATTCAGAACACGAAGGTCATGGCATCTGGTCCCATCACTTCATGGGAAATAGATGGGGAAACAGTGGAAACAGTATCAGACTTTATTTTTTGGGCTCCAAAATCACTGCAGATGGTGACTGCAGCCATGAAATTAAAAGACGCTTACTCCTTGGAAGGAAAGTTATGACCAACCTAGATAGCATATTCAAAAGCAGAGACATTACTTTGCCAACAAAGGTCTGTCTAGTCAAGGCTACGGTTTTTTCCAGTGGTCAAGTATGGATGTGAGAGTTGGACTGTGAAGAAGGCTGAGCACCAAAGAATTGATGCTTTTGAACTGTGGTGTTGGAGAAGACTTTTGAGAGTCCCTTGGACTGCATTGGATCTCCTTGCAGTCCAAGGAGATCCAACCAGTCCATTCTAAGGGAGATCAGTCCTGGGTGTTCTTTGGAAAGAATGATGCTAAAGCTGAAACTCCAGTACTTTGGCCACCTCATGCGAAGAGTTGACTCATTGGAAAAGACTCTAATGCTGGGAGGGATTGGGGGCAGGAGGAGAAGGGGACGACAGAGGATGAGATGGCTGGATGGCATCACCAACTTGATGGACATGAGTCTGAGTGAACTCCAGGAGTTGGTGATGGACAGGGAGGCCTGGCGTGCTGTGATTCATGGGGTCGCAAAGAGTCGGACTAACTGAGCGATTGAACTGAACTGAACTGAAACAGAGCTATCTCATGACCAGTCATTTCACTCCCAGGTATACACCCCAAAGAAATGAAAACATACATCCACAAAATGTTCATCTGCAGCAACGTTCGCAGTGGCATTCTTCATAAAAGTGGAAACAATGGAAGTTCATCAACTAGTAAATGGATAAATAAAATGTGGTATGTCCATACAGTGAAATACCTTTTGGCCATAGAAAAGGATGAAACACAGATACATGCCATGATGTGAGCGGACCTGGAAAACATTCTGCTGAATGAAAGTAATGAGTCACAAAAGGACACATAATGTATGATTCCACTTATATGAATTGTGAAGAACAGGCAAATCTATAAAGACAGCAGCAGATTAGTGGTTATTTGGGCTGGGGAAAGAGAAAAATTAGAAATCACTGCTAGTAGATGCAGGGTTTCTTTTGAGAGGGAGAAAAATGTTCTAAAGTTAGATTGTGATGATGGTTGCACATTCTGCAAATATGCAACGGAAACTATTGAATTGCACCCTTTAAATGGGCAAATTTTATATGTGAATTATAGCTCAATAAAGCTGTTTTTTTTTATTTGTAAACTTTACAAATTGTATTAGTTTTGCCAAATATTAAAATGAATCCGCCACAGGTATACATGTGTTCCCCATCCTGAACCCTCCTCCCTCCTCCCTCCCCATACCATCCCTCCGGGTCGTCCCAGTGCACTAGCCCCAAGCATCCAGTATTGTGCATCGAACCTGGACTGGCAACTCGTTTCATACATGATATTATACATGTTTCAATGCCATTCTCCCAAATCTTCCCACCCTCTCCCTCTGCAACAGAGTCCATAAGACTGTTCTATACATCAGTGTCTCTTTTGCTGTCTCGTACACAGGGTTATTGTTACCATCTTTCTAAATTCCATATATATGCGTTAGTATACTGTATTGGTGTTTTTCTTTCTGGCTTACTTCACTCTGTATAATAGGCTCCAGTTTTATCCACCTCATTAGAACTGATTCAAATGTATTCTTTTTAATGGCTGAGTAATACTCCATTGTGTATATGTACCACAGCTTTCTTATCCATTCATCTGCTGATGGACATCTAGGTTGCTTCCATGTCCTGGCTATTATAAACAGTGCTGCGATGAACATTGGGGTACACGTGTCTCTTTCCCTTCTGGTTTCCTCGGTGTGTATGCCCAGAAGTGAGATTGCTGGATCATAAGGCAGTTCTATTTCCAGTTTTTTAAGGAATCTCCACACTGTTCTCCATAGTGGCTGTACTAGTTTGCATTCCCACCAACAGTGTAAGAGGGTTCCCTTTTCTCCACACCCTCTCCAGCATTTATTGCTTGTAGACTTTTGGATCGCAGCCATTCTGACTGGTGTGAAATAGTACCTTATAGTGGTTTTGATTTGCATTTCTCTGATAATGAGTGATGTTGAGCATCTTTTCATGTGTTTGTTAGCCATCTGTATGTCTTCTTTGGAGAAATGTCTATTTAGTTCTTTGGCCCATTTTTTGATTGGGTCATTTATTTTTCTGGAATTGAGCTGTAGGAGTTGCTTGTATATTTTTGAGATTAGTTGTTTGTCAGTTGCTTCATTTGCTATTATTTTCTCCCATTCTGAAGGCTGCCTTTTCACCTTGCTAATAGTTTCCTTTGATGTGCAGAAGCTTTTAAGTTTAATTAGGTCCCATTTGTTTATTTTTGCTTTTATTTCCAATATTCTGGGAGGTGGGTCATAGAGGATCCTGCTGTGATGTATGTCAGAGAGTGTTTTGCCTATGTTCTCCTCTAGGAGTTTTATAGTTTCTGGTCTTACGTTTAGATCAATAAAGCTGTTTTAAAAATGTGTTCTAAGGAGCTTTGGTTTCCTGAACATTCATGAGGGAATGTCATGAAAAAAGTAAGTTCAGCAAATGTAAGCCAAACAAGTTCAGTAAGGTTTTAATGCAGGACTTCTCAGAGCCTTCAATTTGTAGATATGCACAAGGACACTCCTAAGAGGAACATGTCTTAATAAGAGATGAAACTTATTGAGTTTTCACAATAGGCCAGACATACACTGACTCATTTATACATATTAACTAATTTACTTCTTATGCTAGCCCTAAAAGGTAGATATCATTAATACCCTCATTTCACAAAAGAAGACACTGAAACCCAGAGAGGTTGAGAATCTTGCTGGAGATCACACTGACACGAAGGGACAGTGCCAAGACTTGGACCCAACTTCCTCATTATTCAGGTTTTGTCTGTCCATCTTCTTTGCTGTTTTCCACCCAGTCACTCACTCCCGTAACACCTGGATTAATTTTCCTTGTAGCACACCATTACTGAATTTATGACGTGTTCTTGGGTTTTCTTCCTTATAATCTGTCCTCCTCACTAAAACACCAGCAGTGTGTGTGTGGACATCTGGTGCTCTAGTTCGTTGAATCTCTGGTGCCAAGAAGAACCTGGGTGCCAGGCAGCAGCTTGTCTCTGAGTGCTGGATGAATCACAAACCCGTCCACAGGTACTGGGAAGCCCTCCTGGCGCGTGCCTGGGCTCGGTCGACACTGGCAGTGGAAGGGGAAAACACCTGAGGAGTTTTATCACCTTGGCTGTGGGCGTGGAGCATGCCTTCTGGTCTTTTGTAAAAGATCTCTTTCTCCTGAAACCAGTTGCCAAGAAGTCTTTAAGATGGAAAACAAACAATAAAAGAAGGAAAAGAAACAGCAGAAGAGGAAGATGAGAATTACTTTAAAATTTTTAAAGTCTTTTAAAATCAAAGCAAGTCTCTGCTAGGTGTCGGCTGATTTTTCAAATAAAGTGGGACTAGACCTTGGAGCAAGAGTGGAAAGTAGTCATGGTGGGGTGTCTCTAGGTCCCAGCTTCAGTAGTTCCGACGACAGGGGTGAGTGGAGGAGAGCGATGAGTGTGGGGTATGAGGAAGAAAGAAATACATGGCAGAGAGGATGAGTCAGCCTGAGGCTGTGGGCCACCCTGCGTGCTGGCAAGCAGAGAGGGAGCCAGCCTGAGGAACTTTCCTGCAGACCCACATGAAGTGGGATGGACCTGCAGCTTCTAAAGCTCTCCTGGGTCTCCTCCTCCCGGGTGGTCTTCCGCTAAGGGATTTTGAACTCTGCAGGGATTCTGCTGTGCACTACTAAACCTTCTAGGCTTGGCTTCTTCTGTTAATGAAAGGCTCAGGCTTGCTTGAAGCATCTTGAGCTGGAGGTCCCAGCCACAGAGACCCTGGAAGGTTAGACTGGAGGCCCTAAACATTTCCAACCACCTACTGAATATTTTTATCCCCCCCACCCCGCCAAAAAAAAAAACCATCACAAAACCCAGAAACAGTCAAGTCCCTAAATGGCACTTTTACTTTTTACTGGTAGGAACTACCAGGGACAGAAAAACATGTTAAATGGTACCACAGGGATATAACCCACAAACTCTTAACTGCACAAAACTCTCTGGAACAAATGACTTGGTGTCTCCCACAAGTAAACTGCAAGGAAGGAAAAGAGAGAATCCTCTAGAATGAAAGAGTCTTAAGAGAAATATCACTCATTTCACATGCCAGAAAGATTATGCTCAAAATCCTTCAAGTTAGGATTCAGTAGTACATGAATGGAGAACTTCCAGATGTACAAGCTGGATTTAGAAAAGGCAGAGGAACCAGAGATCAAATTGCCAACATACACTAGATCATAGAAAAAGCAAGGGAATTAAAAAAATAATCTACTTCTGTTTCATTGACTACACTAAAGTCTTTGACTGTATGGATCACGACAAACTGTGGAATATTCTTAAAAGGATGAGAATACCAGACCACATTACCTGCCTCCTGAGAAATCTGTATGCAGGTCTAGAAGCAACAGTTAGAACCAGACATGGAACAATGGACTGGTTCCAAATGGGGAAAGGAATATGTCAAGGCTGTATATTGTCACCCTGCTTATTTAGCTTCTACACAGAGTACATCATGGAAAATGCCAGGTTGGATGAATCACAAGCTGGAATCAAGATTGCTGGGAGAAATATCAATGACCTCAGACATGCAGATAATACCATTCTAATGGCAGAAAGTGAAGAGGAGCTAAAGAGTCTTTTGATTGAAGGTGACAGAAGAGAGTGAAAAAGCTTGCTTAATACTCAACATTCAAAAACTGAAGATCATGGCATCTGGTCCTATCAGTTCAGTTCAGTTCAGTTCAGTCACTCAGTTGTGTCCGACTCTTTGCAACCCCATGAATCGCAGCACGCCAGGCCTCCCTGTCCATCACCAACTCCCGGAGTTCACTCAAACTCACATCCATCGAGTTGGTGATGCCATCCAGCCATTTCATCCTCTGTCATCCCCTTCTCCTCCTGCCCCCAATCCCTCCCAGCATCAGAGTCTTTTCCAATGAGTCAACTCTTCGCATGAGGTGGCCAAAGTACTGGAGTTTCAGTTTTAGCATCATTCCTTCCAAAGAACACCCAGGGCTGATCTCCTTTAGAATGGACTGGTTGGATCACCTCATGGCAAATATATTGGGAAAATACGGAAACAGGGTCATATTTCATTCTCTTGGTCTCTAAAATCAATGTGGATGGTTACTGCATCCATGAAATTAAAAGATGCTTGCTCCTTGGAAGATTGCTATTGCAAACCTAGACAGCGTATTAAAAAGCAGAGACATCACTTTGCCAACAAAGGTCCATACAGTCAAAGCTACAGTTTTTCCACTAGTCACGTATGGATGTGAGTGTTGGACCATGAAGAAGGCTGAGTGCCAAAGAATTGATGCTTTTGAACTGTGGTGTTGGAGAAGACTCTTGAGAGTCCCTTGGACTGCAAGGAGATCAAACCAGTCCATCCTAAAGGAGATCAACTCTGAATATTCACTGGATGGGCTGGTGCTGAACTGAAGTTAAAATACTCTGGCCACCTGATATGAAAAGCCAACTCACTGGTAAAGATCCTGATGTTGGGCAAGATTGAGAGCAAGAGTAGAAGTGGGTAACAGAGGATGAGATGGTTGGATGGCATCACTGACTCAATGGATATGAGTTTGAGCAAACTCTGCAAGATAGTGAAGAACAGGGAAGCCTGGTGTGCTGCAGTCCATGGGGTCTCGAAGAGTCGGACATGACTTAGCAACAATAGCAATGAGAGAAATATCAATCCGCAGCCATGCACAGATGCACCTTGTTTGCATTTTGACAAGAACAAACTGAAAACAATTCATGAAATTTCTGGGAAATTTCAACAGTGATAGCATATTTGGTGATATGAAAGGATGATTGTGAAGTCAAGTTTTGATATGATAATGGATCATGGTTATTTTTTAAAGGATCCTTATGCTTTAGAGATATTTGTTCAAATACTGTGGATGAAGTAATACCCAGGATTTGCTTCTAAATAATCTGGAATGAGGGTGGGGAAAGGGAGGATGTACTGGATTGGCCAAAATGTTTGTTTGGGGTTTTCCATTTTATGGGAAAATCCAAACAAACTCCTGGTTGACCAATCATGGCAGCTGGTGTTGGGTCTATGGGAGTGGATTACATAGCCCCTCCCTAAAAACAAGCATGACTTCATCAATCAAATGACCTACAGGATTACAAATATTTTGGGCCTCTTATTAAAATTCAATTTAACTTTGTTTCATTGCTCTGCCTTACAACCTACAATCCAGGTATACAATCACTGGCTATGAAAAATGTGTGAATTTATGTGTTACCTTGGCTTAGAGGCAATATCATATAGTGGCTGAGAGCCGAGAAACTATTCCTGTCTGTGTTTTGTCATCTGCATCTTTAGAAAACCCAGCAAATTCACTTATATTTCTCAGAGCCTCAACTTTCTCTCCTAAAATGGGAAGGAGTAAATAAGATTTTGCATGTTTGATGTTATGACCAGTGGCAGCAACACCAGAATAATTCACAGTAGAGGCTTATTCATATTAAAAAATTATGCTGGGCTTCCCTCATAACTCAGTTGGTAAAGAATCTGCCTGCTATGCAGAAGACCCCAGTTCAATATGCGGGTTGGGAAGATCCCCTGGAGAAGGGATAGGCTACCCACTCCAGTATTCTTGGGCTTCCCTTGTGGCTCAGCTGGTAAGGAATCTGCCTGCAATGTGGGAGACCTGGGTTTGATCCCTGGGTTGGGAAGATTCCCTGGAGAAGGGAAAGGCTACCCACTCCAGTATTCTGGTCTGGAGAATTCCATGGACTGTATGGTCCATGGGGTCTCAAAGAGTCCAACACGACTGAGTGACATTCACTTTCACTTTCCCTGGTGGCTCAGTGGTAAAGAATTCGATGGCCAATGCAGAAGACATGGGTTCGATCCCTGATCTGGGAAGATCCCTCATGCCTTGGACCAACTGAACCCGAGGGCCACAACTACTGAGCCTGTGCTCTAGAGCCCAGGAGTTGCAACTGCTGAAGCCCTTGAGCCCATGCTCCACAAGAGAAGCCACCACAATGAGAAGCCCATACAGCACAACTACAGAGTGGCCCCCGCTTGCCACAGTTAGAAAAAAAAGCCCACCCAATAACAAAGGCCCAGCACAGCCAAAAATAAAGAAATAAAATTACTTTTAAAAATTATGCTTCTTTGGGCATCTGTAGAAAGATGACTGGATGAAATACTAAAGAGAGATTACAGAGATAAATCCCTCAGGGTGTCATTCAACAAGCACAGCTGAGTATCTTCCCTGTGTCAGGCACAGAGGAACCGGGACCACTGGCTGAGCTCAGCGCCTGCTCCCCGGGGAAGAGAAAGGAAGGCATGTCAAGACAAGGAAAAAGCAGGGGTCAAGACTTAGGGGCAGTGTGGAAAGAGGTCCAGACCAGATCTGAAGGACACAGGAAAATGAGCCAGGCTGGATTTAGGGAGGGAGGGCAGAAAGCACGGAGAGAAAAGAGGACAAAGCATTCCAGGCTGTTAAGGGAAGAGCAAGTGCAAAGGCCCTTGGGGCAAGAAGGACTAATTCCAGGGTCAGAAGGATCACAGAGTCCCGAGCAGGACAAAGGGCAATGGAGTTGCAGTTCGTTCATTTTAACTTCATATCTTCTGAATTACGTAAATATTTTATGGAAGCGTGTATCATTCTTACAATTTTTTAAAAGTTTAAAAATATACACACAAAAGTAAAACACTTTATAAAGCCCCAAGAAGTAAAGATATTATAGCATTTTCTCTACTCTTTTCCTCTCAAGAATTCGACAAGATGTTAAAATTCATTCACATTTGCTTCAAGGAAAAAAACCCTTTGTTTAAATATACCAAGCAAAGGATCCTCTCCTGTCTGGTTTGCTGAAAGGGCCTCCCCATCCTTCCCCACCTCTTGGTGCGTTAGACACAGAAACGATCATTGCACCTAATTTAAATGATGCTCTTTCTAACCATCGTGAAGCCGCTGGTCCTCAAACACATTTCTCAGTGACAGGCTAAGCTTGGAGGAAAGACCCGCAAGAAAGGTTTGGGGAAAAGCTCTTCACTGTTCCAAGTGTGTGCAGTTGGAATGCAGTTTGGGGAGCTCCCTGACCCTGGCCCTCATCCCTGTGCTGAGCGCAGTGGACCAGCAGGAGGAAAGAACTTGGTATTGGGACTGCCCTGCAAAGTGGCACCTGAGTTTCCTCTGCAATCTGTCGCTAGGGATAGAATCTGTTTTTTTGGTTTCCTCTCAGCCTAGGGCTGGGCCAGTTCACTTTGATGTAAAGGAGGTGCATGCGGGTTACCTGAGTGAAAGTAGATAACTGAGGGCAGGGATGTGCTGCCTGGGAGGAGGGCTCAGGCCGCCCCTTCTGGTCCATGCAGGGAGAGTCCCAGAGAGGCCTGTCTGCACCTTGCAGTTTCTGCCTGTAGGAAGGCCAGCTTTATTATGGGTTTGTTCCCTTCACTGTTTAGATCCCCTGCCCCGGCCCCCACCCAGCTCAGGACCTTTCATTTCATGTCAGGTCTAGAGGGGCCATTCATTGGCTTCTGGCTGAGTGTTAGCGCTATGTGATACAGAAGGGTTTCTGCCCTCCTGAGGGACAGAGACCAGTGGTCAGATGGTCCCAGTCCTGGGAGAGAGGCACCCCACTCAGCCTCTCCGTTCAAAGACCTTTTATTTGTTTGTTTCTCATGGAGAACCCAGCTGCTGCAAAGCCTTCATCTGAAAGGTGAGAAACCTGAGGCCGGAAGGGCAATTCTACCCATCAAAGAAACCCCTGCAAAATTATGACCCATTTCCAGCCAGACCCTCAGTGGTGCCTCATAACCTAATGGTAAGAGCTCCACTTTGGAGTCGAGATTTACCTTTCATCGTGCTGATCACAATGCAGTCTTGTACAACCCACTCAGGCTCTCCAAGCCTTAGTTTCTTCATCTGTGAAATAGGGAGAATAATTTTTACTGCATAGGGTTGTTGATTCAAATGCACAGCTCGCCCTCAATTATTTTAGTGTTCACCTATTTCTCCTCAATTTCCCCCTTCCCTTAGACTGTGAGTCCCCTAAGGGCAAGGACTCTGTCTGCCTTGCTCACAGACGTGTCCTCAGTAACTACAATTGCCTAGGGCAGGCTACAATTGCCTAGTGTAGGGTAGGCAATGAGGAAGTATTAGTGTTGATAATAATAAAGGCCCTCAGCACAGGGCTTGGCACAGACAGTCATCATTATCAACACAGGGAGTTTGTTATTTATGGTGGGAAGCAGGTTTTGTTTCAACAGTATCAAATGACCAGAAACTGAGGGAACAAAACAGTTCTCTGGAGAGAGCCTGCTGTCAGGTGGCTCTTCTGGGGCCAAGACCCCAGGACACCATCCTGCCCCCTACTCCCTAGGAAGGTCTCAGTGCCACCTTGCTCCAAGGCCTCTCCCTGTTTCCTCTCCCTCAAGGAAACTGTCCCCCAGGGGCAGCACTCCTTCCCTGAGGCTTCAGAATTTCTGTCTTTTGCTCTAGAAGAGAGTAGGAGTGAAGGCTCAGTTCAAATCTGCAAGGGGAGGATTGCTAGGTTAAAAATACTGGATGAACAATTAAATAAGAATTTTGGGTGAACAATGAAATCATTTTTTAGTAAGAGTGTCCCACAGATTGCATGGGACCAAGTTATCCTTAAAAAAAGTATTCACTGTTTATCTGCAATTCAATTTTAACTGAGGGTCCTGTGTTATAATTTGCAAAATCTGGCAGCCCAACAAAGTGATGGAGCTGGGATATTAACCCAGGCTTGCCTGGGCTTGTGGACTGCTTTCTCCTCTCTTGCAAAATCCCCACTGGTGTGGTTATGAGAGTTTAAAGGGAGCGGCTGAATGAAATAGGTTTTTAAGCCCTAGGCTACTACATAAATGCTAGCAAAGGCAGAAATTTCGTTCGCCTTGATCCTCATCTGCACCCAGTGCCTAGAACTGTGTCTGATACACAGTTGGATAGCCATAACTACTTGTTTTAGTGAAAAATCACTGATACGACTTTCCTAAATAGGAGATATTTGGGAGATATTCCCAAAAAAGGAGATATAAAACCATTTCAAGGTCTCAAATCTTGGTACCACACCCCAAATATATCCTGCTGGTCCCTGAGGCTTGTCAGAAGGTACCCAGGAAGGGGCCCAGGTGAGACTGCACCTGATAGAGCCCTGCGCACAGATGTCTCAGTCAGTGCAAGCGCTATGCACATCCGTTAGTCCAGCCCCACCTGGGGGTGAGGTGTGCGCATGCGCAGTCCGGCCCCCCCACTTCGGGAGAGGAGCTCTGTCCTTCCAGGCCCCACCCTGGAAGTGCATTGTGGGTACAGAGAAGGGTGATCTCAGGCCAGGTGGAGCTCCTGTTGTTGGACGCTTTTGTTGCAGCGGCTCCTTATGGCCTTTACGCCCAGGGGCCCTGAGGCCTCGTTTTTCGAGGTTTTGGACCGGCACAGGGCTTCTCTCCTGGCCGCCTTGAGGAGAGGCGGCGAGGAGCCCGCGGGCGGGGGGATGCGCTTGGCTTCCAGGTATACGGGCTCTTTCTGGGGCACAGACGGCTGGGAGTTAGGGAGCAAGAAGGTTCTGCCCAGCCAGGCTTGAGGTGCTCTGTGGAGAAATGCTGGGCCCCCTTCCCGTCTCCCCAATCTGGAGAGCAAGGCTGCCTCAGAATGTTGAGGCCACAGAGGCCTGTTTGGCCCACCAGCCCTGAACCCCAAGAAAGGCCCTTGTTTAGTGCCCCCTATTTCTTCTGTTAATTTATTCTCAATTCAAAAAGCCAGGTGCCAGCCACACTTACACCCCACCCCCACAGTAACCCCTCCCACCCCGTGTCTTCTAGAATGTTCCAGGAGCATCCCCACAGCTGGGGTCACAGGTTTCCTGAGATCTGGACAGTTTGAGGAGTTTAAGGCACAGTTTGGCTTGGTGTTTATTTTTTTTAAGTTGTGGAAATTTAGAAGTTTTCAAGCATTTTTTTTTTAAGAAAAGGTGGGGGGAAATCAGTGTTGTAAGTTCTTAATAAGTGTGTTTTATCAAAATGAATGAGGCAGTCAACACATTTTAAGTGGTTTATAGTAAGACAATGGGATTTATGGACCTGAAAGGGAAGAAAACACACATTTCTTTAAATCAGTTAAAGCAGTTAGAGTTTAGCTTAGAGTGTGGTGCTGATAAAATCAATTACAGAGGTTCTCCAGCTGCCCAACCTGGAGTTAACTGCAGGAAATATGTTTACATTATTCACCACTTTCACTTAAAATGCTCTGTTGTTCCGCTTACTTGATCTGCTTTTCTAGTTTATCAGCAAGGTTTTTCACTTAAACAAATTACTGTCATTTAAGCCCAAACCAACTACCAAAAAAACCTTCAAACAAATTTACAAAATGTTTTAGTTTAAGGGAGTACTAGAAGAGGGTAAAAGAAGGGGGTGGCAGTCCCTGTTTAGGTTTCAGATGTAAATCTGATTGTTTTAAAGTTGGTCATAATATTACTGCAGCTTTTTTTCCAAACTAGAAAAATGAATAAGATACTTGAATCAGTTTTTGCTCCCCAAATTAGAAAATATTGAATGTTTTAAAAGTTATTTTCTGATACATGCATTTTCAATGAAAGCTGTGAAGTTTCTATGGAAATTAGAACACTACATTTTGTGCATTTTCTAGATTTAATATGATTTTCCTTCCTAGGCAATATTTTTATGGTGTTTATAACAGAATAACATTTTTTGAAGCTGATGGCTTGTGAAATTAAGAGTCAGCTGACAGAAAACTGGGCTAAGTCTTAATAATTTTCTGTGGTGTAGTAGTTGCCAAGCCCTTTTATGGTAATGATTAAACTTTTTTCTTTTTGTATCACTAAAATTCAAAAGGGCTGATTTATGACATGACATCAATTAGGGTAACACACTACAGTAAGAACTGTTTTTTGGAAATATTTTCACATTGCATTTGGGGAAATAAATTCAAAGCCAGTATTACATCAGTTAAAAGATTTATCAGTAGTATTTCAAGGCAATGAGTGTGTATTTAAAGTAGGTTGATCTGAAGATCAATGTATTTATATCAATACATTGTATCAATACATTTATATTAATGTATTTATAAATTGGTCATTAAAAGGGAGATATTACTTAAGTTGGTAATTGTTTGAGAAGTAAAATTACAAGCAAATGAAATTTCTTTGAAATTCACCACTACCAATACAATTGTTGTAATGTATTACTCATGTTAAAAGTTAATGTATTACTCATGTGGGAGAGAGTATTATTGACATGTATCATCTAGTCTTAAAAAACAACCAGTGAAACAAAAAATTAATATTCTGGAGAAATGTTACCTATTGTAAAGGTCTAATTTAAAATTAAGATTGAATCATTGTGTGTTTATTGTTTCAGTTCTGAGGTTCTTTCATCTATAGAAAAAATTATCCAAGACATAGTCACAAGCTTGGCAAGAAATGAAGCGCCTGCATTCACAATAGACAACAGATCAAGCTGGGAAAATATAAAGTGGGCGTTTTGCATTTTTAAATTTTTAAGTGCATTATCTAAGTCATTATTAGAATTTATGTGAGTTAGCGTTCTAGTTGGATTTAATTCTATTTGTTGCCTTTACCCTGCCAAAAAGGATTTAAGGAAGTTTATAAAATACATACCATACAGGCAGGTTATATAAACTAGAAGTAGGTGTTAAAGATAAGGCAAAGGGAAAACAATGCTAGGAACAAAAAAATGGAGCACCAAAAGAAGTTAGAATTCAAAATGCATATGATAAAGTCTTACAGTCCTGCTAAAAATAGGCGCCAGCCTTGGATCTAAGCTTTCTAGCACTCAAAGGGGAGAATATCACCATCAGAATTCTTATCTGTACTGCAGAGGCAAACCACTTGCTCAGGGGAGCTATAACCAGCCCTGATATTGAGACCAAAATAAATGTATCCTGAGCACAGAACACATTGCAATGGCTCATTCTCTTAGCAGATTTCCTGTGGAGTCATGTCCCCAAGAGGGGAAAATCAGCAAACAGCTTTATCAGAATCTTGGAATCTAGTTACATAGTTGGATTCTTTCAGGTCCTCAACCTGTAGACCCTTTTCACTAAACAATGAAAAACACTGCAAAATTAGTCCTCAGTAAGAGTTACAGGAAAAGAATGAAAGAAATCTTAAGGCTCTTAGTCATTCATTATTCTTTTATGATCAATATAATTAGTGAAACTGTAAACTTTTGAATCATATTTTGCAAGGTGGATTTCACCAAACCTAGAAGCAGCTGTTACCTGGCCTGTTTGCCTGGTGCCTTCTGCCATCTTTAGGGCAGGCTTGGCAGTTCAATTTAACAACCTAGTATAAACTTATTTCATTACTGTAACTTTCGGGGTAAATTAAATGAAATATTTCAAAACTTATTATTAAATTGAATAAAAGTATTAAATCAATAAGCAAAATGCTAATAAAATTGTGAAATAATTTATAATAGTCACGTACCCTGTCTTCCCAGGAAAGAAATACACACACATGCACACACACTATAATCAAAGGTGTTTAATTCATGTATTTTAAACACTCTTTTAGTGCCTCTGTATGTTGCCAAGATAATTACCTAATTACCACTTGGAATTCTCTAAGCTTATAAACGAGGTTATCCTAAAACTTCAGTGCTTACATTGGGAAGAAATGTGGATTTAAATGATGTTCAGAAGAGGAAATTAATCATATGTTGTTTGGTGTTCAGAAGTTAACTCTTTTTTTATTCTATTCCCTTGCTTTAAACAAAATGACAGGTTTGAAGATTCTGTGGGTCTTCACATGGTATCTCATTGTACCACAAGAAAAATCAAAAGTGATTCACCAAAATCAGTTAAAAATTTTGGTAAATTCATCTTTCTTAGCTTTTAGTGGTAAAATAAATAATTTTGATTACTCTCTGGGTTATAGTTGTTCTGAGCTAAATAATTTTTACTTGTTCATTAATAGGCCATCCTGTACTTGAAATAAATTTGTAGAATTCTGCATTGTCAATAACTGTGGAAGTAAAGTATTATTCCAAAATGAATGTTCAAGTATATGATTCAGTGGGAAAATATTCAATTTTGCTGTACATAGAACACTTAATTTTATCTAACTTGTAGACAGTTATCATTCTGTACTTAACACTTCTCTTTTGGAAAGATAATTTTTATAATGTTGTGCAAAGTAACTAGAGAGAGTTAATCCTTGATCACAGAATGTTTTGATTTTTGTAAGTAATAAGTAACTCACTTATTGCATCTTATTTTCCAGCACTAATTCTTAAAATATTTTCCATGATTTATAAATTAGTACAGAGCAATACTTATGCAACCAAAAGGTAAGTACATTGTTCTAATAAATTATTCTTTGAAATGCGTTGTGGGTTAAGTGGGACTGACTTTCATTATATGTGTGGGATTGACTTTCATTATATGTTTTGAAAAGTTACATAAAACTAGTCTGTGGGTAATAAATTATTTGTTTACATCCACTCAAAGCTTTCTTCAGTTCATATTCCAATATTTATCATATTCAGATAAAATATGATTAATTAAAAAATATATTTTTAATATTTTCATAGAGACATTTATTACACTGACAGCCAACTCTTTGGTAACCAGACTGTTGTGGACAATATTATTAATGATATTTCCTGTATGTTAAAAGTGCCAAGGAGGAGTCTGCATATTGTAAGTAGCATTTAATAAAAGATACTTTAAAACAAAAAGTATGAAAATTATAGTAGAAGAATAAATGTAATCTGTGCCTTCTTTTCATATTTTTGATATTATATTTTTCTCACTATGAATTTGAATAATCTAGTCTCAGTGTATCCCCTTGGCTAAAGGAAGCAAAACTGATGAATTGTCAAATACTTTTCATTCCTAAACACTTATGTATTTTCTCCTTTATTTCTTAAATTTCAGTCTGATCCAAAACCCCTATATAATTTAGCAGGTGAACATGAGAAGGGACTTAGAAGCATAAAATGCACTGGGGAAAAAGGTTTCATATATGACTATTACTTTTTTCAGCTGTCTACATCAAAAGGTTTAATTGCTGGCGATTTAAAGTACCTGGAGGAAGACGGCACCAAGGTGAACTGCACGCGTGCAACAGTAAGCATCATAATGTGTTCATGTGCTTCCACGCCATATCAAACTCATTTGTGTTTGAAACGCACTTTATTGACTGGCTTTGTTATGTAGTTCAGAGCTTAAGACTTTAAAATAAAATGAAAGGATGAATAGGTATATGCTTTAGGGGTTGTATATTACCCAGTTTCCAAATATGCCAGTTGTCAGATGTCATATTGAAATAAACAAACATACACATTCCTTTTTTAAATGCACTGTTTTTTGTTTTCAGGTAGAGTGTGACTTGACCATTTTAGCATGGCTATTTATGTGATGTTCATAAAATTTTCTGGTTCTGAAATTTGTAAGTTTGAGACTAAAGTGTTTGCTAGGCTTTAGTACATAGAAAGTCACAGAACTAGCACAGAAGTTTGGAAATGGTTAACTCACCATTTTGGAAAGAGGAGAATGACACCTATGAGAAGGAAGTCTTTCCTTCATCAGTTTCTGCTTTTTAAGTCACATATCTATAAAGTTTCCAAGAAATTTTCACCTGCTGGGAAGTAGTTTGGGTCGTGTGTCTGTTTTCTTATTGAAAAGTAAATCTGTGTCCTACTGTTTTCTTACTGAAGCATAGACTTCTGATGACAGTGTATTTTTAAAAATGAAAATTAAAAAAATATAGGGCTTCCCCAGTGGCTTAGTGGTAAAGAATCCACCTGCAATACAGGAGACTCAGAGACACGGGTTCAATCCCCGGCTTGGGAAGATCCCCTGGAGGAGGAAATGGCAACCCACTCCAATATTCTTGCCTGGGAAATCCCATGGACAGAGGAGCCTGGCGGGCTACAGTCCACAGGGGTTGCAACTGATGCAACTAAACAACAACAAAAAGTGTTCTTGATAAATTTTTAAATGTTATTGTGTTTGTTTGCTTAGTCGCTTAGTCATGTCTGACTCTTCGAGACCCCATGGACTGTAGCCCACCAGACTCTTCTGTCCATGGCGATTCTCCAGACAAGAATGCTGAAGTGGATTGCCATGCCCTCCTCCAAGAAATCTTCCCAACCCAGGGATCGAACCCAGGTCTCCCACATTGCAAGTGGATTCTTTACCATCTGAGCCACCAGAGAAGCCCAAATGTTGTTATACTTGCTGTTTATTTAAAATAAAAACTGTCTCCTCTTGTTAACTTAGGCTGTTGCTGTGCCATCTAATATTCAAGGAATTCAGAGTATCCTTTGAGTGAGAAAGCTATTTAAATTTACAGAATGTTCATTCATTTTTACTTTAATAAATCAAGCCTTCATAATGTGTAACCAGTAAGCCATACCCTGTATTGGTCAAGATGAACACATCATGCTCCCTTTTCTAGGATATTTTTAGGAGCTCACTACCTAGTAAGAAAGATATGTAAATACGGTGTGTGAATAGGTGGCGCTAGTGGTAAAGAATCTGACTGCCAGTGCAGGAGAGGCAAGAGAAGCAGGTTCGATCCCTGGCTTGGGAAGATGCCCTGGAAGAGAATAGGTATCTGAAGTATGAAGGTAAAAACAAAAATTCTGTATCTGTAGCTACTTTTGAATTGATCGATATGGCATCGTTACTTATAATTAGTGGTTCAGTTGAAACACACATGCCTTAAATTTATCAGCCTTAACTTCACAGATTTAATTACAGATGCGAAATTTCTACTAATTGTAGAAAAAGATGCAACATTTCAGCGCCTCCTGGATGACAACTTTTGCAACAAAATGTCTCCATGCATCATGGTTACGGTATATTATCTGCTTTTACCTCAATTACCAGACTAATGTACTACTTTGGTGATCAGTAAGAGGGGTTTATGGCTTCCCAGATGGCTCAGTGGTAAAGAGTCTGCCTGCCAGTGCTGGAGACATGGGTTCTATCCCTGGGTCAGGAAGCTCCCTTGGAGTAGGAAATGGCAACCTGTTCTAGTATTCTTGCCTGAGAAATCCCAAGGACAGAGGAGCCTGGCGGGCTACAGTCCAAGGAATTGCAGGGTCAGACACAACTGAAGCACATATACACACAAGAGTGGCTTATAACTTCATCTATGAGTTTGAACAGCATTCTCTTGTCACTGTGAAGCATCCTTTGGGATTATAGAACAAGAATTTCCAAGGTGTTTATTTAACCATCCTCAAATCTAACTGAAATCAAGGTGATGGTCCCGATTCTTAAACACCAGAGATTTTCTAATAAAAATGTAAGTTTACACAGGCTCTCAGTATCACCCTCAACACCATTCCCACAGGGGCTACTTGTCTTGACTATAATATGGTAACATGGGAACTTTGACAGGGTTGAATGAACAAGAGCCACTCCTTGTTCTTCCTCACACAGTTTGTATGCTGTTGAAAGAACAGCAAAGAACACAGAAGCGTATGTTGAGGTAATACACAGGGAACTACAGGCAATAATTAGCAAAGGGTAATGCAGGAGGTGTTCATAGAACTGGGGAGACCAGTGACATCCGCTGGCCTGGGGAAGAAGGAGGTGGCAGTACAGGAAGCCAGGGGTGTGGGTCAGTGAGATGATGGGAGAGCAACAGACACATCAGGTTCCCCCTCCTGTACCAGCCTTCCTCCACTCTTACAGATCTGCATAAAGACCTAGTTCTCTGAAGAAAAAAAAAAAGCTCATCTACTTACAGTTCTCTTGGCTTATTAATAGTAAGTATGATGTTTGTGAGGTATGTTTGTGGAAGCAGTAGGAGAGCTGACCTGCCGAGGGAGCAGGATGTTGGGCAGCTGTTGGCATCTTGGAAGGCCTGGCCACCCCCAGGAGGCATCCTGATTTAGTGCAAAAATATCAAGTGTTAACAAAAGTGAGGAGGATTGGTGAGAAAGGAAATGACAAGGATTCGTGTGGTAGCATCATTAGTTAGATGGATAGGGAGATAACTGGATTCAGGAAGCCTGTCTGGAGGCTCTCAGGTGGCAGGTTGCCAGGGAAATGGTTAAAGAGAAAGGACTTAAGCAAAGGACATTTCCAAGGCAAGTTTAAAAGGACGTGATGACCATGGGGTGAGAGGAATGAGTCAAAATGACTCTAGTGTGTGGAGCTTTACCACGATGTCCCCGTGGATGCTACAGAACAAGTGGCAGGGAGGCTTGGTTCTTCATAGAAAAAAGATGTTGAATGTAGTCTTAGAAATAAAAATTTGAGATGCTAACAGGAGATCCTAGTGGCATGTGCCCAGTTTGAAGAGAGGGGAGAACAGTTGTGACAGAAAATGTACACTGAGACCTCACCAGTAACAAAGGCCATACCTGAACCCCTGAAGTGATCGCTCAATGGCGTTGTCCTGTGGTTCACTTTTGGTGGAGTCCTCCTGCTCTTTCACACCTTCCTGGTGAGAGTGCATGCTTGCTGGACCGATCAGAAGACAAGCTGTTACAGACAAACCAGCAGTGGCCCAGGCCTCCGTTTCAGCCCTTGGAGTTTGAATCACAGCTGGTACTAGTGCACTGGAGATGCACATAAAGCTCAGCTCTTGGTCACATTTCTCTTTTTACCTTGTCTTTCCTCTTGAATGCTGCCTTCTAGTCTTTGTCTACCTACATGTTGGTGCTGTCATGGCAGCCGTTGATAATTGCTGTTGTTACTATGGTGAAACACCCACTAGTAGCTGGCCTGTAGTAGCTGCCCCTGCAGAGGGGAGCTTAGAGTCGAGGGCTGGGCTAGGAAGGAATATTTGGTACTGTCTGACTCCTCTACCACTTATATGGGTTATCTCTCCCAAAGGAAACAATTAAAATACACTACCATTCACTATGTATTCGTGATACACCAGGAACTCTGCTAGGTACTTTACGTAATAAGGGTTCACATTTACTGCTGTTTTCTACTTTGTTCAGTCACTCAGTTGTGTCTAACTCTTTCAGATCCCATGAACTGCAGCACACCAGCTCCCTCTCCTTCACCATCTCTTGGAGCTTATTCAAACTCATGTCCGTTGAGTCAGTGAAGCCATCCAACCATCTTATCCTCTGTTGCCCCCTTCTCTTCATGCCCTCATATCAACTTGTAAAGTCTCTCCAGCCTTATGAGATAGGTATTATTATCATCCCCATTTTAACAATAGAACACTGGGACTCAGGAAGGTATTTTACCACAATCTCAAGGCTGGGGACTTGGAGAGGGACTCCCCTGGTGGTCCAGTGGTTAAGAATCTGCAATGCAGGGGATGTGGGTTCAATCCCAGGTCGTGGAACTAAGATCCCACACTCCACAGGGCAACAAAGCCTAAGTGCCACAACAAAAGATCCTGTGTGCTGCAACTAAGACCAGACATAGCCAAATAAGTAAATTAAATAAATACATATTAAAAAAAAAAAAAAAAAACTTGAGCCACCAGGGAAGCCATAGTACTGGGATTAAGATAGTTCAACTCCACATTGCTACAGTGCCATAACTCTGTGTGGTAGGCATATTTAGCCCAGTTTTATAAATAAAGCCACAGCCTAAAGAGACTAGGAAACCCACTAGTGATTGGTGGAGAGGGAATTCAGACTCAGGGCTATCCCATCAAAAGCCCGTTCTCACCTCTACTTGCTTCCTCCCTGTTCCACATTTCATTTGGTTTCCTGTTCTCTCTTTTAACAGTATTGTAATGCTCTTCAAATTATTTTTCTACATAATTATTGTTTTAATCACGTCATAATACTATTCTACTGTTTGGTTTTATTAAATCCTGAGTTTAAACCAGATACTTTTAAATGCTTTATAATTATTTAATAACTTAGTTCCTGTAATAATAGCAGAAGGTGTTATTACAAAGCCCCAGACCTCAGAGAGTTTTCATGACTGTTAAGATCCATGCTGCTAAGAAGTGGCAGAGCCAGGCGCCTCTGCAGGCAGTCGGCTCTGAAGCCGATGCACGTCACCACTGTGCGATGCTGCCTGTTGTTAGATCTTTTGGATATTTACTGTGGTTTCTGTCCTTTTAAGTAACACTGCAGTGGACATCTTTATGTATGTCACATTTTTTATTATTTTTGTTTCTGCTAAAATATTTTCCTAGGCCTGGGATAATTAAGTCAAAGTTATGAAGATATTTATGTCAATAATAAAATAAGGATACAGTGTCATCAGTTTCATTCTACTGAAATTAAAATGCATGATTTCAATCCTTGCTTTTAGGGAAAGGGGGTACCTGATCTGAACACAAGACTTCTAATCAAGAAGTTGTGGGATACATTTCACATTCCTGTTTTCACTCTGGTAGATGCTGATCCACATGGTAATTTATTGTTAGACTATTTGAAATAGTCATAATCAAATCATATTTATAGCTTGTGTTTTTCTGCTCATAGAACACTTTCATAAAATACTTTAAAAGAATATGATTATTAGATTTAAATGAATGACTAATCATTTGGGATATTTATTGTTTTTTTACTGTATTAAACTGAACCATAAATTTTCCACTGGTATTGTTCACAAAAATAAAAACTGCAGATGTTAGATATAATTATCTAACTATAATATGCAAGGAGACAAATTTAAAAGTTAACTTTCTTTTAACAGGCATAGAGATAATGTGTATCTATAAGTATGGATCTATGGTAAGTATAGAAAAATATTTTTCCTTTTCCACTATTGAGATAGTTTATATTATTCACTGGAGTGATTTCTGCATTTACTTATCAGCCCCTAGTAAGCTGAGGGCCCCCAAAAGGTACCAGGGAAGCTACTGTCCTAGTCTAGGGCCGCTCTGTTTCAGAGTCTGTGATTCCAGCTTCCAGCATAACCAGTGTGACTCCAGATGACAGAGTGGGATTACCTTTGGGCAAGAGGCCTTAATTATCCTCCACTCTCCTGGCCTGCTGAAGTAATGGCAAGCCCTCCGCATAGCAACACTGATTACCAATTATACCCTGAAAAGCATATATAGTCTTGAATTCTGACTTTTACAATTCCAACCATCAGGAGAAATAAAAAGACCACCAAACTTTACCACTAGGGACGGCAACTGCTACACATCAGTGGTTCTCAAAATGTGGTCCTGGGAAGCTGTTAGAAATGCAATTCTCAGTCCCCATGCAGACCTCCTGAGTCTGGAATTCTAAGGGTGGGCCCTCCAAGTGATCCTGACTCATGGTGAAGTTTGGGAATCACTGGTATACACTTTGTGTGTCCCTGGAAGAGTCGGACACGACTGAGCGACTTCACTTTTCACTTTTATGCATTGGAGAAGGAAATGGCAACCCACTCCAGTGTTCTTGCCTGGAGAACCCCAGGGACGGCGGAGCCTGGTGGGCAGTGACTTAGCAGTAGCAGTAGCAGATGTATATGTTTATAGCAGAAGAAAAGGATGGTGGAGCAAGGGATTAAGGTGTGGAATCACAAACGACAATAAATTTGGGTCAGAGAGGGTCATTTGTACTTTCACGTTATAGAAAATCAACACAGAAATAGTATAGAGCAGTTTTAAAACCTCCACTGAAAGTCCAGTTTAACTAAGCTCTTGGTGATTTTCTTACTTCTGTGGCCTCTGGGAGTGTGAAGTCTTCAGTAAGAGTCCTTAATAAGTTGAAAAAAAATTGCTGCAAAAACAAGTATGCTAGTTCTCTGCAAAAGGTTTAGCTAATATACTTCTGCTCTTTATTTTAGGCTATGTCTTTCGAAGCCCATAATCTCACAGTTCCAGCTATTAGATGGCTTGGTCTCCTCCCTTCTGATATCAAAAGGTTAGACAGTTAGCAGAATGAGGGTATTTAAAATGATGACTCACTGTAACATGTAGCACTCAGCCTGAAGAGTCACTACCAGGAGAAGTGCTTACTGTTTTTTACTTATGTTGTTCATGATAACTCAGAATTATATCATTATAAATTTATCGATGTTTCTGTTTCAACTACTAAAACACTTAAATATATTTGGTTAATTGAGCCTTTAGAAGACATTTTTTTGTTTTACCCTTATGGTTAAAGTCTTTAATAATTTCTTTATACTTAGAAAGTATTAAGACATTGAATCTAAATAGTAATCATTGACAACACCATTTGCCATCTGAATTGATTTTATCATAGGTTCTTAATTTCATTTAAAAATCTCATTTTAAGATTACTTAAAGTTGGGGGATCCACATTTTGTCAGTTTTAAGATATATGTGTTCGTTATAGAAAAAATATTAAGTAACAATATAAAAGTCACCTATAGATAAACAGTTCTGCCCTTGTAGATTATTTGCTGTGCGTTGCCATAATTTCTTCCAAAAGAATTTGGAAGAGCTTGATTTTGAAATCTTTTCTCCCACAACACAATGTAATTGCACTTCCTTATCAATAAATACATCCCTATGATCTTATTTGAATGTCTTTTTCCACTTGGTTTCAATTCTGAGTGTGTCTATTTGGTCAGTCCCTTGTAATTGGACATTTGGATGGGTTCCAAATCTCTGTTTTGAAAGATAGTCCTCTGACTGACCCTCTTGTGACTGAATCTTTGCCTGTATCCTTAATTAGTCCCATAGGCTGAATTCCCGGAATTGCTGGGTCAAAGGGTATGCACATTTTTAAGGCTTCAGCTGCCCTCTGGATAGGTTAATTATTTTGTCTTCCCTGGAGAGTAAGAGCCCACCTGCCCCTCAGCATAAGACATTATCACTTTATTCATCTCTGCTAATGTGATATTTTAAGATATTTTATTGTTTTAATTGGCTAGTGAGAGGTGAGAGTGAAATTAAACATATTTGGATTTCTTCAAGCAGTGAGCAAACCTTGGTTAAAGGCGCTTATTTTCTAAAAATGGAATGATCGCTGCTTCTTACAAAATGAGGGCACAAGAGAAAACATTCAAGTTTTGACTTTTGAATGTTTATGCTGTAGTGAATCAAAGTTTTGTTTAGTGTATACATCATGGTCAAAATCCGTCTGGGGTGATCTATTTGTATGAAGATCATTTCTAATGCAAGTTTAGGACAGAGAATCTGATTAAGGCGGAAAACGAAGAAACTCTAGGTGTATCTCATAAATTCCACCAGTGCACTCAAAATAAATGTACTCTAAATAAATGTACAATCAAAGAAAAAACAGCATGATAGCTACACAAACATGGCTTCAAGGGAAATCCTCTAGGTCTCTCTTTCAATCAAATTGTCACCCTATCCAGGAGCTGCCAGTGGCAAATAGTCATTATTGTGGGGACATTGAGAAAGACTGTTTGAAACTAGAGCTCTGCTGGGAAATCCAGGATTTGTGACTTCAAAAAGCAATTCACAGCATAAATCCTGGACCTCTCACGTTGTATTTTTAAAACACATACCAAGATAAAATTACAATCCACTTTTTAAAAATTTGAAACAAGATAGATGTGTATACGTATGTCTGTGTGCACGCATGAGTGCATAAGTGAAAACTGATAGACTAACTTCCTTGGCCCAGAAAATTCCCCTTGAATTACAAAGAATTAAGGATTCAGTGGGACCTGAAATCCCACAGTGGATCTTGCTGCTGGCCACACACATGCTGGCACTCACCGCTCTAAGACTGCGGCGCTCTGGGGGCAGCCTTGGTGTTGAGACACATGGTGTTAGTGCTCCCGGCGTTTGTTTTATAACCCATGTCTATCTTCCTGTCATCGTCCTGTGAGCGTGGCATGAAAGAAAACAACTTGAAACAGACTTCCACTATGATCTTGAATACTTGCTAGTCGAAGACAAACCAGATTCCCTCAAACTCCACATTTAAAAATGAACCTGTACTGATTTTTTCATCTGTTATTTCTGAGTCTTTTGAAATAGTACGATAAATAAAAATGAAATGTATGTGACCTTAAAGTTACAGGAGCACTTTGTTTTTACTGATTGTTTTTTCACCTATTTTTTTCCCCAGATTAAATATACCCAAAGGTACTTTAATTCCACTGACAAAACGGGACCAGATGAAACTTGACAGCATCCTAAAGAGACCTTATATTACTTGCCAACCATTTTGGAGAAAAGAAGTATGTTTCTTTTTAAAATGCAAATGTCATGTTTTATTGCTTTCTACTTTTAGCAGTGGCTGCTGCTGCTGCTAAGTTGCTTTAGTCGTGTCCAACTCTATTCGACCCCATAGATGGCAGCCCACCAGGCGTCCCCGTCCCTGGGATTCTCCAGGCAAGAACACTGGAGTGGTTATTTGCATCATATTTTGAAGCTATTCTTCTTGAATTTTTATATAACTAGCAACTGCTATGTGCATTGTTTGGCAGTAAATTGTTGCTGAAACATTGAATTGTGAATGCTAATAGGTAAGATTAGCTGGGTGGAGTTGACCTAATTTATTCTCATCATAGTTAAATACCCATTGTCTACGGTTCTGTTGTAGTTTGTGAGGAAAAAAAGGAGAGAAGGAAATTATAAAGATGCCAGACCATTCCTAACTACTGAAGGAATCCATACTAATATTTTTAGCTGTAGCAGCTCTAGAATATTCTGGCTGACCTAAAGTTTATTGCCTGTGGTTTTGGAGCCTAAAACAAATCTAGATTTACCAGTTTGAGTTGACAGAACTGTAGCAAAGACTCTAGTATGACTGTAGTTTACTTTTATTGACAGATGGAAATAATGGCAGACTCTAAAATGAAGGCAGAAATTCAAGCTTTGACCTTCCTATCATCAGACTATCTTTCCAGAGTGTACTTACCTAACAAATTAAAATTTGGTGGGTGGATATAAAAATATGTCAGAATATATCTTCTGATCACAAAAGGCTTTTCATTAGTTTTGTTTTCAGCAGTAGATACTGTTATGCAAAGAACAAATGTTCTTCATTTTATAGAGGTAAAATATAATAATTTTTCGTAATTGTATTTTTTTGTCAAAAAATGCTATACTCTAATTTTCTTGAGAAGGCTTTATCATTCTCTTAAGAGATTAATTTCTATCCTATGTTCTAAATTAAATCATAGAAGAATGTATGTTATTTTGACTTTTAAATTTTCTTTAAAAAAATGTCTAACACCTGTCATCAAAGTCTGCAGAAATGCTTTATTTACTTTCTACAGTACAAGTAATGTTAAGGCATGAAGTATCCTATTGTAACAAAAGTGAAGAAGTGAAGTGAAAGTCATTCAGTCGTGTCTGAGTCTGCGACCCCATGGACTATGCAGAATACTGGAGTGGGTAGCCATTCCCTTCTTCACGGGATCTTCCCAACCCAGGGATCGGCCCCAGGTCTCTCGCATGGCAGGAGGTTTCCTTACCATCTGAGCCACCAGGGAAGCCCCAGTAACAAAAGTAATAGTAACCTAAATTTGAAAGGTTGCAAATTAATGAAAGTATCAAGCAATTTCTTCTTGGTTACATTTTCCTTTGCCTTCATAGTGTAGGGGTCATGCCTCAGTCATTCACTGTGAAAGTAGTGGTAATGTTCATTATGAATAAATACTGGGTTGATGTAGTCCTCAGTGCTTTGATTTGATTTTGAGCATACTTCTCATTAATAATATACTTATTTGAAATATTTCCCCAGGGTTTTATCAGTTCTCACCCAAATTCAAGTCACTTGAATTCTTCTCTAGCCTAGGTTTATAAACAAAGAACTTGTTCAGCTTTAAGATTTACAGAAGCCTCAAATTTAATAAGGCCTATCCATGAGAAACGCTGGACTGGAAGAAACACAAGCTAGAATCAAGATTGCTGGGAGAAATATCAATAACCTCAGATATGCAGATGACACCACCCTTATGGCAGAAAGTGAAGAGGAACTAAAAAGCCTCTTGATGAAAGTGAAAGTGGAGAGTGAAAAAGTTGGCTTAAAGCTCAACATTCAGAACACAAAGATCATGGCATCTGGTCCCATCACTTCATGGGAAATAGATGGGGAAACAGTGGAAACAGTGTCAGACTTTATTTTTGGGGGCTCCAAAATCACTGCAGATGGTGACTGCAGCCATGAAGTTAAAAGATGCTTACTCCTTGGAAGGAAAGTTATGACCAACCTAGTTAGCATATTCAAAAGCAGAGACATTACTTTGCCAACAAAGGTCTGTCTAGTCAAGGCTATGGTTTTTCCAGTGGTCATGTATGGATGTGAGAATTGGACTGTGAAGAAGGCTGGGTGCCAAAGAATTGATGCTTTTGAACTGTGGTGTTGGAGAAGACTCTTGAGAGTCCCTTGGACTGCAAGGAGATCCAACCAGTCCATTCTGAAGGAGATCAGCCCTGGGATTTCTTTGGAAGGAATGATGCTAAAGCTGAAACTCCAGTACTTTGGCCACCTCATGCGAAGAGTTGACTCATTGGAAAAGACTCTGATGCTGGGAGGGATTGGGGGCAGGAGGAGAAGGGGACGACAGAGGATGAGATGGCTGGATGGCATCACTGACTCGATGGACGTGAGTCTGAGTGAACTCCGGGAGTTGGTGATGGACAGGGAGGCCTGGTGTGCTGCGATTAATGGGGTCACAAAGAGTCGGATACGACTGAGCGACTGAACTGAACTGGTAACAGTAAAGGTGTGATCTTTTCCTCTCATAAACCTATCTTAATTTTCCAGAGATGAGTTTTATGATTTTATTCTGTATTTTCAACAAACTTAACTGCACTGAAAACTTTCTTGTAATTGTAGGCAAGAATATGTATTTACAGGAGAAGTAAAGAAAGTTGGGTTAATTTTTATCACGATAAATATGAACAGAATATACCTTTGAGAACTTACATGTGCCAATCACTGCTTACATATTATCTTACTTAACTCTCCCAAGAGCCTTGTCAGGGCAGTAGTTAGACTCACAGTTTACAGGTGAGAACACGGAGGCTGTTGCTTGTCTAAAGCCCCAGCCAGATGTAGCAGAAGGGGACAGTGACACCATCTACTTCCAGGGCAGGACCAGGTATCAAATATTTGGGGTCCAGTGAAGAAGGTAAGTGTAGGGTCCTTTGTTTCAGAGTTATTAAGAATTTCAAGATGATAGCAGCAGAGACTTAAACCAAGCACGGGGCCCTTCTCAGCATAAGACCCTGTGTGACTGCACCGGTGGCACAGTCATTAAGCCAACCCTACTCAAGATTGAGTAAATAAGGTCAAATACAATAATGAAAGAAAATACTTGTATAGCACTTATTATGTTGCCAGGTATTTTTCTAGGTGCTTTACCAGCATTAACTAATTTCCTGTTCACAGAAACCCTATGAGCAAGTACCTTTCCTATCTCCATTTTCAGATGAGGCATCAAGTGTGCAGGGAGGTTAAGTAACTTTCCCAAGGTCACATAACTACAGAGCGGTGGAGCTGGGACTTACTCCCAGGGAGTCTGACTCCATAGTTCACGCTTTAATCATGGTGCTGGTGCTTGTTAAGTGTGTCATGTGTGGCCAGGCATGCACACTGCCCAGTAAGGGTCTCTGATATCAAGCCTGTTACGTTATGTTCTCTAGTCACATCAGAAACAGATATTTCCTCTTGAGTATATTTTGGTATATCGTTAATGTGACTTACTTGTGAGACTATTGCAAATTCTAAAAGACATGTTATAAATTGCAAGTTTTTCTTTGAATGTATACAACACTTCCTCCCTTAACATCTAATAATCATTGAATTTTGACAAGGTTTGTAAAAGAGAAAAATACCAACTTAGAAATATGTGGTTAAGCCACAGAAAGTCTGGATTAGGGTATACTGTCAAAATGAGGAGAAATAAAAAAAATCTACCATAGTCATTAAAATCTGAAAATAGATTTGAAAAAGGTTTGCAGATACATTCACTCTGGATAATTAAATTCCTTTCAAGTTTATGTTAGAAATTTATGTAAACTAATTTTCATTTATTTTGGGAAACGAAAATGGGAGGAGAGAAGAGAGCAAAATACACTGCAGTTGGGCTTAGCTCCCTGTCTTTATTAGATACAGATGAAAAGTTAACGTTAGTAGCTGTTTGGGACCCAGCTAGAATTCTAAGTCTTAAGATTTGTTTCTAAAAAGGATTACTGTAAAATAGGCAGCTGTTTAAAATGGCAACTGACAACAGACATCCTCTCTACATCTGTATTTATTTTTAATATTTTCATAATTTTAATCAAGAAACATTTGGGTTGGAATCTGTTTATAATTAAAGTGAATAAAAACTGGTGCAACAGAAAGATGTTCAGAGAATCTTGGTTTTTCCTTATGGGCTCATAATCACCCTTGTAAAATAAAAGCTCTCATAATATCCCCAGGTTTCTGGGAAATTTAACTGTCATCCTTGATGATGCTAATTGGTTTCAGAAGTCATGATTTCATGGGAAAATAAACCCATTTTGCACTTTCTACAAAACAGGCAAAAAAACACTCTGGGATTTCCATGACTTCCCTGAGTGTCTCATTTGAACTGTTTGATGTAAATACCTCTTCAGTGATGCTGAGAAGAAGAGATGCTATCAAAGCTAAGCCACAAGTACATAGATGTTAAAAAATATTTTCAGCGGGATGTTTTTGTAGTAAACTATTGAGAAACATTACTTCTGTTTGGACTTCAGTTCATCAAGAAAACAATCTTGTAAAAAGAAGTCAAGGTCTCCCTCTGCTGGCAGAAGCTCTACAGTCATCTCAAATTCTTCCACTATTTTGGGTGGATATTTCTTTGTAATATTTTCAAGCCATTGTTTTCAGGAATAGGGTCAAAGAGTCTGAGACACAAGAGGTTGTGAAAACCGTGAGGCTTTCTTTGTGAGATCGAGTACTTCTACACAGGAACCAATTTTGTATCATCAGCTTTCAGTTCAGTTCAGTCGCTCAGTCACGTCCGATTCTTTGTAACCCCATGAATCGCAGCACACCAGGCCTCCCTATCCATCACCAACTCCTGGAGTTCACTCAAACTCATGTCCATCGAGTTGGTGATGCCATCCAGCCATCTCATCCTCTGTCGTCCCCTTCTCCTCCTGCCCCCAATCCCTCCCAGCATCAGAGTCTTTTCCAATGAGTCAACTCTTCACATGAGGTGGCCAAGTATTGGAGTTTCAGCTTCAGCATCAGCGCTTCCAGTGAACACCCAGGACTGATCTCCTTTAGGATGGACTGGTTGGATCTCCTTGCAGTCCAAGGGACTCTCAAGAGTCTTCTCCAACACCACAGTTCAAAAGCATCAATTCTTCGGCACTCAGCTTTCTTCACTGTCCAACTCTCACATCCATACATGACCACTGGAAAAACCATAGCCTTGACTAGACGGACCTTTGTTGGCAAAGTAATGTCTCTGCTTTTGAATATGCTAACTAGGTTGGTCATAACTTTTCTTCCAAGGAGTAAGCATCTTTTAATTTCATGGCTGCAGTCACCATCTGCAGTGATTTTGGAGCTCAAAAAAATAAAGTCAGCCACTGTTTCCCCATCTATTTCCCATGAAGTGATGGGACCAGATGCCATGATCTTCGTGTTCTGAATGTTGAGCTTCAAGCCAACTTTTTCACTCTCCACTTTCACTTTCATCAAGAGGCTTTTTAGTTCCTCTTCACTTTCTGCCATAAGGGTGGTGTCATCTGCAAATCTGAGGTTATTGATATTTCTCCTGGCAGTCTTGATTCCAGCTTGTGCTTCTTCCAGTCCAGCGTTTCTCATGATGTACTCTGCATAGAAGTTAAATAAGCAGGGTGACAATATACAGCCTTGACATACTCCTTTTCCTATTTGGAACCAGTCTGTTGTTCCATATACCATTCTAACCATTGCTTCCTGACCTGCATATAGGTTTCTCAAGAGGCAGGTCAGGTGGTCTGGTATTCCCATCTCTTTCAGAATTTTCCAGAGTTTATTGTGACACACACAAAGGCTTTGGCATAGTCAATAAAGCAGAAATAGATGTTTTTCTGGAACTCTCTTGCTTTTTAGATGCCCCAGTTCCTTGTAAAGCTACACTTAATGTGTGCTTCATTGCAACCAAGCTATTTACAAAAACCTAAGACAACATATTAGGACTTTTAAAATAGAAGAATTAAAGATCACTTCAAATGAAAAGAAATTGATACTAAAATTACAAATATATTCAGTCTCTACTCACCTAAAAACGGAATATAAACTGTATGTGTGTGTGTGCTAAGTTGCTTCAGTCATCTCCAACTCTTTGCAACCCCGTGGACTGTAGCCTGTCAGGCTCCTCTGACCATGGGATTCTCCAGGCAAGAATAATGAAGTGGGTTGTCATGCCCTCCTCCAGGGGGTCTTCTCAACCCAGGGACCGAACCCGCAACTCTCTACGTCACATTGGCAGGCAGGTTCTTTACCATTAGCACCACCTGGGAAGCTCTATAGTCATTCATAAATATCCCCTTGTGTTAAAACTGCAGAAGGACTTACTAATGTGAATAATAGCCATGACCAAAGCTGAATTTTAATTACTTTTTTTCATAATTTCACCTTTATTTTATGGCTCAATAATCATACCGCCTGATATAGATGGTTTTGATCCCTCTTCCTGTTTCTGAGGGGAAAAGTTAGGTGACACCACAGCCTGTCTTCCATCTGTAAAGTCATATTTTGAGGGGCAGGATGCTTGCATCCCAGTTCCACTTCTACTCACTGCCTTTGTAACTGGGAGAAGTTACAATCTGGCCTTTGTTTCATTGACTGTAAAATGGGGATAACAGTAATAATAGCTATTCTGTAGTGTAACTGTTAGGGCAAGTGTGGGTTTGAATAACACCCTTGGAATGTTATTGCTATATTTGGTACACAGGCTGCTACTATTGTTCCACTGATCAGATCAGATCAGATCAGTCGCTCAGTCATGTCCGACTCTTTGCGACCCCATGTATCGCAGCACGCCAGGCCTCCCTGTCCATCACCAACTCCTGGAGTTCACTGAGACTCACATCCATCAAGTCAGTGATGCCATCCAGCCATCTCATCCTCTGTCGTCCCCTTCTCCTCCTGCCCCCAATCCCTCCCAGTATCAGAGTCTTTTCCAATGAGTCAACTCTTCGCATGAGGTGGCCAAAGTACTGGAGTTTCAGCTTTAGCATCATTCCTTCCAAAGAAATCCCACGGATAGGGTATGCAAAAGCAGCTTGTCAATTACATATTCCTAAACAGCAGAAAGTTTTTTTTAAAGTATGCTGAATAACCAGTATTATACAAGAATCTGTATATAATAGAGGCTTCTGGAAGATTCCTTGGACGTGGAGAATATAATTCAACACACATTAAACCTCAAAATATGTAAGACTGTGCTCGGTGCTATATATGTGGGCGTAAAACACAAAGTTTAAAATCTAGGAAGCTGGACAAGGCAAATACACCCATGATCGTGTGAGACAGAATATGATAAGTACTGAGAGGACTTTGAAAGATGAAAGGAGAGATGGTATGAGATGATTCATGTAGGAAAGAATGAGGAAAGGTGTCACTGAGGAGGGAGTACTTGTCAGAGATGATTCTAAGGTTTTGCTGGTTGGGAGAGTTAGGTACAGGACCTACTTAAACTGGCTCTGTCGCTTAACTGCTGTTTGATGTCTGACGAGTCACATTACCTCTCTCAGCCTCCTTTTCTTTTTCTATAAAATGGAGACAGCTACCCTATAGGGCTGCTCTGGAAGTTACAGGAGATGGAGCAGCCAGATAATAAACAGCAGCCAGACAATAAACGAGCTATTAGCATTTAGACTAGAGTTCTTTAACTCTGGCTGCATTTTAGAATCACTGAGAGCTTTTAAAAAATATTAATTCCCTCTGTTCCACCCCAAACCAACTAAATCAGAATCTTCAAGAATGAGGCCCAGGCATCAGTTATTTTTTAAACAGTTTCCCCAAGTGATTTCTAAACATATAGATTCTTGGTGCTCAACTGTGGTCCGTTTGGCGACTTCAGCTGGGAGTTTGCTAAAACTCTAGGTTCTTAGACCGACACTGGACCTTCTGAATCTTCATGCTATAACTAGGTCCCCCAGATTCCCACCCCCCCGGAAAGTCTCCCCGCTTCAGACGTCAAGGTTTTTGGTACGCAGCCCACACTGAGTAGAAAAGGAGAAGGTTCAGTGTGTGTACCACAACCCCCCTTTTTTTTCCTTTAGATATTCATAAAGGGGGAGGGGGAAGCCAGCTGATATATTCAGAATTGGCATATGTGCGCCACAACAGTCCCTTAATATTACTATGGAACCTTACACTTAACAGAAGACCTTCACTCGTGTTACTGCTCTTGAGCCTAGCTAAGAATAGTCCTGGAAGTTAGGCATCATTGTCCTCATTTTACAGCTATAAACTGAGGTCATAGAGCCCAGATGGCTCAAGATACCATACTCGTAAATAGGGAGGCCACGGTAGGGACCCAGGCAGCAAACCACCAGCTATTCGAAGGATGGGCTTGAACGTGAATTGGCGGCAATCAGAATTTTGCTACAGTAAATTCACAAGAGAAGATTCTAACTACCTTTCTCCTGCCGGGACCGCGGAATTATCAGAGCGGTCGCTCGGCAACTGCGACGGACACCAACTTTCGACCAATCCGCAAACTGCTGGCGCAAGGACTTCTACGACCGATAGTGCTTCTGCGCATGTGCCATTGCCTTGAGGGCGGAGAAGCCTTTTCTTTCCTTTCCTGACTTCCGGACGCCAAAGGAAGTGGCTCAGGGACGCATGCGTAATGTCTCCGCGGTAATTAAAGCAATTTCCTCGGCCGGCGTGAGGGGACCCCAGTCCCTCGGGGTTAGCGTTCCTGTCACGTGGCCTTTGTCTCCTCCGCGCCCGAGCGGGGTCGCAGGCTCTCGAGCTCCTCCCGCTTCCCATTGCCGGCTTCCCTCCGCTGCGCGACTCTCAGGTAGGCCCCGTGCGGATTCCCCTTGTTCCCCGCCGCCATGGCGCTGCTGAGGCCGGGTCCCCGGGGGAGTGCGTCCCGCCGCGAGATGCTGGAGCGCGAGCCGGACCGTTGGCGAGCTTCCTGAGTGGCCCCTGGGAGGGACGTCGGAGTTGCAAGGGTGCCTTAAGATCACCGCTAGTCTGACCCCCTCGTTTTTGTGGGGAAACTGAGGCACCGAGAAAGGGCAGAGTCGATGGGCAGCCCCTATCGCCTCTGCCCTTCCTGATTACACGTCTGGTTTCTCCTCAGACGCAAGCGGCCGCCTCGGAGACCTTCCCTGACCATTCTTGGTAGTCTCTCCCAGGGTAACGTGCTTGAGCTCCTTTGTTACACTTATCGCTGTCTGCAGTTAACTCTGTTTCTGCTTTCCTCCGCCAAGTGTTTTATTATATCCGTGTGCACACACTCCGCCCAGGCAAGCATCTGTGACACGCCAGGCGCTGTGCTGCGGGCCAGGTGTGTTTTAGGGGAGCTTCCAGACAGCTCTGGGCCGTTAGGAGCTGGCAGTCTCCTGGGGAGGGGGCTGGTTGCAGACAAGTCCCGGATGGGGATCGGTGCTGTGAAGAAAAGGGGCTAGTGATGGAGGATCAGGTGTTATACCTTCGGAAAGCAGGGAAGCCTCTGAGGAGAGAAGGTGACTTTAAAAAAAAGATGCTCCAAGAGTTTCACTGAACGTCACTTACACACTGTAACCTATTTAAAGTGCACATTTTGATGAGTTTGGAAAGTTTAATACAGTCGTGTAAGCATCATCACGGTGCAGTTTAGACCATTTCCATCACCCCCAAAAGTTCACAAGAGGAGCTGCCTTTTGAAGTGGGACCTGAAAATTGGCACTGAGAAAGCTGGGGATTTGGGAACGTATCTGAGTTTCCTGGGCTTCAAGAAAAATAATGAAATGTAGACATACTAGGTCTGAGCGCATTAATAATCTCAAAAAGCGACTCCCTCCATCGGGGGAGGCCTCGTCACCCCAGGTTGCAGGAACAGCTGGTAGGAATGCTTCAAACTGGGAGGCGCTTGTTGTGTTCACAGGCAGAAAGGAAACCCTCAGAGCTGGGGTGCTCAAGGAGGGAGTGAGAGACTGGGTAGACTAGAGATGAACACCTGCCTTCTGAACTTGTTGTGGGTTCCCAGTGTCCTGCACAACATACGGTCCGCAGAGGCTGATTAATGCTCCATGGTTGAGGAGAAGGAAGGAACAGAGGTTTCGGGCACTATGTGTGCAGCTTCACTTCAAGTGGATCTTAGTGTCTATTTTTGTAGATGAGAAAGTGTTAGTTGCTCAGTCGTGTCCAACTCTTTGCAACCCCGTGGACTGTAGCCCCACAGGCTCTTTTGTCCGTGAGATATTCCAGGCAAGAATACTTCAATGGGTTGCCATGCCCTCCTCCAGGGTATCTTCCTGACCTGTGGATTGAACCCTGTCTCCTGCATTGCAGGCAGATTCTTTACTGTCTGAGCCAGTGGGGCTAAATAATTTGCCCGAAATCATATATTTAGTTCCTGGGCTTGATTGCAGAACCTTTGTCATTCCTTTGCTCACACAGTTAGCTGATGTCCCAAATTCATCTCAATCATTTGAGTCAGATGGGGTCAGCAAGTGCCACATCCTTGCAGAGAGTCACTTTTTGAGATATTAATGTACTCATAGACCTAGTATGTCTACACTTATTTTTCTTGAAGCTCAGGAAACTCAGATATCTTCCAAAATTCCTCATATTCTTTGTTGTCATGATAAGAGATGCTACTCTTGTTATCTCATGTCACTCATGCAAGGCTCCTTTGGGTAGGCAGCTGGATGTAAGAATTTACTAACCAGTTACAGAATTGAAAATATGACATCAATGTAAGTGAATCATCAGAGAGAGAATATATATACTTTCTCCTTGTAAGGAAAAAAAGAAACTTGCTTATGACCCACTGTCCACTAGATACTACATTTTCTACATAGATAATCTGATTTGATACTCAGAGCAACCCTGGAGAAGGTGTTAATATTCTCTGTATTTGCAGAATAGGGAAAATGAGGCTTGGTCAGATTAGGATCCCAGTTCTGGGAAGTGGCAGAGGCGTGGTTCTAACCTAGGTGGGCCTACTAGACTATGGCACCCCTAAAAAACTCAAAGTGGGGAATTCTTGCGGGCAAATGTCCAGCACAATGCCAAACCAGATAAAGGTCGATTACTCTAAAACTCCTGTGATTGCTGCCAAGATTGGTTGCTTTTCTTAGTAACTTCATGCAGAAATAGTGACCTAAACCAGAGTGCAGAAATTTGTACGAGGAAAGTGAGCTGTCACTAAGTGGGAACCTGGAAGAACACAGCCTTCTGCTGGTTTCCTGTTGCATTCCTGCTGCTCAGCACTGTGTCTCAAACTGTGTAAAAATGAATTTATTTTCTAGCTGGTGACTAAAAAATACTCTGCTGTAATGTATCAATATTGGTTAATTAATTGTGATGAATGGAAGAAGGGAACTGGATGTGGGATATATGGGAACTCTCCTGTCTTTGTAATTTTCCATTAAAAACTTCTAAAAATAGAAAGCTTATTGTTAAAAGGCACTCTGCTTATTGCATATTTAAATCTCCTCAGAAGAGAGAAGCCTGACATCAAGTCATTTATTTATTTACTCTCTATATCCCTTCTATAACTTAACTGTATCTTTTTATTGCCTCTTAGGGATGTTTATTACTTAAGAGAGGACTTGTCCTTTACTTTTTCCATTATTTTTTAGGGCCAAAA
This sequence comes from Bos mutus, assembly GCF_027580195.1. Taxonomy (NCBI): domain Eukaryota; kingdom Metazoa; phylum Chordata; class Mammalia; order Artiodactyla; family Bovidae; genus Bos; species Bos mutus. Next base: position 43,296,928 of record NC_091629.1, on the reverse strand, counting down.
TGAGTCTGTTTGGAACAACCTCGGGTTTTGGATCTGGTGGGACCAGCATGTTTGGCAGCACAACCACAGATAATCACAACCCTATGAAGGTACCACATACAGCTTCACAGGGTTTTTAGAAACAGCACAGGCCAGAGAATCCCACATCCGTGATAGCAAGAGAATCCCAGTTGGTGTGGGAGCCTCCTTTGAGGTGAACACGCTGAAATTTTGTTCAGCCTGCTTTCTCAAATACTGGAGCAGAGGAACTGTGTGTCCCCTGGACTGGTGTCCTATTTCCCCTAACATTCCTAGTCACCAAAATCACACGAGGTGCTTGTTAAGATTGCAGGTGCCCAGGGTCCAGCCCACAACTGTGGAATGAGAGTTTCTCTGGGAGAGGGAGGCAGGTGATGACAATGGTTGAGCACTGCGGGGCAGGAATGACCTGGGGCCGTTGTTGGGAAACGTGGCTGCAGGCCTGGCTTTGAGATGCTGCCTGGGTCCAACAGTGCCAGTACCTTCACTGGCTGGGTTACAGTCTGCCTTTTTATCCAAGTGAGTGAGGTCTGATTAACTTAGTTCTTGGGAACAGGGACGCTTGACCTTGATGTGTTGGTGAGAAAGGAAGCAATTTTGAATTAAATCATGATGATGTATACATTTTAACATGGACTTTTTCCACCCCAGGATATTGAAGTAACATCCTCTCCTGATGATAGCATTGGTTGTCTATCATTTAGCCCCCCAACCTTGCCGGGAAACTTTCTTATTGCAGGATCGTGGGCTAATGATGTAAGTGCTTCTTAAATGCATGTTCTCTCTGTCATGTATCTCTCTGTATGAGCAGGGCTGGGTTTTTTGTTTGTTTTTGCTCCAAGTGAATAAAGCAAACTTATGGCTTATTCATTACCTTTTTTTAAAGAAATGAGTTTAAGAGTCTGAACCATTCTGAATGGCAGGCATTGATCACTTCTTGTGCCATTTTTTAAGAAAGCAAAATCATATGCATCATTCAAAAATGTATACTCTTGTTCAGTATCTTGAAGTATATTCCCTAATCATGTGTCATATTCATGGAAAATAAATGTTGTCCCTGATGCTCTGTGTGAATTTCCCTTCTAGGCATCCTGAAAATGTTCTTTAGGCTATGTTAAAGTTTTTCACCTTTAGCTATATTAACAGTCCTGCATCAACACTATACTTACCAAACAAAAATTGTAGTATTCAAAAAGAAAGGTAAAAATTCTGGTAGAAAAAAAGGCAAAGGATGTTTAGAAGCACTTCACAAAAGAAGTGCAGGTGGCTTGTTGGAGCAAACTTGAACCAATTAACCATACTCATAATCAGATAGATGCATAGTGGTTTGCTGCTGACTTAAGTGAGGGACTTAGGCCAGTTATCTTCTCTAAGCTTCATATCCTGAAATAAGATGGAGATGACAGTAAGTACACAGAGGTTTAGCTGTTGTAGAGATGAATTCAGATAACACATACAAAGTACATCATGGGAAATCCTCAAGTCCCAGAAAGGGAGTATCTGAGACACAGGGTACAGCTACCACTGGTTCAGATTTCAGCTTCTCCTTGCTGGTGCCAAGTATTATTCATTTTATTACGCCAGTTTGATAGGGGAAAGTGTCTGTCGTGTAAATTTGTGTTTATCTGATTATGGCTGGGAGCATAGGGGTTATCATTAATTGTTGTGTCTGCATTGTTTTATTATTGTAGGTTCGATGCTGGGAAGTTCAAGATAGCGGACAGACTATTCCAAAAGCCCAACAGATGCACACGGGACCTGTCCTAGATGTCTGCTGGAGTGATGTAAGTTTCATTATGTTTTTATGTGACCTGAAATACAAATAGCATGTATGCATGCACATTTTCGGAGAAGGCAATGGCACCCCACTCCAGTACTCTTGCCTGGAAAATACCATGGATGGAGGAGCCTGGTAGGCTGCAGTCCATGGGATCGCTAAGAGTCGGACACGACTGACTTCACTTTCACTTTTCACTTTCATGCATTGGAGAAGGAAATGGCAACCCACTCCAGTATTCTTGCCTGAAGAATCCGAGGGATGGGGGAGCCTGGTGGGCTGCCATCTATGGGGTCACACAGAGTCGGACACGACTGAAGTGACTTAGAAGCAGCAGCCCCATGCACATTTTAGAAATGCTGTTTCTGAATTTAAATATAGTCATTGATTGATATTCATAATATAGTCAGTTAACTTTTGTTATATTAGCTTTAGTTAGTCTCTCTGAAAGCTTCTTGCTTAAAAATTCCATTAATTTATTGACCTGTCTCCTTGAGCAAAGTGTTAGCTGCTCAGTCATGTCTGACTCTTTGTGCACCCTGCACTCCCCATAGATTGTAGCCTGTCAGGCTCCTCTGTCCATGGAATTCTCCAGGCAAGAATACTGGAGCAGGTTGCCGTTTTTTGAGCAAGGGGTTAGACAATTAAAGCTTTTCCTATGTCTCTTGATGTGCCAGGAGCCTATGTTGTTTTAAAATTAGAAATTTACAGTCCCAGGAAGTAAGTCCTATGGGGAAAATTAATCCTTTACCATTATTAGACTTTTGAAATATTTCCTTTCTTTGAAATTCTTTTTCCTCCCAAATACTGAACGTTAGCATTATAAGTTAATGTGTTTGAGTTTATTCAATTCTGAGCTCTCTTTTTTTTTGTTCGAGGGCAGAAGGTGGGTGATTGGGGAGTTTAATGAAGGTATACCATTTACAAAGAAGCCAACAGGGATGGTGAAGCCACGCTCAGCAGGAGCCTTGGCTGTGAAGGGCCCAGCCTCCCTCCCCTCCTTCTCCTGCTGGCAGCTGAAAACAAAAGCGCCTGACTCAGAGTTGGCAGATGTGCTGAGGAAGCTAAGTCTCAAGGTCCCTCCCTGGGCTCATAGAATTTTTTTTATTAGATGTAGTTTGCAGGCAGTAAAATTGAACCTTGTAAGTGTATGATTCTGTGAGTTTTGAGAAATGCATAGAGTTGTGATCAAAATATAGAAGAGATCCATCAGCCCAAAGATTTCCTCTTGCCCTTTGTAATCAGATCCCCCTCAGCCGCTCTCCCCTGGAGACCACTGGTGTGTTTTCGGTCCCTGTGTTTCTGCCTTTACTAGAACGCCATCACCAGAATCCTTTTGAGTCTGGCTGCCTTCAGCTCAGTGCACTCGTGGCCCATCCAGCTTGTATCTGGCAGCAGTTAGTCCTCCTTGTTGCTGAGTAGTGGTGCGTTGTATGGGTGTTCACCGTCTGTTCGCCGTCCACAAGCTGAAGGACATGTGGGTGGTTTTCCATTTTTGATTGTAGTGAATAAATGCTGCTATAAACATTTTGTATACTGGATTTTCCGTGAATATAAATTTTCTTTCCTCTTGAGTTTATATCTAATAGTGGGCTTGCCGAGTCAAATGAAAAATTTATGTTAATTTTATGAGAAACACCAGACTACTCACACCATGCATTTATATGATTGTATTTAGCTTACATATAGCGTTTATATAATTTATATAAATTATAAATTTATAATTTATAAATATTCTGTTTATGAATATTTTGAGTTGCTCCCATTTTAATCATCTCTGAAAGTCTTCTCTAAGGCATTTTCTGTCATCTGTAAATGTATTGCTGATTCGTCTGATTAGGTTATTATGAGATTAATAATAGTTTTAAATTACACATAGAAAAGCAGCCATTTGAGTAGATTTTAAATACCACTGATTTATTTTACCTGTCTTTCTTTACTGATGAGAGAACAGATCAGAATTGTAAGTGTCTTATCAAGTATGGTAAGAAATAGAATTACCTGACACCAGAACTCTGTTGCTCAAGTGTTAGTGAGTCACCTTGTACAGAAATGTACACCGCCCATTTCCTTTCTCTATCTCCATTAGAGCCGTGCGCCGTCTAGTGGAGGAGAAATATAGACATTAAGAGTTCCAATTCAGGGAGCTAAGTTCTTAGAGAGGCAGGATGCACTGTCCTGGGTGGACAGAACCCAGAAGGCAACTATGAAGTTTGGGAAGGGTGCACTGAAATCTTCACAGATGAGGCAAGAAAAAGCAAACCATTTGCTTATAGCTTTAGAGCTCTGTCATCCATTCCAAGTGTGGATTCAAATTTCAGCTCTGTCTTCACTTTTTGGCTTTGCCAAGTTACGTAATCTCTCTGAGTCTGTTATCCAGTCACTCAAAGACTAGCATGGCGCCTTTGGGGAGTGGTTAAGAGACTTGCTTGAGGGAACAGAGAGAAAGGCTGAGCCCAGACCTGGACCTTCTGGCTCCAGAGCCCATGCACTGACAGCCTCTCTCACAGGGGCTTATAGGAAATAGGAGCTGGTTTCTGGAAGAGGAAGGCATGTATGGAAAGGCACAGAAGAGCCAGAGTTACCCTCGAGGTGTAAAAGCCCAGCTTGGTGAGGGTGATTCTCCAAGCAGTCCAAGGACGTGGCTTGCTGCGTGGACATAGCAGGTGGAGCTTAGAGGAGCTGATTTGGGAGCATTTAGGGATCTCATTCTTCTGCCTCAGCCTTTTGATAGACTGGGTCTGTCTTGGTGTGTCCACTGGGGCCTGGCATCCTGCCGCTGGTAGGGTCAGCATTTCATGAGATTGAGGGGCCAGTGTTTCACTCAGCCTCAGGACAGCCCGCATTAGCATCTTTCCAAGGATTTGTGGACTTAGCCTTAGAGCCTCATTAATAGAGAAGAAGATTTTCTCTCTTCTTTCAGATGGAGAGCTTCAAATAAGTTTTTGCTAGGGAAGGATAATGGTAAATCTTTGAGCTGTGGAACCAGAAATGAAGTGGGAGGGGTCTGCAGATTATGGCCCATGGGCCCAATTTGGCCCATTGCTAACTTTTGTAAATAAAGTTTTCTTGAAACACAACCACACTCATTCATTTGACAGTGTGTATGGCTGCGTTCTAGCTACAATAGCAGAATTAGGAGTTGCAACAGAGACCACTTGACCTGCAAAGCTGAAATATTTACTATATCACCCTTTAGGAAAAAGAATTGTTGATGATTGGTCTAGATTTTCAGCTTGGTACTTACTGTTTTTAAATTGTCTTGTACTTCATAATTGACTGACGTACTTTATGAATTCTATATGTGAATATTTTAAAACCATAACACGGTGATTGCCAATTTTTTAAGCTGTTCTGTAGTTTATATTGGACCAATGATCATTGTAAATTAGTGTAGTTTTATTGCATGCACTTCAGAATGCTATTAGATGTTGAACTGAACACAAGTAATAATGATTGAACATGTGTGGTATAGAGCAGAAATTGCGGGGAGAAGGATACAGTATATGTGGCAAAATGTTTAAATTGGGAACCTAGATGATGGGTTTGTGAGTATTCATTGTACTATTCTTGTACCTGTTGTGGAGGCTTGAAATTGATGAAAATAAGAAAAAAAAAAAATGTAAGTGGTTCCTGGTAGGTCATACACATTGATACAGGATGTAAAAGGCTATTCCTAGAGACTGCCAGTGACCATGACTGCCTCTGAACAGTGAGCTGGGGTCGGGGAGGGACTCGGTTTTCATTACATAACTCTAAATGCTGTTTAAATTTTTTATTAACCTGTTTACACATTCTCTCTTAGAAAAAAATTGATGATTGAAAAGCGCTGGAAATGTGTTTTGTATATGACATTGTAGTTTGCAATACACAAGCCCCCAAATAATTGGAAAAATAAAACTTGCAAAATAAAACCTTCCTCAGTATGTTCAATCTAATATCTAAATGTACATATAGAATTTTTATTAGAATGTCGGAATTTTTTCTACTTTATTTTAGGATGGGAGCAAAGTATTTACAGCCTCATGTGATAAAACTGCCAAAATGTGGGACCTCAATAGTAACCAGGCGATACAGATTGCACAGGTAATAAATAATAAAATTTATCCTCTGCAGAGATGCTGGGCAAGGCAGGGTTGTAATGATTCTTATTCTTTGTTACAGGAAAGGTGCAGTTCAACTATACCAAATCAATTAGACTTAAATATACCAGAAACCTCTTAAGCACAAAATAACACCAATTTTATGAGCAGTCTCGTTTTTACTGGTGTTTCACAAGTCCTCTCAAGGGTCTTCTGCATTTGTGTGGTTGAAGGTTGCATCATAAGGAGCTAGTGATGTTCAGATCTATAAAAGGCAGTGTTAAAACTGATGCTCAGCATTCCAGCACCCATGTGTGGCTTGCCTTGTCCCAGGCTTCATTTGGTCACTTGTTCATTAGACAAATATGTATCAATTGCCAGTGATACCGCAGGCACTGTCCTTGGAGTAGAAACACAGCAGTGAGTGAGAGGCGCCCTTCCTATTTCAGGAGCTTTTACAGCCTGCTTGAGGATGGCAGGCAGGTTCTTGTGTGAAGACTGCTAAGAAAAGTAGAAACCATGAAGAGGAGAGAGCCTAGAACCAGAGGGTCAGGCCTGGTGGGAAAGAGCCTCTTGACACTGAGACATTTTCAGGAAGGTGTCACATACCCTGAGACGGCAGTACTGTGTGCTAGAGCACTTCTTCCATCTCTAATGTTTGTCTTCTCAGTGACACAGCTGTGGTGGAGTTCTCCCTGTGAGTTGTTTCTGAGTACCTCCCCCTTCACTCTCATACTAGTTAATTATGGTTCAAATCAAATTAAATTTTGTTGGTATGGAATGTTACACAGAATGTTTTGGTCATGGGGAAGGACGAAACTATCCTTTGGTTTTTGTTGAGTATGACCTCAATATTTAAAATTCCTTCTCTTTGAACTTCCAGAGCCAAAGCTGTGTGGCATGTTATATTACATTTACCTTGATCTGTCTTGGTTTTGTCTTGAAAGCACGATGCTCCTGTCAAAACAATACATTGGATCAAAGCACCAAACTACAGCTGTGTGATGACTGGGAGCTGGGATAAGACCTTGAAGGTATGCTGTATAGTCAAGGGACTTCCTGGCCTGACCAAGGGGGACATTATTCTTACACTATCTGGATGTTAGTTCTGAATGGTTGGTCACTTGTTCTTTTTTTTTTTTTTGTCTTTCAGTTTTGGGATACACGATCATCAAATCCTATGATGGTGTTACAGCTCCCTGAAAGGTGTTACTGTGCTGACGTGGTACGGAATTTCTTCTTTTTTATGATATCTTAAATTAGAGGACAATGTAAAAGCCCTTCAGACTTTAATTATAGATGTGGGATGTAATTTGGATTGCCTCAGTTGTCGTAAACCTAGATTTTTGTACTGCATATGTTCCAGAACTACAGAAAACTGGATGTCACACTTTTTTAGTCACTTGTTGTGTGAACATATTCAGTCACAGGCCATGCCGGCACCGGTATGATGCGTACAGTACAAAAACTGGCAATAACTTTGTGATGTGGGACTAGATCCTTTGGTGTCTGTCTCAGTGGGATAGAAGCTGAGGAACTTTCTTTATTGGTGTAGCAATAAGTCTTAAGAGTGTACTAACTGCCCCGTAATTCCACTTTCAGGAGTTTATCATGAGAAAAGTAGAGATGCAAATGTTCTTTGTTCTGTATAATGGAGTGAAACATTGGAAATGACCCATTGGGCCAACTAGATAGACACAGTCATTTGATTTGAGGGAATGTTACTTAGATGGCCACCACTAGTGTTCTCGGGAAAATGTGTGGAGTGGTGCTCACTGAACACGTTTAGTAAAGGATGTGAATTATATAGAAACATATGTATACACACGTGTATTAAAAAAACACTCAAAAAGACAAGAGAAAACATACCATAATGCTGACAACTGTTATCATTTGAAGGGCGTGGTAGAACAATGATTTTCATTTCTTCTCTATTCTTCAGTAAATGTTCTAAATAAATGTTTCATAATATTTCATAGTTTTGAAAACTGAGTCTTTTAAAAAGGTACGTGCTACTTTCCAATATGATTTATCTAGATTACCTTGAAACATGTAAATACCATTGGATTGTTAAATTTTAAAAAAGTTTATTTATTTTTGCAACTTTGAAAAAATTGATAGAATACTTTGGTATACGAAAGAGCACACCCCACTTTAAGTAGATCTCTGCTTTCCTGTTTTTCCTAGATATATCCTATGGCTGTGGTGGCAACTGCAGAGAGGGGCCTGATTGTGTATCAGTTAGAGAATCAGCCTTCTGAATTCAGGAGGATAGAGTCTCCACTGAAGCATCAGGTGAGTCACGATTCAGATCAGGAAGCTTGTATTTAGCATCTATCTTAGGGAGTAAGTGCCTGCATGTGGAAATTGTTATACTGTTGGATATTAAAAGGAGGTGAATTTAAGGATATAAACACAGTATTAGTGGGTAAATACCGTCCTTGGCAGACATCCCCTGGGTAGCAGAATGCTGCTGAATGGGTACACACCACAGTGAATTGGGAGTCCGTAGCTTCTGCCTTCAGCTCGGTCTCCACCTGCCTGCCACACGTTCTTAGATCTTCTTCACTCTCTTCCGATCCATCACTCCTTTGGCCTTTGTCTCTGCAGATCTGATCTGCAGCCTCTAGTCCTAGAACACAGAAACTGATAATTGGAAGCTTCCTCATCTTACTCCTGCTGAATGTAGAACTCTGGCTATACCTGCCTCTTCCCTGCCTTTCCCACCCCCCGTTGAGGGGTGGGCCACACTCTCCAGTGGCCAGTTTTGTTTGGGCTCTGTGCCGACCCACCTCTCAGGAGCCTCAGGCTATCAGCCACCCACCTCCCTCCTGTATCTCGTCTTACCCCCTCTCACCCCCGCAACTTTTGTTCATTGGCATAAGACAGACTCAAGTCTAATCCTGGGAAACAAACCTCTTCTGACCCCCACATCCTCAGCCAGCTAGGTACCTTTTCCTCTTGTAAGTCAAGTGTCTTAAACGAGCTTTCTTGGTTCCCCTACCTCCTACTCATTTCTCACCCACTCCTTTGAGACTTCTGCCCCTGTTTCTCCACCAAAACTGTTTCTGGCATGGCCATTGATGGCTTCCTAGTCAGTAACTCCAGTGGATACTTGTCACCCTCATCTTAACACAACCGTGGCACTCACCGATATTCTTACTATATGTTCTTAAGATTTTGTGCTTGGGCTCTGTAATGCCAGTCTCTTACCTCCTGCCTCTGCTTGCTGCTTTGTCTTCTTTGCTGTATCTTGAGGTTCCCCAGGCGTCTGCCCTGGGTCACTGCCTTCTGAACCTCAGCACAGTCCCATCTGCTGTTTATGACTGTTGGTTAGGCGTGTGTGGTGGGCTGGAGTCTTGGATCCCTAGCTACCTACCCTCTGTGCTCCTGACAAGGGCACTCGCAGTCTGACGGCTCCTATGCGTGTCCGCCTGTCCTCCCGCCCCCGCCAACGTATCTCAGCCCAGAAGCATCCCATACCAGGCCCAGGGCCTCCCCACTGCCCCCAGCCTGCTCCTACCCATATGCTCTGCATCTCACTAGGTGGGGCCTCCACCTTTTCTGGCTAGGCCAGAAATCAGGGGTTGTCCTTTACTCACTGCCCTTCCTTTTCTCCTCCCCCATCTCATTAACCACCACCCTCACTTGCACCCTGTGTGTGGTTTCGAATCTGACCATTTCTCTCCTTCCAACTCGAACGCAGCTCTTGTTGAATGACAACAGGAGTGTGGACCCGTGCATCTCTGCCTCTGGAGACTGGGCCATGGGCTGTTTGTTTGGGATCTTCTGTGGGGTCCAGGAGACCCTCCTTTGGGCCCTTAGGCTCAGTGTTGGATCAAGTGCAGTGTCTAGCTTTTGCATAGCTTATTCATGGTTTAGAAGGTTCTGGCCACATCCACTGTATGCTTGACCCTTGTTCCCACATCCTCCCCCAGCCAACACTACATCCCTTTTCCAGTTGGGGACGCAGAGACCCTGGGACACTGGGTGACTTCCTAGAGGGCACTCGCTTAGTCAGTGGTATGCTGCAGATCAAAGTGACGTGTCCTCCCAACCCACCAGGGGGTCAGTGCCAGAATAGGAGCTGGTGGGGCTGAGGGGTGCGTGCCCTGCTGCAGTGACAGTGAGGCCTGCAGGGTGGCAGAGGAGCAGCAGCACCTGGACGGAAGCATGTGGTCTGCGGTTTATTCATAAAATCATGTGGCTAAATAAAAAAATAATGCCTACTGGAGGAATGGAAAAGTCTTCATCGTGTTTGAGAAATATGTTTCTGGTTCTTTCAAAACCCAAAAATGGAGTACAAGTTGTTTACTTTCACGTTATTTATGGAATGTTACACTTCACATGATGATGGTATACTTTTTCTCCCCAACTATAGCATCGATGTGTGGCTATTTTTAAAGACAAACAGAACAAGCCGACAGGTTTTGCCCTGGGAAGCATCGAGGGGAGAGTTGCTATCCACTACATCAACCCCCCAAATCCGTAAGTGAGGCCTGGCCAGCTTGCAGGTGTTCGTGTGAGACATTTTGTTTTGAAGGAAAGCTAAGTTGGGCCTTTGCTTTTCAGTGCCAAGGATAACTTCACCTTTAAATGTCATCGATCTAACGGGACCAACACTTCTGCTCCTCAGGACATCTATGCGGTGCGTCTTTAGAAATGTTAATCCTGAGAATGTGTCTAGAAACTAGACTTGGCGGTGGATAGCTGAGTCATTATGGGATCAGAAAAGATCACTGTCATTGTGTGTGTTCATGTCCAGGGATAAATGGCTTACGTGGGAGGTTTCGGTTTTCTGTTTTTATGAACATGTTGACTCTCTTCATTCTCTCTGTTTCTGAAATGCAAGCTTAGGAGTTTTGGGGAGCAACTTCCACCTGTATGAGTGCTGGTAGACAGTTGGTACGCTTAGCTAAAACTGAGAAATTGCTATTTGCTGAAAAAGAAAAAGGCATTTTCCTGAGGTTGGCCCCTTGGTGCCACTAGCTTACATACTTATTAACTTCTGCTGACTTGTGTTTTTAACAAGAGACAAGATTCAGTCCTGGGCTGTCAGTTGGTTCAGGAAGCGGGGCTGGTTTCTGATGTGATCAGCAGGCCATCAGCTCTAATGAAATTATGGTGGTTCATTTTATGTTCTCATTGAACCAGGGAGTCTGCATTGTCAAAAACCGGCTTTCTCCTCCCTTCTCTGCTCCTCATTGTATGTATCCATCCTTCATAGGTTAATGGAATTGCGTTCCATCCTGTCCATGGCACCCTTGCCACTGTGGGATCTGATGGTAGATTCAGCTTTTGGGACAAGGATGCCAGAACAAAACTAAAGACTTCGGAACAGTTAGATCAGCCGATATCGGCCTGCTGCTTCAATCACAATGGAAACATATTTGCGTATGCTTCCAGCTACGACTGGTCAAAGGTGAGAGTCCTCAGGCCTGCACTGGCGCCGTCCGGCAGCAGAGCCAGGCTCTGGTGTACGAAGGCCTGAGCTTGGTCGTGAGGCCTCTCCAGCCGTGCTGTGTGGCTTGCACGTGGCCTGTCACATCACCTCACCGCAGCAGGAAGCAGCAGGGCCTCCCTCTCGGCCTTTCCCTGAGAACATGCCCACGTGAGCTGCTTGGTCAGCGTAAACCCGGCAGCCGACACTCGGGGGCATCTGAGTCATTCAGGGATGTCGGGGGTTGTTGGGTGAGAGTGACGAGGGCTCGGCAAGGTGCCCAGCCTTCACCAGAGGCATAGGCTTTTTGTTTGTTCGCTGTTTGGGGAGGGAAGTTACAGACTGATGGGGTCCTGGTTGTGTTTGAGTCATCCCAGTGCCATAGTAAAAGAACTGACCCTCACACTCAGGTTTCAGCCACAGTCTCGCCTCCACACGTGTCTGTCTTCACTCATCCTGCCCCGCCTCCCCTCCCATCCCCAAAACACTTAACTCCATTATTCTCTGCCTCTTGTTATTCCATCTTCTCTTCCTATCCCCTGTCTCCTTCTGCGGTCTGTAAGCACGCACTTCAGCTGTTCTGAAACAAGCGTTAAGAATCCCAGTGTCCCCTTCCTGGTAAACTCGCCCAGAGGGGTAACCGCCTGCCCTCTTGTTCCCCAGCTCTGTCTCCTCCTCAGTTTCCTGGAGCTGTAGCTGGGATCTCGCTGCCTTTGTCCTGTCCGGTCCAGAAGCTGCTTATTGTCTGTGTTGGGCACTGTGGGCCACCCCTTCCTCTTCCGTTCACAAAGCCTTCTCCCTGGTCTCTGACATTTCTGTTGTCTGTTGTATTCCTGCTCTGGACTGCTCACCATCTCTGGTGGCTTCTGCTCTTCTTCCCAACTCTTGCATGCAGGCCTTTTTCTGTGGTTCTCCGTCAGGTTCCTCAAGGTGCATCTGCATTCATGAAGCACCTCCCTCATAAGCTAGTGGCTCTTGTGTCTAACCTGCCTCCTGACCTTGCACCCCAGTTCTCCCTGTGTCCCCATCCCAATGGGGTGTCTGCACCTGGGTACCCCCTGAGCACCTTAACCTAGGACATAAAAACCGGGTGGATTTTCCGACCCGTCTCCTTTCATCCTCCAGGCTTGCTGCTTCTCCTGTGTTCCTCTTTACTTAAACACCACCTGGCCAGTGGGGCAGAAGTCTTGGAATCGCCTTGGATTCTGTCTCTTTCTCTCAGAAGAGCTGGGCCCGTGCAGTACATCTTGCCCACTCAGCACACTGTTGACCTGTACTGCCGGCTCTGGCCTTGGGGAGGCTCAGCCTCTCGGAGCCTTTGCTTCTGTGAGCCATGCAGCTGCCCCTCCCCCGTCCCACCCCTTTTTTAAGCAACTTCACTGGGTTGTAATGGAAATGCAGTAAATTGCACATAACATATGTAAGAAGTATACTTTGATCAGTTTCAGTATCTTTATATACCCAGGAAACCATCACCACAGTCAAGATTAACAAACAGTTATCTCCCAAAAGGTTGTGTATTATTGTAATGCTTTCTTTCACACACACATTGATTTCCTTTCTGTTGTTACGGATAAATTTGTGTTTTCTAGAATACTATACAGATGGAGTCATACACTAGGTACGCTTTTTTGCTGTTGAGTATGTCACTAGTTTGTTCCTTTTTACGACTGAGTAGTATCCCGTGGTCTGGGATCACTGTTTATCCATTCACCTGTGGAAGCCATACCCTCGGTTTTACAAAGAGTATGCTGTTTTTGATTCTGCCTGTCTGGGGTCGGAGCCAGCTTCTGACCTGAGGCCCCAGTGTCCCCGTGGGTCTGTGATGGAACTCCTCTTCTTCACCTGCTCGACCTGCAGCCACATCAAAAGTCCATGTTTTACTCACATGACACTCAGGGTTCTGTTTTCAAGCCTTGGAAAAATAGTTGTAGATTGAAAGAAGTGTACAAACAAAGCTTGTTGATTTGAATGCTGCTCAGAATCCCTTAATCTGAACAGTTAATGTCAATTTACAGTGAAATACTTAATTATAATCTTTTAATTTTAAAAAAAGTTGTTTTAGGAGTTTTCCATTGTTCTTAGTTGAAGGACAGTTATCTGTGGTATGGAGTCATGATGACGTGATTAATATTAGGTTGCTGCTTTAGCATAACCAATAAGAAAAGCTATATTTTGTATATTATGAGAATGATTGGTCATTGGTTGAGCAGAATTTCTAGAACCATCTCGGCATAACTGTCAAGGAATGAGAATAAAGTGTGCCATTGCAGAGCAGGTGGCAGGGTACACCCAGAGGCCCTGCCCACCTCTGTGTTCCAGGCCTTTTGGTTACCGTGGGTTTCCACTCCTCTGTCTTGTCCCCACTCTGCTCTCTTCCTGTCACTGTCATTGTCACTTACAGCCTTTGTGGCTGCCATTCCTTTCTCCCCTCGTTGTTCACAACCTGGCCTGAACTGGGTGTTTCCAGCTCCCCCAGTGTCATGTAGCCCCCTCCCTCCCCGGCAGATACACCAACACCTGCACTTCACCTCCCTTGGCGTCTGGGACGGCACGTCTGCTCCCTCTGACGTCACAGACCAGGCGTCTCCTATACTGAGAAGCCTGCAGCTCATCTTCCACCAGCCTCCCCTTTCCAGGCTGTGCTGTCTGGGGAGTCGTCTCAGCAGTAAAGCAGTGGGTGGAAGGTTGACAGGAGTCTCAGTGCTGAAGAGGCAAATATGTAAAAGATCATCCTTCCAAGGGGACATTGCAAGTCCCACATCCTTAACCTTTTCTCTGGGGACTGAAGTTTTTGTTTAAGATTTGACTTTTATTGCTCTCCATTTACCTCTTTCACTCCTAACAGATTATGCTTCACACACAGGGCATAGGACTTGGCATGTTAAAAGTGCCCACAAAATGCTAACCTGATTTTTCATCAGTTTTTAAGATACTATTTTTTTTCCCCTTTAGGGACATGAATTTTATAATCCCCAAAAGAAAAATTACATTTTCCTGCGTAATGCAGCTGAAGAGCTAAAACCAAGGAATAAGAAGTAGTGGCTGGAGACCTGTGGGTTGTCTGGAGTTTTCTCTCCATTCTGCCTCTGTACGAATTTGGATCCCAGCTTTCAGTAGGTTGTCAGCCCTGGATGTGGATTTCAACCTCTGGAGAAAACGATGTCATTCTTCAGCAGGCAGGAGCCCGGCGGTCGCAGTGACTGTCCGTCTCCATTCCACTGCCGGCTACAGGTTTCGTCTGTACCTCCAAGGAGATTCAAATCATTATAGACGTCCCTAGATTCACATGGGCGCCTGCCAGGTATTTGCAGTGCTTCATCCAGTGTATGTATCAGAGAACATTGGGAAACATTTGGCGAGCCTGTACTGTATTTTGTAATAAACATTTTGAAGATTGTCTCCTAATCTCCCTTTGTCCGACTCTCCTCTCACCCACCTGTGAGCTCTGAAGTGGTTGTCCTGCTCAGCGTCCTCGTTGGGTTTTGGTTTGTGATTGCAGATGTCCTTTCGGAAATGAGACATCTTGTCCCCCAGGAGAGACAGTCCTGAGCTGGGGTTGTGTCTGCCTGGTGGCATGTCCAGCAGCAGCCTCTCCAAGCATTGCTGGACAGAGTTTGGATGTGCTTTTCTTTTGCTTCCCTCATTCCCATCTTTGACATTCTAGTGCTTTTCACCTCTGCTGGGTGTCCTGGTGACTGGAACATGGTTCTTCCTGTTTTGAAGGACAGCCCTTTGTGGGCGAAGCCCAAGTGGGTGATGCCTTTGTGGACTCCACAGTTAGAACCCAAGTCCACTGCATGGAAAGTGCTCTGAGCTCGTGCCCCCAGTAGCCATAATTTTGGAGTGTTTTTTTTATTTCATGTAATAAAATTCCTGATTGGTAAGTATCAGAAATGAGAGTCTGTTGTGTTTTTACCCTGCAAACCCAAATGCTTCTGCTTTAGTCTTTGGGGCCGGTTGTAAATTAACTTGCTCAGTGTGGAAGTCAGGTATTGTAATATTGTAAGACATGTTTGCCTACTCCTAAAAGACAAAATAAAGTTTTCTACTAAAAGACATAACCTGCATCAGTGATTTAAATTCTTCGCTTATCAAATCATACATGAATTCAGACTATTAACTCTGATTCTTTTGGTCTGAAAAGTTTTGTTGTTGTTTTCTTTTGGCTTTTCTGATTTTTTTAATTTTTTGAGAGAGAAAGGCAGGTGCACTAGAAAGTTCTTAGTTTTCAAGTTAAAAGTTTACAGCTAATTTTTTCCTTTCCTTTATGAATCAGCCCTGAGCCCTGTCATCTGTATGTATGTGCAGATGTGGCTCTGAAGAGAGCTGGGCTCTAGCCAAGCTTGATTGTCTCGGTAGTCCACGTTCGTTAGCAATGAGAAGAAATGTATCACTTTTAGTTCAGCCAGAGTTTCACTGTTCTTTTTTTACAAGCTAGTGACTGGCTGTGGTTGAAAGTGACCATAGAATAGTGCATATTAAGTCATGGACCTTTTAGAGTGTTCTTTTCTAACTGTCAGATTTAAAATATTTAAGTCCCTGGTTGGACTTATGGCTGTAGAAACCAGTTATAAGTAAGGGCCCCAGGATGTGAACCCTGGAGATGTGTTCAGTTCTGTGTTGGCCTAGAACCTGAAACATAAAAGTGAACCTGTAAATATTTGTTGAAATCATTAAACTTCGTAAGATACTTGTTTTCACATTTTGTAAAAGGTATGTGGGTTTCTTAGGAACTCTCCATCTTCAACATCCCTGTAGGCACCAGTACTGTGTGTTCCCTACAGCAGGTGCCCGGTTGCTCAGTTGAATGCAACTGCGACCCCAGGGACTAGAGCCCACCAGGCTCCTCTGTCCATGGAATTTCCCAGGCAAGAATACTGGAGTGGGTGGCTATTTCCTTCTCCAGGGGATCTTCCCAACCCAGAGGTTGAACCTGCATCGGCAGGTGGATTCTTTACCACTGAGCCACCTGGAAGCCACAGGTGCTGAATAGGTATTCATAAATTTGATGACATCTAGTTTGGGAAGACCCAAGTATAATCTTCACTCCACTTTAATTAGTGTCAAGCCATTCTGCCATTAAAAATTTATACCCAGTTTAAGATGGAGTTGCTTTCATTGAAGGTGGAGTATGTAAACCTCATGGAGAAGACAGGTTTTGTTGTTCATTTTTTTCCCCGAACACTTTTTAATGAAAAATTTCAAACGTGAAGCAGTTGGGAGTTTTATAGTGACCATTTATCTACACCCAGATGCTACAGTCAACACTTGGCTACCATTCCTTGTTTTTCTTTTAAATCAATTCACTTACAACATTTGCTCAAAAATAAATTTGTCATTGAGATAAATTTAGAGAAAAAAATTTCATTACTACATGGAAAACTAGTATGTCTTACCCAA